>NC_080400.1:14142500-14475000 GCF_030265065.1 Corythoichthys intestinalis
ATGTTTGGAATTCATTTAATGGTGTGAATCATCCGAAAACTGTTTCATCATTTAAAGATAGATTTAAGTCAAGGTTTTGCCGATTTAGGAGTATTTTAGTTAAAAAGTTACTTAGGTTCGCTAGGAAGGTTCTCTAGAAAAGGGCATTCCTGGGAAGTTTACTGCCTTAAGATGGCGGCTGTTTACTAACGCCGGTGAGTCCATCATTTCGCATCTATTTCTCTATACATGTGCTAACGTTGGCAAGTCGATCATTTCGCATCTACTTATTGAACTCATAAGTTGAGTATGCAATTACAGTGTTACAATTACTGTACTCAGCACGTCTTTGGCTATAAGTGTACCAATGTACATTATTGGAAGATTTTTACCCCACGTTAGTTAACTTCAAACCAAACTTAAATTGTCATTTTCCTCCAAAGCTCTAAACAACTCTTTCCACATTTCCCTACCGTGTATCGATACGGTGAGGACTTTGCTTATCTATATGCTAATGAATCGAGGCTGCATGTCTCATTTGACTATTTCATCTTTCTCCGTGTGCTCATTACAAGAGCTCCGAGCCGGGCAAACACCTTCTGCGTATCTAGATAAGACCATTAGGATGGAGGAGGCATTCTCCTTTTCTTCCAGCACGCCTGCAAAAAAAGGCGGGGGTTATCTGGAAAAGAGCAAGCCCACCTGCTCCGACTTGATGCCATTCATCATTTTGGCTTCACGATAATCTATGGTCTTGGCAGTGATAATTAGCATAGCAGGGCCGGAGAAAGATCATTTATTTACAGACGGAAACGTTCAACGGACGGCCGAGAGCTGTTGAACAAGTGAAAATGTCAGGAGCAATCTGTTTAAAGGGAAGAAAAATCATGTTTTAGAAGAATGAGGACCTATTTGAATTTGGCCCTGTGGTCAAAGCCATTGATAATGAGGAAGTTGGCACCATTTGGCCATTGAGGGGTTGCCATGCTAGCACAACAGATGCCCAAATCTGGTCACTTTCCAGTCATTGTTTGACTACACCAATGGAAATGAATGTATCTAATGTCTTCTTTTGACCGCGCTTTGCAATTCTTTTTTTTTCAGGCTTTGGGCAGCTGTGTGTAGTCATTGGTGCTCTCACAAAGAAGTAATTACCATCAGTAGTTTACCAACTGAACTTTAAAATTGAACCACTCTCCAGATCAAATTCCCTTGCTAGTTACATTCCCCATTTTCAGGCGTTTCAGTATTCTCACAGTTTGTTTCGACCATTTTATCTCAGAAGGCCGACCGGCCATGAATTGTTGTCGGGTCTGAAATAGCTCAGCGGTTTATTGATGGCCTCCTACATGCGTGACTCCTAAAGCCTCTCGTTCACACAGGCACGTCAAAGGTATTTAATCAAGCCGCAACCCAGAGGAGACGTTTGCGAGTATACAAAGATCACAATCAATCTGAACAGACATTAAACAGACTTTTAGCCTGCCAGTGCAAAATCTACAAAGCATGTGTTACATGTATAGAGTTCTGCGTGGTTGCTGGAGCCAAATGTGACACTATGGGATGGACTCGTTGTCGGTGTTTGTTGAGCCATGCATGAGGAGAATTTTAAATAGGATCAAAAACTTCAATGTTATTTTTTTATGTAAACTTAAGACTTGACATTCAGAGAAGCTGATTTGATCCAAAAATCAACATTACATACAGTGGGGAGAACAAGTATTTGATACAAATACTTGTTCTCACCACTGTATAAGATCAATAATTCATATCATTTTGAACCATTAACATTAGGGGTGTGCCATTTTAGGCACCCCACGATTCGATTCGATTATGATTCATGGTGCTATGATTCGATTATTGAACGATGATCACGGTATTGGTGATGATCACCAGTGTTGTCAGTAACGTGTTCGTAACGCGTTACTGTAATCTGATTACTTTTTTCAGTAACGAGTAATTTAACGCGTTCATTTTTCTACACCACTAATCAGATTAAAGTTAGTTTCCTTAGTGTCTCTGCGTTACAATTTTTTCATTGCCTCATAACGTATGTAGAATGAAGAATATTGTAGTCATGTACGAAGAGCATTTTGAATAGAAAATGCTAAAATAAAAGGTTCCCGCTACGTGTTTCCATGACAACCTCTTAGCTATTTCCTGTTTTGGTCTCGCGTCACGTGTTGTGGGACTGAGGCGGGTGGACATTCGCGCCGAGTATTGAGACATTGCGAGAGAATGTTGATCTGTGGATATCCATGAATGACGGTGAGTATTTTTCCTTCATTCTGGAGGGTCTCAGCAAAAGGTTGGACCCCCTACATGCGCGGCCGTTTCGTAGCTTTGCCGTAGCAAAGACGGGCAGTCTACGTTCCAAGTTGGCAAGCTTTGTTTACATCATATGCGTGTTGCACATTCATGCCGTGAGGTGATGTGTTCGTTTAGCATCTGTGGGATGTGTTGTAAGTCCGACTGAGTGTAAAGTGCTTAGTTGCCGCCACCTTTTGTGGCCAAATTGACCGCGTGTATGTTGAGAGGAGTACTTCCGGGTTGTTAATGTGCACGACTGCACGCGCATCCGCGCCCGCCACCACCTTTATGTTTATTGCACTGTACAATCCACTTGTGTGTAGTTGATTATTGTGCCGTCAGTTTGCATTGTTTTACATTGGCACTGATATGCTGTTAACCATAACCCGAAATTCAGAAGTTTTGACATTAGGCTTAATGGTCGGTGGAGTTGGTTTCAACAAATTCCAAGCAGTTTGTCAGATATTTGTTAGTTTCAGGGCTCCGGAGTGGCTAAGCTAGCGAGAAATTCTGATATTCCCCTTTAAATTCAATCATCGGAAAGTCAATTACATGTGATGACATTTTTCTGTTGTCATTCTTATGTTGAGGCGGCAAAGGGAGAAAAATGGGTAAAAAGTAACTGATAGATTACTTTTAAAGTAACTTAGTTACTTTGATAATGAAGTAATCAGTAAAGTAACTAGATTACTTTTTTGGGGCATAATCAGTAATTAAATTACTTTTTTAAGTAATTTATGACAACACTGATGATCACGATCATCAATGCATCATATATTAGCAATTAATAAAGAAGCCAAACAAATTTATGTCCATTATTTATTATAATTATTATTATTTTTTACAAGACAATGCAAAAAACATTAACCATTTTAAAGGCAATACTTATTTCTCAACATGCCTAGACAACACACAGCTGACCTTGAGATGCTCTTTTTGACAAGAACGTGCAAAAACATTAGCTGTTTCAAAGGCAGTACTTATACAATAAAAAAACAATACAATAAAATTTACACTGGTGGAATGAATTCCACATTTTGTGGAAACAAACAAAGTGTCTTTAGAAATAAGACTTCTTTTAACCAAAATATTGTACTTTATTTTTACATATTTCTGTACTACAGTCCCTGACAAGTCTTGTCGCTTATCCATTTTGTAGAAACAATTGCTAATAACCTGACTTTTTATTATTTAGTTGGTTTCAGAAACAGCTTATATGAAAGCTAAGACCCTCCCAAATGATCTTGAATGTACAAAAATATATTTGCTGAAAAAAAGATTTATCATTTAATGAAGACATAAAGGTCAAATTTTGGCAAGACAAAAGTTTTGTCGCCTGCAGAAAGTAGTGTGAAAATTGAACAAACTTGTACTTCAAATACAAAAATATCTTCCATAACATACAGTGCCTTGCAAAAGTATTTGGCCCCCTTGAACCTTGCAACCTTTCGCCACATTTCAGGCTTCAAACATAAAGATATAAAATTTTAATTTTTTGTCAAGAATCAACAACAAGTGGGACACAATCGTGAAGTGGAACAAAATTTATTGGATAATTTAAACTTTTTTAACAAACAAAAAACTGAAAAGTGGGGCGTGCAATATTATTCGGCCCCCTTGCGTTAATACTTTGTAGCGCCACCTTTTGCTCCAATTACAGCTGCAAGTCGCTTGGGGTATGTTTCTATCAGTTTTGCACATCGAGAGACTGACATTCTTGCCCATTCTTCCATGCAAAACAGCTCGAGCTCAGTGAGGTTGGATGGAGAGTGTTTGTGAACAGCAGTCTTCAGCTCTTTCCACAGATTCTCGATTGGATTCAGGTCTGGACTTTGAGTTGGCCATTCTAACACCTGGATACGTTTATTTTTGAACCATTCCATTGTAGATTTGGCTTTATGTTTTGGATCATTGTCCTGTTGGAAGATAAATCTCCGTCCCAGTCTCAGGTGTTGTGCAGATACCAACAGGTTTTCTTCCAGAATGTTGCTGTATTTGGCTGCATCCATCTTCCCGTCAATTTTAACCATCTTCCCTGTCCCTGCTGAAGAAAAGCAGGCCCAAACCATGATGCTGCCACCACCATGTTTGACAGTGGGGATGGTGTGTTCAGGGTGATGAGCTGTGTTACTTTTACGCCAAACATATCGTTTTGCATTGTGGCCAAAAAGTTCAATTTCGGTTTCATCTGACCAGAGCACCTTCTTCCACATGTTTGGTGTGTCTCCCGGGTGACTTGTGGCAAACTTTAAACGAGACTTTTTATGGATATCTTTGAGAAATGGCTTTCTTCTTGCCACTCTTCCATAAAGGCCAGATTTGTGCAGTGTACGACTGATTGTTGTCCTATGGACAGACTCTCCCACCTCAGCTGTAGATCTCTGCAGTTCATCCAGAGTGATCATGGGCCTCTTGGCTGCATCTCTGATCAGTTTTCTCCTTGTTTGAGAAGAAAGTTTGGAAGGACGGCCGGGTCTTGGTAGATTTGCAGTGGTCTGATGCGCCTTCCATTTCGATATGATGGCTTGCACAGTGCTCCTTGAGATGTTTAAAGCTTGGGAAATCTTTTTGTATCCAAATCCGGCTTTAAACTTCTCCACAACAGTATCTCGGACCTGCCTGGTGTGTTCCTTGGTTTTCATAATGCTCTCTACACTTTAAACAGAACCCTAAGACTATCACAGAGCAGGTGCATTTATACGGAGACTTGATTACACACAGGTGGATTCTATTTATCATCATCGGTCATTTAGGACAACATTGGATCATTCAGAGATCCTCACTGAACTTCTGGAGTGAGTTTGCTGCACTGAAAGTAAAGGGGCCGAATAATATTGCACGCCCCGCTTTTCAGTTTTTTATTTGTTAAAAAAGTTTAAATTATCCAATAAATTTTGTTCCACTTCACGATTGTGTCCCACTTGTTGTTGATTCTTGACAAAAAAATTAAATTTCATATCTTTATGTTTGAAGCCTGAAATGTGGCGAAAGGTTGCAAGATTCAAGGGGGCCGAATACTTTTGCAAGTCACTGTAAGTGAATTAAGTGGTGGTGCTGTGAGATCCAAATTTAATATTTTGTATGACTCCCATGGGCTTGAAGGACTGCATCCATGCGGTTCGGGCAGGGATTCATACAATTTATTGATGAAGTCATCAGGAACATCAAAGAAAGCAGTCTTGCATGCGTGCCAGAGTTCATCAACATTCTTGGGTTTCGTCTTCCATGCTTCCTCTTTCATCCTGTCCATGTCTGGTGACTGGGTTGGCCAGTCCTGGAGGATCTTGATCTTCTTTGCCTTGAGGAAATTTTAGGTAGAGATTGAAGTATGTGATGGAGCACCATCCTGCTGCAGAATTTGTCCCTTTTTATGGTAAGGAATGGTAGAGACAGCTAAGATTTGTTGATATTTCAGGCTATTTATGTTGCCTTCCACCCTGCAAATCTCTCAGGGTGCAGACAATTTAAAAAAACGTGTGTTAAAAATATCACTCCGCTCTTCAGCCTCTTACCTACGGAGCTGCTGGATTACAAATGTTGCTGTTCATACTACAGTTATTTCCATGCAATGGTAAGTTAAAATAACTTAATCCTGAAAACATAACCAACACTATTGATTTCATGAGTAATCAGTGATTTTCATGCATGTATATGTTGTCCTTTATTGGCATGCTAGCCCATTGACTCGCGCTAGCTTAGCCACTTAGGAGCCCTGAAACTAATAAATAACTAAGGACCTATCGCAAAACTCCTCATCCTTGTAAATCTCGGTCAACCCAAGGCTCTGTCAAATTCTCTCATTGACAGTTATTGAGTGAACGAACGATTTATGGATGATGGTGAGAGTTCAAATTTCCAAATTTGCACTTAAGCTGGTAGTAGACCTGTTTTTTTTATTTTTATTTATTATTATTTTTTATTAAATGAATTTCGTCTACAAGCAGACAGAAAGGGTTGCAGAATGTAGTTGGCCAGTATGTCCACGGTACTAAACTTTACAGAGACCAGACAATTGTTATGATCTAGGCGAAATGCTACCACTCGCAACTTAAAAACGAGAAACCCCATAGGCCGAATATCTATCTCATGTGTTCTGTCAGATTTTTTTCCCAAAGCTTTTGTGGCGATGAATAAGCAGTCTTTTCCATTTAGTTGGATTTTCAATATTATCCAGAGATGCTAAATAAACAACTTACAACATAAACATTCATGTCCAACATGAATACGATGTAAATAAATGCTAAACTTTGAGAGAGCAGCGTGCATTCGAGTTGACGCAGCCAAACGCTAGGTGTGTGCGTGAGGAGAACTTTCCTTCGTGTGCGTCCGTGACCATATGTAAGTACATCTTCCATTTTTTAGAGAAAATTTTTGGTGTCTACTTTGGACTTTCAAAGCTCGGGTTTTGACAGCTTAGATTAGTTATTTTTTATTCTATTTGTGAAGTAACAGGCTAGTCAACAAGTAGTTAAAAGTTAAGTTTACCTTTTTACTACATGCAATCAAATATTATCTGTTTTACAAATCGAACATTAACTTACCTTTGAGCAAGCATAACTGTCCTTGGGTGACTGTCTTGAAATTAAGTTGCTTATGTGGTCAACGACAGAACCTTATCCATAGCGTGCATTTGGCAAGCCTGCTTTCAAACTTTGAAAAAGGCACCAAAAAATTCCTTCCCCCAATCATTCACATTACCTGGTGTCGAAATTAAAAAGAAAAAAAAAATTGCTATTTTAAGTTAGAAAAATATGTTTTAAGTAGGGGTGTCAAACAATTAAAATTTTTAATCGAGTTAATTACAGCTTAAAAATTAATTAATCGTAATTAATCGCAATTAATCGCAATTCAAACCATCTATAAAATATGCCATATTTTTCTGTAAATTCTTGATGGAAAGATAAGACACAAGGCGGATATATACATACAACATACTGTACATAGGTACTGTATTTGTTTATTGTAACAATAAATCCACAAATGGCATTATTAACATTCTTTCTGTTAAAGTGATCCACGGATAGAAAGACTTGTAGTTCTTAAAAGACAAATGTTATAGTTACAAGTTATAGTAATTTTATATTAAAACCCCTCTTCATGTTTTCGTTTTAATAAAATTTGTAAAATTTTCCATCAAAAGTAGAGTTAATATAATAAGAATAAGAATAAAAATAACAAAAATGAGAATAGAGTGACCAAAGTCTGAGTAAGTTTTACGTGTATTTTGCATAGCTATTTTGATATGGAATGCCAGTTCATTTTGCATTGTTGTTTAACTGTGAGAAGAGGGCCTCATTACTATAGACTGAAGTGCTTTTCTTTTTGTGAACATTATTTTTTTTTAGAGCGATAGGAATATCATTGTGCTTCACTAAACGATACTTATGTTTGTTGTGGAGGAGAAGCTTATGCCAATAAACGGCGCGGTCCAAAGAACGCCTGTGTCCACTCGCCTTTATAAGATATATATTTCTGCACATATCTTACCCGAAATACAACAAGATACACATAATTGCCACTAAAAAAAGAAAACTTACCGAAATATGCGTGGAGCACAAATAGCAATTTGCATTGCATTGTGCATACAGCATAAACATCTCACAACTACTAATTCTCCCACGTTTAGAAGAAATAACATTACTATGGCGGCCAGTGGCATTCTCTTCACTCTTAATGTCCATAAACGGCCTCATTGTAATCTGTTTGAGCCAATGTGCGAGCTGGTCATTCAGTGCATGCGTTAATTGCGTCAAATATTTTAACGTCATTAATTTAAAAAATTAATTAACGCCCGTTAACGCAATAATTTTGACAGCCCTAGTTTTAAATCACGACCACATATTATTCTAATGCAACTCCATGGCTAGGTGACCGACTTTTATGATTTGGGGTATGGTTTTGCGATAGGTGAATTATTAATGCTTTTATAACCTTTTTAAAAGATCTGTACTTCATAATTTCACATAATTATGAATTCAGCACATTAGCCGATAAACACGCAACGTGTACTGTATGTGTACAGTGTCAGGTCAGCATGGAAAATTTGTTCGGTAGAACGGTAGAGGCTGCTGTTAATGTCATTGACAGGTGATGGAGGCATGGTCCAAAGAGCGGCATTTGGCGATCATGCGGTCCAGGCGGAACAATAATGAATGGAAGCACATTTGTAGTCATTGTGTGAAACTTCCTCATCCTTCTTTCCTGGCGTCAGGCTCATTCACATGCCGAGCCATGCTTTGCTTCCAGCACACACGCACCTACAGACGCATGCACAGACCACTCGCCTGCTTGTTTGTCAATTGTTTTCCCCCAGTTCTACGTTCCACGTGGTGGCTGGCACGGGAGATTTATGTAGGAATTAACCATTGTTTGTTTGTGGAAATGATTAATGATGTAAATTGTTTTGTGTATTTATTTTCTAAATTTAAAAAATATTTGTATTGCTTTTCATTTTTAAATAGCTATTATTAAGGGTGTAACAGTACATGTATTTGTATTGAACGGTTTCGATACGTGGTGCTCGGTTCGGAACGGAGGCGCACCAAACGGGTTTGTAATGTAACCCTTACTTTTCGAGGCTGTGAGTCGATCGGGTTACAGTTTCTTTGTGTAGATTATATTTACTCCGTCTTCTCTACTATAATGAGGACCAATACGGTAGGACAGTATAACCCAGAAACGTCAACGGCGCAACAATGTGGCCGCCGCGAGAACGCAGTGAAACGCGGGCGTTAAAGTCAATCAGCTAATGCACACCAGTCGCAGTGTGGCCGCGTGTTAGACGCGTCCCAGAAGCGGCTCAACACGACGCACGCGAAAAGAACGGCAGAGTTTATTATTTGACCTGAGACGCGACCCTCCTGCGTCAATACTACTACCGGTAGCTAGGAACGAGCAGGCCGGAAGTCACTCATGTAAAAATATGGTGGATCCGGTCGATTTTCAAACTAATATGCAATCGTAACCCACTTTTTGAGTCCATCAGATCTCTTGAGTGGTAGATCGGGACACAGTTGACTTGTCTTTGTTGATTTACTGCTGTCTTCTCTGCTATAATCATAACCAACACGTGTTCAATACAAAAACCCTTCTACCACAACAAAACAAGTAGGAACTAATATTCACATAGGAACTAAAGTTATACAACATAAAATATACAATATCAATAAATACTACATCACATTTGTAAAATACAAACACATAATAAAATAAATAATAGCCCATTTAAATAAAATAAATTGAAATGAGCTAAAACACCTGTAATTAAATAATAAGATTAATACACAGATCCTGCTAACACAATTAAATTTATTAATTTCTGTGTGGTGCTTGAACTTGAGAAAATCCACCAATAAAGCTTTTGAAAACCGTTCATAAGAAAATGTCACACATTCTTGTGTATTTGCCACTTATTTCCACAGTTAACATTGAGACTTTGGGCCTCTTTTGACCTCGTTATAAGTTTGTAAGGTTGTGACTTCGGATTAAACAAACTCGATGCCATTCAAAACGTTTGTTCTTCTTTTTCTCCAAATTAGAATCGATAAAGAATCGAATCATTAAGCAATATCGATAAGGGAATCGGAATTGTAAAAATCGTATCAACTCCCATCCCTACTCATTAGTCATTCACACTCACAAAACCACAGGGTTGGATTGCTCCAATTAGCTCTTTGAGTATTTGCATGGCAGGACTGCCTGTTTGCAGAGGATTGTCTAACATTACTGCATTGAGAAAGAACAGCTGTCTCAATCTCTCTGAATATTTAGATCCACTGTTTCTTGTACGTATGGAGCTAGAATTGTCATATTGCTGATGATGTATGGCTGATGATGCACAACACAAGTCATTTTTTGCACAAAAAAAGCTTTTTATTCAAAAAGAAACGTATGTGAAAAAGACAACAAAAGAAATTATATACAGTACAAGGGATGGTGTGATAAAAAATCAAACAAAACATTTTTTAGGTGGTGACATATGACACTTGGTTGTTGCCGAAGCAATTTTTCCTTCTGAGCTTCCTTTGCGCCCACATGAGAGTGAGCAAATTCCTTTGCAAGACCCACCTCGTCTCGCTTGCCTTGCCTTCCAGGTCGTAGAGAGCATGTATGCCCCCTCGTCCCTGTTGATGGTCCTCGGGCCCTGCTTGTTGATCTCAATGGCCTCCCTGATCCAGCGCTGGAACAGCATCTTGGAAGAGTGAATGGGCAGCAGAGGGCGTGACTCACCTATCATTCTGACAGGTGAGTCACGCCTTCATCTATCAGCAGATAAAGATGCATCACACCAACATCAGTGACCCTCTGACGAAGGCGGAAGTGCCCGCCGAAACATGTCAGGTAAATAAAACTACCTACTATTGCCTGGGATAAAAGAAAGGGTTTGACAAACTCAAGCCATCTCTTTAACTGAACATTTTTATGTTCTTCCACATCTTTGCAAGTGAATTTGGCACCGGGAACATAATTTTCGGAGAGATTTGGTAGGTTTAGCTCTGTAAACATCTTTGTACATGATTTCCATTCATTTCCTATTAGGGACAAACGGATCGCGTGTCCCCCCCTTAGCAACAGTAGCTAACCTCATGAATACTGTATTAATGCACGGAAGTAACATGTTGCTTGCGGTACGCCATTGCAGCTATCCAGAGTGAACCCCCCCACCCCCTTCACACCTAGGCAGGGACTCCACAAGAGTGTGTGTGTGTGGGGGGGGGGGGGGGGGTGTCTGCTTGATTGCTTGTTTGAGTGGTTTATTGTTTCACAAAGCCAAGTAGTCAGCTTAGTATCAGGGTCATTTGACACCTTTCTGGTGTATAGCCTTCTGTATAGCCCCCCCCCCCCCCCCAAAAAAAAAAACTCTGGGGCTTCCAGTGCTAATAGTGGTGCAAAAGTAATTCATAGTTTGTTTGTTTTTTTCCAGTAATTCATACAGCAGGGTTCAGGTGGGTGCTGAGTGCCACAGAGCTAATTTGACAAATCAGAAGCGCTTTATTTAGTACTCATGCTGTAACCTCATTGGCTCATTTGTATTATCTTCTCTGTGACTTAACCATTTGTGTTCCACACAGGTCGCGTTTTCCCCATTTTTTTTAGCTTTGGGTTCAGAGTTTTTAAAGATACAGTATCTTCATCAAATATTGCAGTATGAAGTCATAATTTCCCTCAGTCTTTATTTTGTTGAATTTTTTTCCTGCCACATCTAGAGTTCTAAGTGTAAGAGCAAGTGTATCTGCTCTTGTACGTATATTTTAACATTTGTACACACGTGAACTGCATGTTTGTCCCCTAGTACACGTTGAAGCAAATATAATCACTATACCCCTCAACAACAACAATGCACTGCCACCGACGGATGACAGGTAGAGGATCCGCTGTCTGCTAGATAACGTGCTGAACATTCACTTCAACAAATGTCAGTCTGCACTTCTGATGATTCTACTTCCTTCACGCCTGCCGAGCGAGATACCAGGAGACATCCAAATGCAAATCCTCCACCTCCCAATTCCACTTGAGCTGCATCTGTGCTGTCAGTTAATGGATGGCAACAAGAAAGCCACTAGGTTTGAATGTAAAACAAAAAGAACATGGGGTAGAATGTAATTGACGTGTACTGAGCTCTTAAATAATTTTCACCGTGACACAAAGCTTTATTAGCAAACTTAATTGTACGTGAGATGATGTGGATATATTGACTGATATGTCGTGATCATTTACATTTCAGTTTTGCAGATAAAGCAAAGCACTCATTTTAAAAAGCTGTTCAACGAGTTAAAGTACACCAACACCAAAGAGCAACATGCTTGTGTGTGAATGGGTGTACTGTGGCCCGTACATCCAATGTGACCCATGCATGAATTGTCTTTGATTGACTGTAACCTTTGTATTTGTGTGCATGTGTGTTCTCGCTACAAGAACTGATTTGAATCGGTCCCACTTGGGACCCCCTCCCGCCGAATCCATCGGCTGGCGCCAGCTCAGGTGTTGTATGAATGTGATTTATTTCTAAACAAGTAGAGCCAAATAAAGATGAGGGGAAAGGTGGCCGCCGCAATTGTCTGGTGGGGTTGGAGGGGGGTTGGAGGAAGGAAGGACGTTTGAGGCCGGTAAAGAGGCTTCGTACAGTGCATTAAAACTAGCATTTACAGGATTAAAAAAAAAAAAAAAAATTATAGAAATAAAAAACATATGGCGGAAAACACAGACAAGACTGAAAAAGCAGTTTCTGCTCTTTCAACCCTCTTTAAAATAAACTGCTGTATTTTAAGACAAAAAAAACAGTTATGTTTGAAAGAACAATATGTCTATATGCTGCCATATCAGATTCATGGCTAATTAAGCCCCCAAACTATTTTTAATTTGTCCGTTTTACCTTCAAAACCCCCGTTTACAGACGTCGCGCAACCGCTTTTGTTTTAACTCAGCCATATAACGTAGGTAATTAATTACCCGTAATTTCCCGAATATAACGCACACTTTTTTCTCCCCAAAATCAACTTGTAAAATCATGGTGCGCATTATAAACGGGTACATGGATGGAGACAGAAATATATATATATTACACACACATATATATATATATATATATATATATATATATATATATATATATATATATATATATATATATATATATATATATAAACCGATTTTTTTTTTATTGACATGGCCACGTTGTGTTGAAGAAATGTATGCGGCGACCCATTGCCGACCATTAGGGTATGTGACGTCACGATTTTGTTTCGGTAATACTTCACTCTAATCGGCCGAATGATTTCGTCTGTGTTAAATTCTGCTTTTTTCACTCTTCATAAAGCACAGAATTTAGTTTCTTGAACTCATTTGAATCGACGTTTATTGCAGCTCCGCAACTAGGACCATAACAAACGTAAGCACACGTCCGTCAACTATATCGGTCCCTCGGGAAACTCAAACCCAAATAACAATAGTTCCTATTGTTACTGTCATGTTGACAGCGATGACCTCTCACGGATTTCCGACTTATGTTCTCACTTTCATTTTACTGTTTCAATCCATGGAAGAAACATTTATTCATCATGATGAAACGAGCAAGTTATACAGCAGCCTTTAAAAGAAAAGTCACATCCGTTTTGTTTTCTCCTAGATTCTGGTAAGTTGTAGAAGTTGTCAAATCATATTATTACCGTAAATATTGTCAGTTTATGGTAATGTTTTGAACTACTAATGTGCTATGCTTGTGCTGTGTTTCACCAGTCAGTAAAATGACATTTGTGTATCTGTACACAAGCTCTGTTTTCTTGTAGTCTTCTATTTATTGGTGCTAAAATTAGGGTGCGCGTTATAAATGGTAAATTACGGTATATATATTATTCAAAATGTCATTTTTAGCTTAGAATCATTAATTGATGTCTAATATATCGTTTTAAAAAAAACGACTTCAAAGAATTATTCACTCGCATATTTTAAACTTTTAAACAAATTACGTCACAATGAAAAAAATGGTGTCTGTAAAAAAGTCACGGATATCTACCTCATAACTATCGCTTAATTATGTTTTTTTCGTTACTATCACATTTTCTACGATATGTTAGATGATAAATAATCGATCCAAACAAAGAAAAATTGAAAAACATTTGAAAGGGTGAATATATGAAAAAGAACCTCTCGACCACTCCTTGATGTCTGCGATTCCTGCATCGGGACCCTTGTTATATTACCATGTTTCACCCATAAAATCTCCCAAAAATCCCACTGTGGCCATTCACAGCTGTGTCTTGACACTTGATGATACATGCTACATGGAGTTTCTGGATCGAAACAAGGTAAGTACGCGATAATATCTCGTTAAAGTCATGGCGTCTTTAATTCCGCTCTCGCATGCTCTCACCTCCAGATAGGGTTTTGCTGTTTAATTTTTTTTTTTTTTTAATGCCCTCCTATTCAAAAATTTTCTTCGCCCAGAAAATTGAAATTTTAAGCTTTCCAATGATGTCTCACAAATGCATATCGGACAATTTTGAAAGCTGGCCAAATTTGGGGTCCCAGAGTGGAACTGGAAACCCCCGTTTACAGACGTCGCGCAACCGCTTTTGTTTCAACCTAGCCACAAAGAGAAGGTAAGTAATTAAATTTATTGTTCGAAATGTCTGCCATTTATTGCTTAGAATCATTAATCGATGTCTAATATTTTGTTTAAAAAAAAAAAACGACTTTAAAAAATCATTCACTCGCATATTTTAAACTTTTAAACAAATTACGTCACAATGAAAAAATTGGCGTCTGTAAATAAGTCACGGATATGTACCTCATAACTATCACTGAATTGTATTTTTTTTTTCGTTACTGTTGCATCTTCCCCAATATTTTAGATGATAAATAATCGATTTAAACAAAGGGAAAAAAATATATATTAAAAGGATAAATATATGAAAAAGAAAATCTCGACCACTTCTTGATGTCTGCAATTTCTGCATCGCGACCCTTGTTATATTTCCATGTGTCACCCATAAAATCACTAAAAAATCCGGCTGTGGCCATTCATAGCTGTCTTGACACTCAGTGATACATGCTACACGGAGTTTTTGGATCGAAACAAGGTAAGTACGCGAAAATATCTCGTTAAAGTCATAGCGTCTGTAATTCTCCTCTTGCGTGCGCTCACCTCCATACAGGGTTTTGCTGTTTTATTTATTTATTTTTTTTTTAAAAAGATACCATCCTGTTCAAACTTTTCTTCCCGCGGAAAATTGAGATTTTCAGCTTTCCAATTATGTATCACACTTGCATATGAGACAATTATGAAATTTCGCCAAATCGTCTCAGAGCGGAACTTCAAGTCACCTGAGGGTTTTCCGCCATATATTGTTAACATTATTATTTATTTTTACTGTTATCCATCATTTTTCGCGGTTAATGGGGACCAGAACCCTTCGCGATATGTGAAAAACCACGAAGTAGCGCCCTACCCCCCCAATTTGTTTTTTTTGTGTTCAATGAATTCATTCAGATTTTATGCACATAAGACATGTTTTTTCACCTTTTTTCCAAAGTCTAATTAAAAAAAATTAAAAATATGCGTCCGTATATATATATATATATATATATATATATATATAATGTGTGTGTGTCATATGATATGTGTCAGCATCACAGTACACATTTACAGTATCACAAAAATGATCAATGTAACAATTTGAATATAAAAGTATAGGACTTTTCATTTCAAACTTCTTAATATTGGTACAGTAAAAATATTTAATTATGACTGTGAGTATTCAGATATCCTATTCTCAGATACATCAATTATTTGCAGAAATTATGGAGGTATCTGTCTTTACAGTTTACATCTTTACAGTGTTACCAAAATGAGATATGTAGCCTATATCGGAATGTAAAAAAAAAAAAAAAAGATTTTACCGTAAAAATGAATGTAATAAATGAGATGTCCTCTATGGACATAACATAACGATTCACTGCCAGAAAGTCCTATTTATCGCTGCCACGAGCAGCCTATGAGTTTAACAGTATTTATTTACATACTGCATGGAAGTGATTTATAATCTGAAACATGGTATTGAGAAATAATATCTTTGCCTTGGTTTTGCAGAAGACTTCTGCCTTACATATTGTCATTATAATAGTACATGGAGAGCCAAATATTTTGGGGGGGAATATCTGTCACTTTGTGTAAAGAGCTCGAGAATGACTGAGTGACATGGCATGCATTAGAAATGCCAGCAATGAATACCTGAGCAGGAGTACCGTGTAAATAAATGTAAATATGCCATGAAAACACACAGTAGCGATGCTCTATCTTTCATTATTCATCGCGTATCATTTCCCCAATGTGTTGGGATAATGTAGAGAGATGCCACTGCTCTCCTGTGTCAACTAGAAAATACTCCACCTTCCTCATCAACCCACGCAGGTTGACCAGCATACGGAGTGTATGCATTTTGAATTGCATATAATTTGTTTACCATTGTTTGGGAAAGATTCATATTGTGCCGTCTTACCACAAACATACAGGTGGGAACTGTTCCGATGATCAATGGTTTATGAAGAAACTCGCATATCAGAAACTTTCACTTCAAAGTTTGCACCATTAAGTATTGTGTCTTTTAAACCAGGGGTCCCCAACCTTTTTTGCACAACGCCCCAGTGAGAATTGGGTCTTTTTTTCACGGACCGGTGTTCTGTCAAATATTGCACCCTTAAAAAATTTTGCTCTCAAAGCTTTTGTGGTGGTGAAAAAGCCCTCTTTTATATTCAGTTGGACTCTCAATGTTATCCAACTGTGCTAAAAACTATTTACATCATAAACATACATGCGCAACAGGAAAATGGCCTAAATTAATGCTTAACGACACGGCAAAGTCGTTAAGTGAGAGAGCTGCGTGCAGTTGTTGTGTGCAGCTAACATGGCAAATGTAAGTTAATATTCCTTTCTTAAAAGAAAGTTTGTAGTGTTTACTTTGGAATCGCTCCATTCGCGACCATTTTCAACGTTACGCACATGCAAAATTTATCAGAACACCAGCAATGTGCGGCAGAAAAATACAGCAGATAAAAAAATAAATAAATTTGTTTTTAGCCCCGTCGTTTTAAGTGCAGGGATAATATAACTCACCCGCTGAATCAATGAGAGGCCTGAGCTTGTTTCGTTGAGACGAGATGGTCCCATCAATGTGTGATGGGAGAGTGAGAGAAGCCGGCTTCACAAAGATACGATGTTGGAAATTGTAGCACAGTTTTCAATGCTCTCCTAGCGATGTCAGGATTTTCCGGAATGACTTTAATCCAAAAACTCGGGAGAGTTGTTGTCTCAAATGTACGTTTAAGATCGCTGTCCTTTGTGAGCTCTACAAATCGAGCCTCCTGTTGCACAGACATGCTCGAATCACTGGGTTTATTCACAAACGGGTCATGAATCCACTCCTTCGCATATTGTGGGTCTTTAGTGATTGGGAAGTAGCGATTTTGTTTTCTTCGAGGTTGTAGGCTCATCTTCTGGCCCGTCAGGTGCCCTTTTCCCCTTAAAAAATCTGTCCAAAGACGTCTGTTTTTTTGTCATACTAGTGTGGGGGCAAATTATTTACAAATGTTATTCGCCCACCCTACGTCAGACATTATTATGAAGGACAAGCGCACATAGATATACGAAATAAGATGTACGGCTAGCAGTCCAATCAATGGATTTCTATTAGGCCTGAACGATATTGGAAAAAACTATTGTTGCGATTTTTTTGGGGTGTGCAATATATTGCGATATTATATTGCGATAGTAATAAATTAAAAAAAAAATATATATATATATATATATATATATATATATATATATATATATATATATTTTTTTTTTAAAGAAATGTTCACTAGATGACTTGAATAGCTGTTTGGAAATACTTTGCATGACACACCGTGACCACAGTGTATTCATATAATACCGTTTCATTAGTGAATGATTAAGATTGCTGTATGAAGGGATCCAGGAAGCCATGTCTGCTCAAAATAGATAATTTATTGAACACAATATTTGACACTTCAACAGCAGCAAATATATTACATGACAAATAAAAGAGCAGGTGCATTCGTCGCCCAAGTTTTTGACAAAATATAACAATAAATAAAAACTTCTGTAAAATAACAACAAAGTTGTAAACATGTTTGAACAAAAATATTAAATATGACAAATAAGAGTTGTTCACAAACTATAACAATAAATAAAAACCTTAGTAAAACAACAATAAAGTTGTCAACATATTTGAACTTAAATATTAAATCTGTCAAATAAAAGTGCAAGTGCATTAATCCCCTGAGTTGTTTGCACAAAATATAACAATATAAAACTGTAAAACTGCAACAAAGTTTTAAAAATATTTAAACAAAAATATTAAGTATCAAAACTTTATGTGCAGCTGTACTATAGTTATTTGAAAAATACGATTTACAATTAATTTAAATATAAAAGAAACAAACTCAATTCAGCTTGTAAATAATTGAACTGAATAACTGCAAATAACTGTGATGAATAACAGAACCATTTTAACTCCCAAATTTCCTTCCTTCCTGATAGCTGTCACATGAATAAAAATACAAGACATTCCTGCAGCTGTGTTATGTATTTGTCTGCATATCGTCCACCTTCCTTGCTCAGCAATTCTCAACTGGGTCTCATAGGTTTTTGGCCAAGACTACTAGTTTATCCACCATTGCAGGCTTGAGACAAGAACGTTGGCACGTAACAATGTTCCCACCTGGACTAAAAAGCCTCTGATGGGAGGCTCGTAGCAGGAATGCATAGATACCTGCGTTTTAAATGGTCCCATATGTTCGACGGATTACTTCTTGTTGAGACAACCACGGCGAGGCACTGTCAACAGGGCTGTTTTTTGTTCCTTATAATCTTGTCGATAGCCAAAATACTTCCAAAACTCCTTTTGGAGACAGTCTTCCCTATTCAACGTGTTGCTTGCTTTCACTTTGAAAACGGCCCCTCCTCCCTCCGCTCTGCTGTTCGGCCCCTCCTCCCTCCACTCCGCTGTAGCAGGGGAGGGGGAGGAGCCGATGACTGCGAGCTGGAGGGAATGAGAGGCTGTCCTTCCTGCTCCTTCCTCAAAACAAACGTTAGTGGATTAAAAAAAGTGAAATGAAAAGACTATCGCACGTCCTTGCGATGGGACTATTGCGCATGCGCACATCGCGATGGCGATGTTTAAACGATATATCGTTCAGGCCTAATTTCTATGATGACATTCCATCCTGTCGTATTATATCTCGATTAGACAGGGATACTGGTGTGTTAAGGGACACAGGCCAAAGTTAATTTGGCCATTATGCAGTCGTTAATAAGTTATTACCATATTGGCCCGAATATAACATGGCCCTGATTATGAGACGACCCCCTCTTTTTCAAGACTCAAGTTTGAAAAAAGACTTTTCGAACACCAAATTCATTTTTATACAGAAAATAATTACAGTACATCCGAAACAAATGATTATAACAATACATTTGAGAGAAAAAGGATGTTATTTTGTCTCATTCAAATCTTAATATCTGAACATTTAAATATGTGAACTAAAGTGCTATCACATTCGTAAATGAATGGCTTCTGGTTTTTGAAATGTAAAAAAACCTATTGTGATTAAACAAAATTGCAATAACTGCATTAACCATCAAAGTGAAGCCTAACTGTAACTGTAGTCTTGAAACAAATCTGAATAAGGAAAAACATTGCAATAAAATGACAGTAGCTGAGCTCTATCATGACAGAACATCGCTTCAATGATATCTGGCGCCAACTAGCGTCGTGAATGGGGAGAGAAGCTGAGATCTGTCATGACAGAACATCGCTTCAATGATATCTGGCGCCATCTAGCGTCGTGAATGGGTATACTGTTTAGACCGCGAATATAAGACGACCCCCACTTTTTCAGTCATATCTCAATGCAAAAAACACCGTCTTATATTCGAGTCAATACGGTATTTCTTTTGCGGCCCGGTACCAAATGCACCACGGAACGGTACCGGTCCGCGGCCTGGCAGTTGGGAACCCCTGTTTTAAACAACTCCACCATAAGCATTGAGAAAACACCAAAGCAAGACAAAAAGTTGTTCGTTATTTACTCATTTCAAATATCTTTGCTGTTTTGTTAAACTCTTCAAAATCACAATAGGAAGAGTAGAATATCTTAATTTGAAAGTTTTACCTATGTGTATGGTTGAAAGTGCGACGCCGGTCAAAATGTTGCTTCCCATTTTTTAGGCCATACTTGCTGACCTGAAACATACAGGCTATATTTAATCCCAATCTGTCCTGTATTTTTGACACAGTTTGACATCTAAAGTGCACCCGCCTTAAGAGCTACAAGACACCTCCGCATTGGAGTGTAACGTCACTCGAGGTGTTTACACATTCTCTAGGCGGTACTTCCATATTAGTCCATTCATGAGTCACGAGGGATTGGGGTTAATAATGGTATACATGTGCATATTTCACAGCCGTAGTAAGTAGTCAGAGCCTAGTGTTATAACACTGCATGAATTTCCTAATGGTACCCTGATTAGGATTCCCAGGAAGTGTTTTGTCAAGTGGACGCTGGCTCAGAAGAGAGGACAGTCGAAATGGACTCGTTTCTACAGTGAACACTTCACCCAAGACGGCTACGAAAATTGGCTATAATGGCAGACGGATCGTATGTTAGTTTGTTGCAGTTAAAGCCGTCAGCTGTGCCGACAATATACCACAAGGGCATTTGTAGGACACTAACTACAATTATGATCTTAGCAGCTAGCTATTAGCGACTAGCTTATAGTTTCTTTGAGTCACAACGCTTTGAGACAGCGAGACAGTGAAGGGAATAGTATCCTTTCCCATATTTACGGTTTGACTGTTTGTATTACACACACCCAATATAAAATAAATAGCATTTATATCATAGTTTAAGAAAAACAAGTAGAATATATTTGATATTATATTGTTTTATAAATTGTATTATATATATATATATATGATATTATTAGGGCTGTCAAAATTATCGCGTTAACGCGCGGTAATTAATTTTTTTAATTAATCACGTTAAAACATTTGACGCAATTAACGCACATGTCCCGCTCAGACAGTATTCTGCCTGTTGGTAAGTTTTACAGCAAGGCTTTTTGTGCTAACAGCGAACTCTTGTGGTCGCTTTGCGACATGGTTTATTGTTGTCTTGCCAGTTCAATATGGCTGCAGGACGTCTCGGGCTGACGCCTACGTTGTAATGTTGTGCTTATATGATCCTTGGACAAGATTCGTCCGTAAGTATGGTTGTTGTAAATAATGCACATATTATGTTAGTAAGCGAAATGTTATATTTTTTGTATGAGACACGTTTTGTTTATGTTTTGTGAACCTGTATAGCGTGCTAAGCTAACGTTGTTGCTAATGCAATGCTTGTGTACTTTTTTTGGGTAGTTTTACGACGGTCTAAAGAGGACAATGGTTTGAGGCAATTTTATAAATAAATCAGATGAAAAAGAAAGAAGTCTGATTATTATGGCGTCGTTCACTAGCTGTCTAGCTTTGGAAAAAGTAGACGCTTTGGAGTGTGGACAGCATAGACAGATATAAATGACAGTAGAGTGAAATGCCCACTAGAGTCCTTATATACCGTATGTTGAATGTATATATCCATCTCGTGTCTTATCTTTCCATTCCAACAATTTATTTTACAGAATATATATATAATTTACAGAAAAATATGGCATATTTTATAAATGGTTTGAATTGCGATTAATTGCGATTAATTACGATTAATTAATTTTTAAGCTGTAATTAACTCGATTAAAAATTTTAATCATTTGACAGCCCTAGATATTATATTATATTACAGTTTGACTTGGAATGATAGGAATTTGAAGCTCCAAGACAACGGACAGATAAGGGCAAAAGAGATACAGGACGCCTACTGACCATGGAAACCCAACACGCGAGTCATGCAGCTGACTGAGCATTGCCTGGCACGGCCAGACAGTTCTCCCTTTTCAAACACTGCGAGAATAGTCTGCGACCCAGCCCATTAACGGCCTCGAGCACGGACAAAATCAACCAACCGTCCAATCAGATTTATTTGCGTGACGTCTTCTTAACGACCAACGTCACTTTTCGGCATTGGAAGTCGTCTCCACAACAACACAGATGGCGAACAGGAGAGCCGAGAATATGTTCCAATCCATGGTAAAATCAGTTTTAAATTACCAAAAACACATCGACACAAGTCCATGACAACAGTCTGTCTAGCACTAGCCATGTTGAATAAACTCTCAACATACGCTATCCTCGTATGTTTACTTCCGCGCGCAAGTCCCTCGTCCTGCCCTCGTCGCTTTACTAACGTCACGTCCGCCCTTCGCTGATTGGTCCACTCCGCTGTCTGTTTGCTGTGGCTTGCTCCGTCCTGGAAATTGTATTCGCTGAATGGTTGCCAGACTCAATAGGTGGAACAGCGGTGAGTCTGGTGTACCAGGCTAGACTGAGCAAGATTGACAATGACAAGCAGGTGACAGGCAAGACATCTACAAGCCCACATCTGCACCACTAAATCCCACAATCAGCTCTTCTGGACATTCCAGAACAAATGGCGGGACATCCTGTTTTGCCACAAGGAACGCCTGACAACAAGAAGAACCCGCTACACAGAAGTGGAAATTCAGCACCGATGTGGCGCTGATGATGGCAAAATCCTTAACTCTCGTTGCCCTGACAACAGTAACGCCCAAATTCTCTTGTCTAATCCACAACAGACAATAATCCTGAACAACGCCCAAAAACACCCTTCTTCCGGAGCACAGCCTACCTCACCAGAGCCTTTAAAAGACTGAATGTTTAACTAATCGTTGTCATTTTTCTCGGGAATCTTTTGTTTGATTTGTGATTTGGTGAACCTGGAGCCAGTTTTCCTCCTCGTCTGGATCTATTTGCTGTTTTGCCTTGCTGTCTGATTGCTGTCGAACTTGGAACAAATTGTTAACTTGTGTTTCAAAGCCATTTTCCACCTTTTAGAATACAGTCAATGCAAGGGGTTAAAACTAAGGTGAATATGTGGAGTTTGGCCTTTTGGCCGGGTTGTCTGGTTTCTGCCAGCCCGGATCGTTGGTATTGCGCCAACGCAGTTCCGGCGGTTCAGCTGGCGGGATTCTATAGGACTGCTCCCTGCTGTGCAAGGATAAACATGTTATATATATGAAATTCTACTGCTACTATGTACCGCTTGGTCGCAGCGGTCACATATCGCCACCATGCAGTACACACTTTTACAGTAGTAGGTTTTTTTGTTGTTGTTTTTTTTCACGTAATCTACTAAAAACAGTGCATTTAGCATTATATACTGTATGTCGTTATTCAGATGTTCAGATAGTCCCCGGGTTACGAATGAGTTCTGTTCCTACGCTGGCGACGTAACCCGAATTTCTGCGTAAGTTGGAATTAACCCTTTAAAATTTCAAAACATCTATCCAAAAAGTCCAAAAGTATTGTATTTTGTTTAATGGTGGAGGACACACTGCACTCTGGTGGGAACGTTGAATTTGGCTGGACTGTCGTTTAATAATGCTTCCATATAGGAGCACTTGTCTCACATGGATAAAGGATAGCTGTGCTGTTTTGGTCCAGATACAGCTGTAAGTTGCTTCAGCTAATATATGTTTATGTATCCATTTGTAATTGGGTTCAGAGCTACAGTTTGTGGAGTTGCAAGTGAGCGATTTGTTATGAGAATTGTAAATACGCTAGCAGTTGCAGCATTCAAGCTAGCAGACGTTTGTTAAGCAAATTATGATAATTGAATCTACACACATTGATCAGACTAGATGGATGTTAGAACACGTTGTGTCGTGTGTTTTATTGTTAAAATGCGTGTCGTCTTGAACAGACGTGTACATATGTGTGTTACAGCTTTACAAATTGTCAAAAGTGAAGGAAGTCAAAAGGTCAAAAAGCACAATTGCTCTGTTTGCTGTCTGTCAAGCTGAACAGAACGAGTCATATTAATAAAGTAAAGTAGAACTGCAAAGTTTAATCGATTAACTCGAGTATTCGATTAGAAAAAACGATTCGAATTAAAATTTGCTGCTTCGAGTATTCGTTTAATTAAAGTGATGTTGTAATGGTTTATTTTGAAAGTGTTTGCCTTTAGTTTTATTATTTGGGTGGATACACTGCCCTCTAATCTGCCTCATTTCACATGGCTAAATCCAGATGTTCCCAGATTTTGTTTTGAGCTAATGTTTTTTTAATGCATTCGTAATTTTATTTATAGGTATATTTAGCCATTTTTTTGTGGGAATATGTGTCTGAACCATTTGTTAAGAGCATTGAAAAAAAAAAAAAAAAAAAAAAAAAAAAAAAAAAAAAAAAAAGCATTTTATAGCATTTAAGCTAGCGGGCTTTTGCTATTTAAGTTAGCCAATTGTTCTCTTGTTGTACATAGATCCTCATTTATTTATTCTTTTGTAACGTTTGATGTTCAGTTCAGGTACTTTAATTTTTCATGTCCCTTATCCGATTACTCGATTATTCAAACCCACTAGTTCAACGATTAATCGACTTCTAAAATAATCGATAGCTGCAGCCCTAAAGTAAAGTAAAAAAAAAGATACTGTGAAGTACAATTAGCTACTGTTTATGTGACTAAAAAAAAAGACAAACTGGGACAAACGAGACTTCGGCATCGTAAAGTCGAAATCGCATAAGTCGCATACGTCGTAACCCGGTGACCACCTATATAGCAAAAGTTTAGGGTAAAAAAAGAAACATCTTCAAAGCACTTCAATTGGAATGCCTCACAATTGTTACCGTGACTTTTGACTGAAAGTTTACCCCCCAAAAAAATCAAACTTTTGTCCTGCGTCAAACCCTACTTAAAATTGTCTCAAGACAATACTTTAAATCAGAATGTTATTTATTCAAACTATGACCCACAAACTTAAAATCTATTTTGACTTAAGACCCAAATTGTCGGTGTTTCATAGAAGTGTGACAGCTGCTGCCAAGTTAGTTCTTCCTGTACATATTGCTCCATACAACCGCTTGCTGGGATTAAAAATAAAAAATGTTTTTAAAAAAATGAAAGACAACTTTTGTCCAGAAGAAAAAGCAAACAAACAATCCAGCCAAGTGAATTTTTGCCCTATATTTCTCATCTATTTCTGTCTGGATACATGGAAATCGGCCGTGAGCGCATTAGCAGCATGAGGAAAGCTGCAAAGGCCTATTGATTGTGCACCTTTCCACACAAGGCCCCTCTCCCCTGGGCGGGTTCTTTGAGGTGGTGAGTTGGAGAGCGCCAACAACAGCGGGTTTAAAAAAGCAGCTGTGCCACATGAGCAAAAGCAGCAGAAGAAACAGCCAGTAAGGAAAGCAGCCTTTCAGGCTCCTTCTTCACACCAATGGTTGAAAAACGTGGAAAGTGTTTCAATTCAGGATTATTGAGCAGCACTTCTCTGGAGGTTAATGGGATGTCAGTGTGCACCTTGTTGGACAAAAAAACCCTGAAATGTGGCTGAAGGTGACATTGGTGTAGAACCTACAAACAGTCTCATTTGAAACCACATGCCTTGTTTGAAACTCTATTTATAAAACACTACCCATTCTCAAAACCCTAGCCCAGGGGTCCCCAAACTACGGCCCGCCTCCACATTTGGTCCGGCCCCCTAAACTTTTTTTTTTTTTTCAATAGTGTTATTTATTTCCTGGCTTTTTTCTGTGAAGAACCCAGAGAGGGTTATTTGGTTATTATCTATTTAATTAATAGTGTTATCATATCATATCATATCATAGTATATATTTTGGGCTGTCAAACGATTAAAATTTTTAATCGAGTTAATCACAGCTTAAAAATTAATTAATCATAATTAATCGCAATTCAAACCATCTATAAAATATGCCATATTTTTCTGTAAATTAATGTTGGAATGGAAAGATAAGACACAAGACGGATATCAACATTCAATATACTGTACATAAGTAATGTATTTGTTTATTATAACAATAAATCAACAAGATGGCATTAACATTATTAACATTCTGTTAAAACATGAATAGAAAGTCTTGTAGTTCTTAAAAGATAAATGTTAGTCCAAGTTATAGAAATTTTATATTAAAACCCCTCTTAATGTTTTCATTTTAATAAAATTTGTAAAATTTTCAAACATAAATTAAACTAGTAGCTCGCCATTGTTGATGTCAATAATTACACAATGTTCATGGTGCTGAAACCCATAAAATCAGTCGCACCCAAGCGCCAGGAGAGGGTGACAAAACACCGAAAAAACACAAGTAACAAATGGACATGACACTGTGCTGTCATTTTAATCTGTTTGATCGGGGCATGTGCGTTAAATGCGTCAAATATTTTAACGTGATGAATTTAAAAAATTAATTACCGCTCGTTAACGCGAACATTTTTACAGGCCTATATATTATATTATATTATATTATATTATATTATATTATATTATATTATATTATATTATATTATATTATATTATATTATATTATACTGTCCACAAATTCAGTCAGTCACACTCCAAACTCCACTATGGCCAAGACCAAAGAACTGTCGAAGGACACCAAAGACAAAATTGTAGACCTGTACCAGGCTAGGAAGACTGAATCTGCAATAGGTAAAACGCTTGGTGTAAAGAAATCAACTGTGGGAGCAATTATTAGAAAATGGAAGACATACAAGACCACTGATTATCTCCCTCGATCTGGGGCTCCATGCAAGATTTCACCCCGTGGCGTCAAAAGGATAACAAGAACGGTGAGCAAAAATCCCAGATCCACACGGGGAGACCTAGTGACTGACCTAGAAAGAGCTGGGACCACAGTAACAAAGGCTACTATCAGTAACACAACGCGGCGCTGGGGACTCAAATCCTGCACTGCTGAAGCCAGTACACGTCCAGGCCCATTTGCGGTTCGCTAGAGAGCATTTGGATGATCCAGAAGAGGACTGGGAGAATGTGTTATAGTCAGATGAAACCAAAATAGAACTTTTTGGTAGAAACACAGATTCTCGTGTTTGGAGGAGAAAGAATACTGAATTGCACCATACCCACTGTGAAGCATGGGGGTGGAAACATTATCATCCTGGACTGGCCTAGCCAGTCTCCAGATCTCAACCCCATAGAAAATCTGTGGAGGGAGTTGAAAGTCCGCGTTGCCCAACGACCGCCCCAAAACATCACTGCTCTAGAGGAGATATGCATGGAGGAATGGGCCAAAATACCAGCAACAGTGTGTGAAAAGCTTGTGAAGAGTTACAGAAAACGTTTGGCCTCTGTTATTGCCAACAAAGGGTACATAAAAAAGTATTGAGATGAACTTTTGGTATTGACCAAATATTTATTTCCACCATGATTTGCAAATAAATTATTTAAAAATCAAACAATGTGATTTTCTGTTTTTTTTTCCCCACATTCTGTCTCTCATGGTTGAGGTTTACCCATGTTGACAATTCCAGGCCTCGCTAATAATTTCAAGTGGGAGAACTTGCAAAATTAGTGGTTGACTAAATACTTATTTGCCCCACTTTACCTTAGGGACAATATAACGGAAATTTTTGCGGTTTTGAAACCGTTACGTTTTCATGCCACGGTATACCTTGAAACCGGTAATCGGCATATGTCTACTTGAAACCCAACTTAGAAATTCCAGCCCTATTTTGAAATGCTACTTTGAAACTCAAACCAATCAAACCCAACCGTTGTAAATTGATAGTACAGCCCTTAATGTGAAAGAAGGTTGCACTTGCAGTTATGTCCGGAAATCGCACATTTCTTAGACCTCTGAGAATGGAGAAAATAATGATTAAACACCCGCATACAGCACAAAAATGCTGATACACTTGAAACAGGTAAAAAAATTGCAAAGCATGAGCAATTACTTTTTATAGTTTCTGTACATATGCAATCCGTTTCTATCTTTCACCATCTGAGACTAAGAAAAAGCCCACATCCCTTTCTGGCTCCATGTAAACTTTCTTTTCATACCTCAAAATTCGGTAAAAAAGCTAACCCTAAACAAACCAAGAAAAACATCATTGGATCCAAAACACTGTTTTCATTTGAAACCCCAATATTGGCAATAAATAAAATAAACCCCGGTACTAATTTGATGCCAGCCCTACCCTCTTTAAATGGATTCGACGTCTGTCGTTGTCAGTGACAATAAATTATTTAACAAACAATTGAAATTCTAACTGCGACTCAAGACTTAGATTTATTAGTCAAACCCCTTCTTTTCAAGTCCAAACATGTACTCTTTTGTTGTTTCTGCGTTAGGTGTAATTAACCGCTGCAGTTGCAGGCAATTGATGCCCATTTCCTCACGGAAACCTCGAAATCTGTATCGATCGTCAACTTAAGCGGGCCAACTTTCCCATCCCCTCCCTTGAGAGATCAATACAAATTTCACAGCCCGCAGCCACCACTGTCACATAGGCCAAGAACTGTAGGTGTTATCTACAGGCAATGTGTTCATAGCGGTGGTGCGTCCTCAACTGCCGCTACTTGTGGTGCTGGTGAAATCTAATTAAAACCACAGTCACTAATCTGTAATTAATTCAGTGCAGATGAAGGTGATTGATAAAAGCCTACAGGAAAAGTCACCTCGGCTCGCTAACTTCCCAAGCAAGTTGGTACAAAAAGCCAGATGACATCACCAGTGCGAAGTGATCTGAGCGGCAGAAGTACTTGAGGAAAAAAAAATAAAATGCCAATCAATTTCTTGGTTTACAATGGATATAAAAAGTCTACAGTCCCCTGTTTGCGTACAAGATTCTTATCAATTGAACCTATGGGTGTCGAACCTGCGGCTCGGGGGCCAGATTCGGCATTGTTATTTTGTGTGGCCCTACCTACAACAGGGGGCACTGGAATTCACCCACAGCAGGGGATGCTGAGGATCTTGTTTTGTTTCTCATATCGATAAACAGCTTTTTTGGTCCAAATTTGTCATGCTCGCACTTTTTCTCCACACAAGACATGCACAATCGGAATTCAATAAGCTTCGGCTTCTCCCGTCTGCCCTTTTCTTTTCGGGTTGAATATGCCTGAAGGGAAATTAATAAATAAATACATTTTTTTTAAAAAGAAAAAAACAAAAAAAAAACAATAGCAGTACACTACACACGCATGCTGGATAGTTTATGTACTACTACGAGGCTACTACAAAGACAGTTCTATTTCACCTACAGTGTGTGTTGGAGTTTTTGTAACGGAAATAAAAGCACGTGTGTATTATAAACAACACAAACACATTGGAAAACTAAAAGGTCGAAAAAGCCTCGGTTTAACACCCACCTTTCAGAACACTCAAATAAATTGCACACGAATATCCAACAGCGCTCAGCACGGCGACCGAAAGCTTGAAGACTCCAGCAGTCAGGGACTATATACTCCTGTTTTTTAATAATAATAATTAAATAAGTAATATATATATATAATGTAAATACTGTATAAAATATATTATAAGCATTTAATTATTGTTTTTAAAAACACAATATTTATTGTTTTCTTTTTTTGTTGTTAAAAAATGTTCTAAATGAATAAATAAAATGTTTCCCACGCTTTGTGATTTTTTTTTGTAATTTAAATAAATACATAAAAAGGAAAGATAGTAATTCCCAAACACATGCAGTGATCCGACGCTGGATTTAGGTTGAAAAAGTACGAAATCGGTACTGCATACAAACAGGTAGGATTGTCTCAGGAGTGATTTGTTCTAGGATTCTAGGTAATTATTACATTTTTCGTACCATGCATGCATTTTGAAAGGTTGTGAAAAAAATCAGTGGGACAAATTAACCACTACGGCATTGGCTTCATAATTCGCAATATTTACGTAAAATAAATACTAACTGCCCATTTTTATTTATTTATTTATTTTATTTTTTATTTTTTATTTTTTTTGCTTTTAATCAAGAATCTATACTGTTTTATGTCCATATCTATAAAGAATTCAGGGATTTCAGCATTTATTCACAAGACTTTGCAATGTAAAAAGCACTTTGTGGTGATAAGGCTTAAAGGCTTAATAAGGAATTAAAGACTAGCAGCACATTCGACATATTTACGTAAAATAAATGCTAACTGCCTGTTTTTGTTGCTGTTGTTGTTGTTTTTTTTTCTGCTTTTAACCAAGAGCGGAGACTGTTTTATGTTCATATCTGTAAAGAATTCAGGAATTTAAGCATTTATTTACATGAATTTTCAACTTATAAAGCTCTTTGTGGTAATAAGGCAGCGCCACTGTGGCTTAGAGATTAGCAGCACATTCGACATACTTATGTAAAATAAATGCTAGCTGCCTTTTTTTTTTTTTTTTTTTTGCTTTGAACCAATAATTGAGAATGTTTTCTGTCCATATGTATAAAGAAGTCAGGGATTCAGGCATTTATTCAAAATAATTTTCAACATAAAAAGCTCTTTGTGGCGATAAGGCGGCGCCACAATGGTTTAAAGATTAGCACCACATTCGACATATTACGTAAAATAAATGCCATTTTTGTTTTTTTTTGCTTTCAACCAAGAATCAAGACTGTTTTACATCCATATCTATAAAGAATTCAGGGATTTAAGCATTTATTTACAGGAATTTTCAACGTAAACAACTCTTAGTCTGTGTTTCCACTCGGTCAGCTTTGACGGAGATAGGCCCACTATTAATCCACCCTGTATCCTGTCAATCTAATATGAAGTTTAGGTTAGGGGTCGGGAACCTATGGCTCGCGAGCCATATCTGGCTCTTTTGACGGCTGCATTTGGCTCGCAGGCAAATCTTTGATTATAAAAAAAAAAAAAAAAAAGCTTCGTTTTACTCCTTTGCGCATTGCGCAAAACAGCGACGATCCCCAGCGACTAGAAAGCCGGTTCGCAGTTATTTTAGTGGGAAAGTGGCAAACATACATGTCGTTGCGTCTATCTATCTATTTATCTGTCTATCAATCGCATTGGCAACGCAGATGAGGCAGACACTGATCGAGTGGGGTCGCCGTATTTTGCTGTCAAAAAGAGCGGCCGATGTGCACATGTGAGTAATAATTTTCCCACGGTTTTAGTTTCGTTTTCCCCGCTAATTTTAGAAACCCTTTGGAGAAGATTCCAAAAAGAAAAAAAGACAAGGAGTATCGTACTTTTCAGCAGGAATGGACAGAGGAATTTGCCTTTGCCGAGAGAGCAGGTTCTGCGGTATGTCTCATATGCAATGATAAAATTGCATCTACAAAAAGCTCAAATATAAAGCGGAACTTCGACACCCACCATACTACATTTGCATCGAAATATCACAACAGTGACAACAGGTACAAAGCATGTCAAGAAATTCTTAGAAGAGTGCAAGCTGGCCAGTAGCAACTCCGTGTTTGGACCAAACAAGGTGACTGGAATTCAGCTAGCTTTGCTGGCGCTTTAGCAATTGTGAGAAACGGGAAGCCATTCACAGATGGGGAGTACACCAAAGCATTCATGCTTGATGTTGCCAATGAACCTTTTGGCGACTTTTCGGATGAAGACAAGATTATTAAACGGATAAAAGACATGCCCCTTTCAGCAAGAACTGTTCACGATCGTACCATCATGATGTCAAATCAAATTGAGGCAACGCAAGTGAAGGGCATACATTCAGCTCCATTTTTTTCCACTCGCTTTGGATGAGTCAACGGACGTAAGCAATTTATCACAGTTCAGCGTGATCGCAAGGTATGTTATTGGTGACACACTACATGAGGAAAGTCTGGTAGTTTTGGCTATGTAAAGGACAACAAGAGGGGAGGATTTATTCAAATCCTTCATTGAGTTCGCTAAAGAAAAAAAAATCTACCAATGGACAAACTTGTTTCGATGTGCATCAATGGTGCTCCGTGGACGGTTGGAAAAAACGGAGGATTCGTGTCGTTTCTTCGTGAACATGAAAAGAGACGTATCCTAAGTTTCTCAATTCCTGCATTACGCTTAACCTCATCAAGTATCAACCAGACTACAAAGCCATCAGCAACACCATGCAGCACCAGAAGTCGCATTAATGGTAAGAAATACTCATCATTGATTAGTAACAGCATAACAATGCTATTAAAAAGAATTCAGCGACTTATTGTACTTTAAAAATGTTGAAATTAAATAAAACGCACAGATTACTTCTATTTTTAGTTTTAAACATACTGAATGGCTCTCATGGAATTACATTTTTTTTTTAATGCGCTGTTTATGGCTCTCTCAGCCAAAAAGGTTTCTGACCCCTGATTTAGGTCAACAATGTCTCTAAACAAGTTATCATTAATCAAAATAGTCAGCGCTTCATTTCGTTATCATTGATGGCATTTCAAGTACAGAGTAAAGTCAAAGGGGCCGTTTACATGGTGACTCTCTGAGAATACGAACAATTTCAAATTTGCATTTGCATTTGCATTTGCGTCTCCATTTGAACAATGTTGCAATTCCGCATGAAAACTGTAGTATTCATGCCAAGCCCTAGGGGGCAGTGCAGATTTACCGGGCGACAGAGAATGATGCACTTTGACCCCACCAAGCTCCCTCAGCCCGGAAAAAAATATGCCCTCCCATTAGAAGCGATGTCATTTTTCTTTTTGTTCAAAAAAGCACAAAAATTGAAATGTTCAACATATTTAATTTAAAAATATTATTAAAACAGTAAATTAAAGCTGACATTCCGCCATATTTGCTGTTTTTAATGTTTAGTAGCAGCGCTGCACACGGCCAATGTGCCGTGTACGAGTGCTGACGATAACAGCGCGGTCTCGTGTGGCAGGAGCCTTTGATATGCATGCCGAGGAAGCCCTCCTCAGCCCCCGCAATCGGATTCTTTCACTTTGGAGGCAGGATTCAGAATTTTTGTTTTCGCCTTCCGTCTTCGCCGGCACCATATGCACGCGAGGCGAATCCGCAACTCAGTCATTTCGTCTTTGTGTCGCAGAGTCGCCATGTAAACTGCCCCAAAGAGTAAAGATCTAATAAAATACTCAAGTCAAGTACAGACAACTGAATAATCCACACAAATACTGCGATTAAATATTTGTTCACACCTTCTAGACGGTTCAACTCAGCGGCAGTCAAATCACTTTCCTGTTTCCCAGAATTTCTTTGGCCCCTGTTGTTACCACATATTATGAAAGGTCTCGTGACTATTCTGCTTGCTGGCGCAGTGCTGCAGTCGCTAGCTTTGGCTGGTTTACCTGAGAACCCCTGTGTAAATATCGTGAGGAGCTCTTAATGCTCCCGACGGCCTTGATAACCGCCAGTGTACTATTTCGGCATTTCCAATTAGCTCATCTCAGCTCAAACAAAAGACGATGGGGGGGATTATAGTGTATCTTCTTCTGTAACAAGCCAACTTAATCGCTCACTCCCCTCTCTCCTCTATTGATTAAACTTTTTTTTTCTCCCTCTCTCCCTCTATAACATTGATTCCTATCTCGGCATGAATAATGGCCCTCCCAAAAAAGCGTCTATCTAACAATACCGTAATATGGACAACAGTTTTTGGGACATGTACCTCTTAATCCATGAACAAATCCATCACAGGAGTCAAACGAGACTTGTTGCCTTGTTGCTTCCAACTTTGACAACAATGAATTTACCGGTTTTAGCCATTCAAAATACCGTATTGGCCCAAATATAAGATGGCCCTGATTTTAAGACAACCCCCCCCCCCCCCCCCTTTTTCAAGACTAGTTTGAAAAAAGACTTTTTGAACACCAAAATTAATTTTTATACAGAAAATAATTACAGTACATCTGAAATAAATGATTATAACAATATATTTGAGAAAAAAAAGCATGTTGTTTTGCCTCATTCAAATCTTAATATCTGAACATTTAAATATGTAAACTAAAGTGCTATCACATTCGTAAATGAATGGTTTCTGGTTTTTATAATGTAAATAATGTAATAATTTTTATAATGTAAATAAACCAATCTATTGTGATAAAACAACAAAATTGCAATAACTGCATTAACCATCAAAGTGAAGTCTAGTGTAGTCTTGACACAAATCTGATTAAGGAAAAACATTGCAATAAAATAATGCAAACTGGTTAAACTTGAGAGTAGCTGAGATCTCTCATGACAGAACATCGCTTCAATGATATCTGGCGCCATTTAGCGTCATGAATGGGTAAAAATTCTAGACCGCGAATATAAGACGACCCCCACCTTTTTAGTCTTATTTCAATGCAAAAAACACCGTCTTATATTCAGGCCAATACGGTATGTTTGTTTTTACAAGTATTCAGTACCAGTTTTGTAAATATCACTTCAAAAATGTAATTAGTTACAGTTAAGATAATTTTGACTTCTTAGTAGAGTAACTTACACAAATATTTCATTTCAACACTGTGCAATGTTCAATTCATGATCATGTAACGTTTAAGGTGGAAATTACTGGACTGTCTCAGAAAATTAGAATACACAATATTCTAATTTTTTGAGACAGTCCTGTGTATATATACAGGACTGTCTCAGGAAATTAGAATACACAATATTCTAATTTCCTACACAGGACTGTCTCAAAAAATTAGAATATTGTGTATTCTAATTTCCTGAGACAGTCCAGTATATTTTGGAAAATGTTCAATTACTGATCAAGTTTAACTTTTATCTCAGAATTTACTGTAGCTATGCCATGTCACATTTGTACATTCATACACATCGGCACGCTCAATTGTCAAAAATCACCCATCCAAACTTTTTTTAATTTTTTTTTTTTTTTTTTTTTAATGCTAAACTGTATTTTTCTCCATTTAACAGTGGACCCTGTGCACATATTGAACACACACCCACACGTCTGAGTCTAAGTGGCCTCTCCATGGCCATTAGCGGCCATGCGCTACAGTTGAATTTGCAGGCCTTAGATAAACCCCTTGGTGCTCAATTCATTTCAGTTTTTTTCGTTATGAAAATACAGAGGGAAGGAGGAAACACCTGTCAGCCTTGATAAACACCATTTCAAGTGAGCTAATTAGCCTTCATGACCACATGCCACACAAAGCAAATGTTTTTGACCAATCTCCCACGCGTCCACCCCCTCACTTTCCTCTGTTTGAGTGGAAGTAAACACTGTACGCAGGAATAATAACAGCCTAAATAAGTGGATTATCCAGCTGTGATTTGGTTCAAAAACACTGCACTTCTGCAAAAGAGTTTTTTTCTTTCAAAACTGAGTCAAGCACATACACTGCTAGCCAAAAGTATTGGCGCCCCTGCAATTCTGCCAGAAAATGCTCACTTTCTCCCAGAAAATGATTGAAATTACAAATGCTTTGGTAGTGGTATCTTCATTTATTTTTCTTGCAACGAAAAAACACCAAAAAAAATCGAGGAAAAAAATTATATCATTATCATTTTACACAATACTCCAAAAATGACCCTTTCAAAAATCATGTGATGCTTCTCTAATTTATGTAATTAACAACACCTGTTACTTACCTGTGGCACATAACAGGTGGTGGCAATAACTAAATCATACATACAGCCAGTTAAAATGGAGAAAAGTTGACTCAACCTCTGTTCTGTGTCCTTGTGTGCACCTTATAGAGCGTGAAGAAAAGAAAGAAGACCAAAGAGCTGGCTGAGGACTTTGGAAGCAAAATTATGAGGAAGCATGAGCAATCTCTAGGCTACAAATCCATCTCCAAAGACCAAATGTTCCTCTGTCTACCGTGCACAGTGTCATCAATAAGTGCAAAGCCCATGAGACTGTAGCTAACCTCCCAAGATGTGTGACGAGAGATTTCAACAAAAGATTGAGGGGATGGTGGATTAAAAATCTCGACTAAAATCCAAACAAGTTCAAGCTGTCCAGCAGTTCGAGGGTACAACAGTGTGAAGCTGTACTATCCGTCGGCGTCTGAATGAAAAGCGACTCTATGGTAGGATACCCAGGAAGGCCGAACGTCTGACACAGAAACATAAAAAAGCCTGGCTGGAGTTTGCCAAAACCTACCTGAGAAAGCTAAAAACATTTTGGGGATTCTGGTCAGATGAGACAAAAGTAGAGCTTTTTGGGAAAAGGCATTAACATAGTTTAGAGGGGAAAAAAACAAGGCCTTCAAAGAAAACAACACGGTCCCCACTTTCAAACATGGTGGAGGTTCCCTGATGTTTGGGGTCGCTTTGCTGCCTCTGGCACTAGACTGCTTGACCGTGTGCGTGGCATTATGAAGTCTGAAGACTAACAACAGCAGACAGCAGGACGATGACCCAAAACACACTTCAAAAAGCACTAGAAAATGGTTTGAAAGATAGCACTGGGGACTTCTCATGTGGCCAGCAATGAGTCCATACCTGAATCCTATAAAACACCTGTGGTGAGATCTGAAAATGTCAGTTTGGAGAAGGCACCCTTCAAATCTCAGAGATCTTGAGCAGTTGGCTCCAAAAATCTAAAATTCCAGCAGAGCATTGTAAAAAAACATATTGATGGATAATGGAAGCGGTTGTTCACAGTTATTTCGTCTAAATGTTGTGCTACAGTATTAGGCTGAAGGTGCCAATGCTTTTGTCTGGCCAATTTTGGGAGTTTTGTGTAAAATGAAAATGATTTAATTTATTTCATTCTCTTTTGTGTTTTTTCATTGCAAGCAAAATAAGTGAAGATATTACTACCAAAGCATTTGTAATTGCAATCATTTTCTGGGAGGAATTGAGCATTATCTGACGGAATTGCAAGGGTGACAATACTTTTTGTCAAGTTCAAAAATAGATCCTTAGGTAGACATTGTAAAATTACCCAAAAATAAGGAGAGAAGACACTCAGTTTTCTTGGCCAAGGAGGTCAAACATGTGACTCATTAGCCACCAAGATTGATCTAAAGGACAAAAAAACCTCCTTGGTATTTTATTTAGGGGTTTTCCCTGAACAAGATTGAGGCCGCCTTAAAGGGGAAGGGGAAAGCAAGCTGGCGACACCCATGTGGTTTTTTATTGGATATGTGTGTGCATGTAGGTGGAATTAAGTGATACACGTGTGTGGAGCAAGAGCTTATGTAAACAACCAAAACAATCATATAAACAGTCAAAATAATATATAAACAGTCAAAATAATGCAGACACTTTTAGTTATGCAACGTTAAACAATCAGCAAAATAGTCCAAACACTTCCAGTTATGCACCGCTGTGGCCCTGGAAGATGTCCTCGGATGGAAAATCGTCCTCGAAGGGCTAGGCGAAAGTCCAAACCCCAGGTGCTGAGGATGCCTGGAAGGTCTAGTTACGCAATGACGTGGCCATGAAGCCACTCCGACCCTCTTCTACACTTTGTAACACTTAAGCATTATACTACAATCTGGTATAGCAAGCAATAATCATTTACTGGTTATATAAGTAAAGAAAAATATGGCAATATGTATTATTTATGGTATATATGAGCATAAGCAAATATTCAATAAGCAAACATTTAATAAATCAAACCCCGATAATTATCTCAACACTTTTCGCCAGCAGTATTTGTGGAATATTGTAGCATGCTATCCTGAACATTAGCTGTGCATCACACTTGAGCTTTAATAGCCTCTTATGTCTCAATTTTCTCCATGTTGCTTCTATGGCTGAATAGAACAAAAGATCAGTGTTATGAGTTTGAAGCACACAAAAGCTAATTGAGATAAGAGAATTTTACTTGAAAGCGGGCATGGGCGGCAAAGTATCTACTTAAAGGGTTGATGAAATGTGCATCATTTGGCCAGTTCTCGGGCTGAGCTTGGATGGAAAATTAACAATAGTGATAGAACGCAGTGAACGATCATAGCGCCGTCAATGGTAGCAATAGAGTTAACCCTTTATAGGCAGCTTTGTTAATAACGGCGTTACAGTATAACGTTTCTAACAGTGTTTTTTTTTTGTTTTGTTTTTTTTCAGTAGTGAGTAACAGTGCTGTTAATCTTACTATAAAAAAAAGTCATTAGTTACAGTTACAAATTACTTCTCCCAAAAAGTAAGTAGTAAGTTAGTAAGTTAGTAACTCAGTTACCTCAACGTAAGAGTAATCCATTACTCGGCATAGTCAGGTGTGTGCCTACTCACGGATGAGTGGTTTAAAGCTGCCCTGACCACTATAAAACACACACCTGGTGAGAAATGCCTTGATGAAAAGCATTGTCTGATGTGCATCATGGCTCTGTTAAAGGAGCTGTTGGAAGACCTGCGATTAAGGATTGTTGATTTGTATAAAGCTGGGAAAGGATACGAAACCATCTCTAAAATTCTGGATGTTCATCAATCGACAGTCAGAGAAGTTGTCTGCAAATGGAGAGAGTTTGGTTGCTTCTCTCCCAAGGAGTGGCCGTTCACCAAAGATGTCGCAGAGTCGGAGAGTTCAGCGCAGAATACTAAGAGAGGTAAAAAACAACCCTAGAGTGTCTGCTACAGACTTACAGAAATCACTGGTACAGTCCAATGTCTCTGTGCACCCATCAACTATATGTAAAACAATGGCCAAGAATGATGTTCATGGGAGGACTCCACGGAGGAAGCCACTGCCGTCTAAAAAAAACATTGTTGCTCGTTTAGTTTTAGCAAAAAGTCACTTGGACACTCCACAGAAGTTTTGGCAAAATATTTTGTGGATTGATGCAACCAAAGCTAAATTGTTTGAGAGTAACACACAATGTCATGTGTGGAGGGAAAAATGGAACAGCTCATCAACATCAACACCTCAGCATGGTGGAGGGAGCATCATGATCTGGGGCTGTTTTGTTGCCTCAGGGCCTGGACAATTTGCAATCATTAATGGAAGAATGAAATGTAAAGTTTATCAGGATGTTTTGCAGGAAAACCCGAGACCACCTGTCAGACAATTGAAGCTAAAAAGAGGATGGATGCTGCAACAAGACAATGATCCAAAACACAGAAGTAAATAAACTTCAGAAGAACAAAATACACGCTCTGGAGTGGCCAAGTCCAGACTTGAACCCCACTGAGATGCTGTGGCATGACCTAAAGACAGCTATTCATGCCAGACATCCCAAGAATTTGACTGAACTACAGCAGTTTTGTTGAGAAGAATGGGCCAAGGTTAGTCCTAAGCAACGTGCCAGTGATCTGCAGATACAGGAAGCGACTGGTTGAAACTATTGCCGCCAAAGTGGGGCCAAAAGATATAAAATGTGATGGTTCACTTACTTATTTTCCCCCTTCTGTCATTGTTTGCATACTATCCTCATTAAAATATGAAAACCTATAAATTTTTGGGTGGTTTTAGTTAAAGCAGACAAATTTTTCATCTGTGTGATTTTGACAAAGATCAGATCGCATTTGATTGGGATTTTATGCAGAAATTTGTATGAAATTCCTAATGGTTCAGATACTTTTTCAAACCACTGTAAACATCTTTGACGTGAAATATTTTATAATGTATAATGTAATAACATGTATAAGATGAAAAATAACATAGGTTACTTTGCTGAGCAACTAATTACTCTTACACTGAGGTAACTGAGCTACTATGTCAATTATTTTTGGGACTAGTATGTTGTAACTGTAACTAATTAACATTTTTTTAAAATAAGATTACCAACACTGTTTATAGGGCACTGATTTAACTCATTGGCTGCCTTTGACGGTGCAGGACATCCAATCCAATTTGAGCGGGATATGCCGGCAGCGATCATTTGCCTTCCAGTCAAAAGAGACTGAACGACTAGCGCCATCAATGACACTAAAACATGAGCATTAACAGCCAGTCCAGTTTAAATCGACGTTTATCATCATCAATGGCAGGGAATAAGGTAATATTATAAAATTTAAAAAATCAAGTGTTATTGGGCACCATAACCAGTGTACTGTATTTATGTTTTGATTCATTTTCAATTGTATGAAATTTTGTTTTTATTAATATTTTATCAATTATGGGTCCTATAGGTGTAGGCCACAATATTTACATGTCCTAAAATGCAATGTTCCTATATGTAGACACCAGGTTGAGGTTTTTTCTATGACCAGAAATACCGTATTGGCCTGAATATAAGACGACCCTGTTTGTAAGACGACCCCTTCTTTTTCAAGACTCAAGTTTGAAAAAAGACTTTTTGAACACCAAATTAATTTTTATACAGAAAATAATTACAGTGCATCCAAAACAAATGATTATAACAATATATTTGAGAGAAAAAGCATGTTATTTTCCCTCATTCAAATCTTAATATCTGAACATTAAATATGTAAACTAAAGTGCATAACTGAATGGCTTCTGGGTTTGAAATCTTTTATGATAAAACAACAACATTGCAATAACTGCATTAACCATGAAAGGGAAGTCTAACTGTAACTGTAGTCTTGAAACAAATCTGAATAAGGAAAAAAAATTGCAAAAAAATAATGCAAACTAGTCAAACTTGAGAGTAGCTGAGATCTGTCATAACAGAACATCGCTTCAATGATATCTGGCGCCATTTAGCGTCGTGAATGGGGAGAGTAGCTGAGATCTGTCATGACAGAATATCGCTTCAATGATATCTGGCGCCATCTAGTGTCGTGAATGGGTATAATGTCTAGACCGCGAATATAAGACGACCCCTTCTTTTTCAGTATTATTTCAATGCAAAAAACACCGTCTTATATTCGGGCCAATACAGTAGTTACTTGCATATAAAGGGTTAAATGTTTTGTTCTTTTAAACAATATTCAAGCAAGAAGGGAGCCCGAAACCCTGGTTGTGTAAAAACATGCTCTTAAAATAGACAAAAACCAAAAATGCATTTGACGGAAAACTCTCAGGTGACTTGAAGTTCCACTCTGAGACCCCCAATTTGGCCAAATTTCAAAATTGGCCGATATGCATTTGTGATACATCGTTGGAAAGCTTAAAATCCCCATTTTCTGGGGGAAGAAAATTTTTGAACAGGAGGGCATTTTGAAAAAAAAAAATGTTTTTTTTAAACAGCAAAACCCTATCTGGAGGCGAGAGCATGCAAGAGCAGAATTACAGACGCCACGACTTTAACGAGATATTACTGCGTACTTACCTTGTTTTGATCCAAAAACTCCATGTAGCATGTATCACTGAGTGTCAAGACACAGTTGTGAATGCCCACAGCTGGATTTTGGGGGGATTTTATGGGTGAAACATGGCAATACAACAAGGGTCATGATGCAGAAATCGCAGACATCATGAAGTGGTCGAGATGTCTTTTTCATATATTTACCCCTTTAAAGGTTTTTTTTTTCAATTTTTCTTTGTTTGGATTGATTATTTATCATCTAACATATCGGAGAAAGTACGACAGTCCAAAAAAAAAAAAAATACAATTAAGCGATAGTTATGAGGTAGATATCCGTGACTTTTTTACAGACGCCATTTTTTTCATTATGACGTCATTTGTTTAAAAGTTTAAAATATGCGAGTGAATGATTTTTTTTAAGTCTTTTTTTTCTTTTTAAACGAAATATTAGACATCCATTAATGATTCTAAGCTAAAAATGACAGACATTTTGAATAATAAATACAATTAATTACCTTAGTTTTATGGCTGGGTTAAAACAAAAGCGGTTGCGCGACATCTGTAAACGGGGGTTTTCAGGGTAAAACGGGCAAATTAAAAATAGTTCGGGGGCTTAATGCTCCATGAATCTGCTATGGCAGCATATAGACATATTGTTCTATCAAACACAACAGTTGTTTTGGCTTAAAATGCAGCAGTTTCTTTTCAAGAGGAATGCAAGAGCAGAAACTGCTTTTTCAGTCTTGTCTGTGTTTTCTGCCATATACATACAGATAGATACATCATAGTACAGACAAAGCCAGACATTTTGTAAAAGTAAAACATGCAAAAAGGTCCTTAAGCTTGCAGACAGAATTTAAAGTGGCAGGCATTGCACACTCGCCAGAAGAGGAGATCCCCGCTTGAAATCTTTTGGTCAATAATGAGACGTGGGGCCACCGGTAGGGTGGAGGATATCTGTGGGCACCCTTTGATGGCCCGACGCTGTTGAGGGTGGAATGCCCCCACTCTACCCCCACCCCTCAACACACACACACACCTCAAATAGCCAGGGGGTCCAGCGTTGGCAGGAAGTGGTACACTGTCCAGATGGGGTCTCATCTGGCCCCTCTAAATAAGAATAAATAAATAAAACACAATGTCCTCTCCCTACTGCAGGACTTTCAATCCAAAAATCCCCGGAAATGGACAGTAAAAGTCAACGTGACATCAAAAGACTAGCAGACGGATGAGGCCATGACATTTGGAAATTATATGGCGGGCACATGAAAAGGTTACACTTGGAAGGTTGGAGATGGCCAAAAGAATAGAACATGAAGGGCAGTTCATTCGTAATTTCTTACTATTTCAAAATACTATTTAAATCGTAACAAATTAACCATTAATCTCAACACAAGATGTGAAAATTTTTCTTTCAAATTAAAAATAAACACAACTTGCTGTATAAGCATTTCATTCATACATGAATGTTGAAACACCATTTATGGGCCCAGAATTTCTACAAAGTAATTATCTGAAAATAGAGTTGTCCGATATTATCAGTGGAGCCGATAATATCGGCCGATAAAAGCATTTTAAAATGATATTGGACAATATCAGTTTTTCATTATCGGTTTTTGGGCCAATATGCATGTTACCTTCAAAGTGAATGTAGAAATGAAAACTGATGTTAGCACTATTTTGATTTCAACAATAAATATATGTTTATTTGTTACATTTATCATTATTAAGGCATCTAGTGAACATCACAATACAATTAGTCATAATATGTTAAGTACACGAATGCATAGATCGGTATCGGTTTGATATTGGCAAAGGTGGGTAGAGAAGCCAAAAATTTTACTCAAGTAAGAGTAGTGTCACTTCAAAATAATTTTACTCAAGTAAAATTAAAGGTCGTCGTCCAAATAATTTACTCAAGTACAAGTAAAAAAGTATTTAGTGAAAAGAATACTCAAGTAATGAGCAATATTGTGAGTAACTACCAATATTTTTGTTGGATTTTTTTGTTTTTTTAAACAATTGTATTTTTTTTCTGACCACAAAGTTATTGTTATAATGATACAAAAAATGATGATAAAAAAAAATCATTGTATTCTGGCAATAGAGAAAAAAAAAATAAATGAATGAAGCATTATTCGTCTACAGAGCATGACTGCCCTCTGGTGGAGAAAATATTTCCTGGTTTGAATAGTGAAGAGTTCCTTCCTAACCCAAGCCAAGCTCTCCTATTTTAATGCATACATTGCACTACCCTCCCCTCACAATCCCATCACGGTGCTGGGTAATGCTGCCAGCCGGGAACCTGGCAGCCACAGTAATAGGGTGGTAGGTGGGTCCCACACTTTTTCTTTGTGTGAAATGTTTCATTTAACAGACAAGTTGTTTACACATTTTTTGAAACACTAGCTATTGTTACTGTATTGTGCTTGTCTGCTCTTTAAGTTGGCAGTTAATTTTGGGCAATATGCCAAACGGTACTTGAGCCACATTGTTAGTCTGAGGCACTTTAATCTGTTAAGCTCTTTTCTGTATAATACTGACAATTTTTTTTTTTTTTATACGTGCTGAGTTGTTAAATAAAATTTTAAAACTCTATTTGATTAAGTATTAATTCATTCATACATCATACATTTCATCTGAAAACAAATTTTAAGTCAATTATTGTATTTTCCTAGATTTTTTTTTTTTCCTGAAGAGCAACTTTATTCATCCCGAGGGAAATGTGATTATTCATGATTAATCACACAGTTGATATATGATTAACTAGATTTTTTTTTTAATCATTTGACAGCATTAATAACAATAATAATAATTCCTGTAACAATGTAATGAATCGGGTTCTAATGTGGCGGACGTTTTTTGCTGTACCGGAACGCACCGCGCGGCTGACGTGACAGAGCGAGGGAGTGGTGGAGGTTGAGAGTTTCACTTTCAATATTTTCTTTTTTTTTTCTTGAGCACACCGTCAACTTTTGTGTTGGATAACTTCTGAAATCAATGATAAAAACCTGACGAAACTGGCGATTGCTTTGGCGATGTTACCACAATAGAAATTGCAATCTTAACTAATAAAGACTGGTTAACGGTGGTCGTCGGAGGATGTATTGTTGAGCCAGTTCACGGATGCGCACCCCACCCTCAAAATTTTCTATTATTTGCATCATCATTTCAATGTTAAGCGTCACCTTTTTCCTTGTTTCACCACCTGTACCAACCTTTTTGAAACCTTTTTTTAGTAAAAAGTAGGGCTGTCAAACGATTAAAATTTTTAATCTAGTTAATTACGTCTTAAAAATTAATAATCGTAATTAATCGCAATTCAAACCATCTATAAAATATGCCATATTTTTCTGTAAATTATTGTTGGAATGGAAAGATAAGACACAAGACGGATATATACATTCAACATACGGTACATAAATACTGTATTTGTTTATTATAACAATAAATCAACAAGATGGTATTAACATTCTGTTAAAGCGATCCATGGATAGAAAGACTTGTAGTTCTTAAAAGATAAATGTTAGTACAAGTTATATAAATTTTATATTAAAACCCCTCTAAATGTTTTCGTTTTAATAAAATTTGTTAAATTTTCAATCAAAAAATAAACTAGTAGCTCGCCATTGTTGATGTCAATAATTACACAATGCTCATGTGGTGCTGAAACCCATAAAATCAATCACACCCAAGCTCCAGCAGAGGGCGACAAAACACACACACACACACACAAAAAAACACAAGTAACAAATGGACATTACTCTGTGCTGTCATTTTAATCTGTTTGAGCGGGGCATGTGCGTTAAATGCGTCAAATATTTTAACGTGATTAATTTTAAAAAATTAATTACCGCCCGTTAACGCGATAATTTTGACAGCCCTAGTAAAAAGACATATTTAATCAGTCTTACATCATATGTGATTTTGAAAGAAAAAAATGGAGGTATTGTATTGTATTTAAAAAAAAAAAAAAAAAAGCAGTTAATTTATTTATTAAAAACATGATGAATTCATAAAACCTGTCATTAGTTCAGAGGAAAAATAAGTCGTTTTATGCATGATTATTTTACATTTCTTTATGGAAATAATGTGAATTATGAAATCAGGCATTAAAGGTATTTATTTATTTATTTTAACTTCATAAAATTAATACAATTTTTAATAAGTTTTCTCACAAATTTTTTAAAAATCATTTGAAAAAAATATTTCCGTTTATCAAGAATTAAAATTACACAAATCCCACTCTTATGCAGTGTTACATATTTTCTTGTTTTCAAGATGATCAACTTTTAAGAGACTTCCACTTGTATAAAGCCTTTAAATATCGTCGAATTATAGAACTAAAATGCAACTTAGACATCCTGACAACAGAAGAGACCAGCTTTTGAATTGCTGTCCACTTTGCATGAAAGGGTTACGAACAGCTGAAAACACAATCAAACACAAAAGTGTTTCCTTAGAAAAAGTAAGATGCTAATGGAATATTTCCTTTCCCTCCAGTGAACTAATTATGTCCTCTTCCTTATCTCCACCGTGTATAAATCCCCACACTGAAGGCTGAGCTTAACGTTGTCGGGGTGATGGGGAGAAAAGAAAAAGTGGTCAAAATTGTAAAAACTAGCAGCCGGCAGCCGGCAGCCAGCCAAATCTCTCATTTGCCTGCGGAATAATAAACACCTGAATTGGGAGGCATAGGGAAAAAACTCATTTGTACATCTTTTCCACCGACTGGTCTCCCATTTTGCCGCATGATAACATCATCACACAATAGGCTCTGCTGTTTATCAAATTGAGTTTCATTCCTTCACAATGAAGGACAGAGCAACGAAAGAGAGAGAGAGAGAGAGAGAGCGCCTGTGGGCATGCTATCATTTCAGCTTAAATTGCTGGACGAGGGAAAAGGAGAAAAAAAGCAATTATTGATAAGACGACTGGTCGCAGTAATTGAGCCCAAGCGCATTTTCTTTTGCATCATTTACACGATAACATGCACAGATGGAGGAGCCCAACATCAACCATGCTCAATCTTAAGTGGCGGAGACGTCCAGATTCCGAGAACAACAAATGCACCAAAATCACTCAGAAGCCCACAAGACGGCTACATGTAACCGGTTATGGGATTTGACCACTAATATTTCGAGAATCCTTACTTTAACACCAGGAGAAGCATAATGCCCACTGAATTGAAAAAAAAAACGTGGTGAAAAATAATTTCTTCACATTCTACAGTGCCTTGCAAAAGTATTCGGCCCCCTTGAATCTTGCAACCTTTCGCCACATTTCAGGCTTCAAACATAAAGATATGAACTTTTTTTTTTTGTCAAGAATCAACAACAAGTGGGACACAATCGTGAAGTGGAACAACATTTATTGGATAATTTAAACTTTTTTAACAAATAAAAAACTGAAAAGTGGGGCGTGCAATATTAATCGGCCCCTTTACTTTCAGTGCAGCAAACTCACTCCAGAAGTTCAGTGAGGATCTCTGAATGATCCAATGTTGTCCTAAATGATAAATAGAATCCACCTGTGTGTAATCCAGTCTCCGTATAAATGCACCTACTCTGTGATAGTCTCAGGGTTCTGTTTAAAGTGCAGAGAGCATTATGAAAATCAAGGAACACACCAGGCAGGTCCGAGATACTGTTGCGGAGAAGTTTAAAGCCGGATTTGGATACAAAAAGATTTCCAAAGCTTTAAACATCTCAAGGAGCACTGTACAAGCCATCATATTGAAATGGAAGGAGCATCAGACCACTGCAAATCTACCAAGACCCGGCCGTCCTTCCAAACTTTCCTCTCAAACAAGGAGAAAACTGATCAGAGATGCAGCCAAGAGGCCCATGATCACTCTGGATGAACTGCAGAGATCCACAGCTGAGGTGGGAGAGTCTGTCCATAGGACAACAATCAGTCGTACACTGCACAAATCTGGCCTTTATGGAAGAGTGGCAAGAAGAAAGCCATTTCTCAAAGATATCCATAAAAAGTCTCGTTTAAAGTTTGCCACAAGCCACCTGGGAGACACACCAAACATGTGGAAGAAGGTGCTCTGGTCAGATGAAACCAAAATTGAACTTTTTGGCCACAATGCAAAACGATATGTTTGGCGTAAAAGCAACACAGCTCATCACCCTGAACACACCATCCCCACTGTCAAACATGGTGGTGGCAGCATCATGGTTTGGGCCTGCTTTTCTTCAGCAGGGACAGGGAAGATGGTTAAAATTGACGGGAAGATGGATTCAGCCAAATACAGGAACATTCTGGAAGAAAACCTGTTGGTATCTGCACAAGACCTGAGACTGGGACAGAGATTTATCTTCCAACAGGACAATGATCCAAAACATAAAGCTAAATCTACAATGGAATGGTTCAAAAATAAACGTATCCAGGTGTTAGAATGGCCAAGTCAAAGTCCAGACCTGAATCCAATCGAGAATCTGTGGAAAGAGCTGAAGACTGCTGTTCACAAACACTCTCCATCCAACCTCACTGAGCTCGAGCTGTTTTGCAAGGAAGAATGGGCAAGAATGTCAGTCTCTCGATGTGCAAAACTGATAGAAACATACCCCAAGCGACTTGCAGCTGTAATTGGAGCAAAAGGTGGCGCTACAAAGTTTTAACGCATGGGGGCCGAATAATATTGCACGCCCCACTTTTCAGTTTTTTATTTGTTAAAAAGGTTTAAATTATCCAATAAATTTTGTTCCACTTCACGATTGTGTCCCACTTGTTGTTGATTCTTGACAAAAAATTGAAATTTTATATCTTTATGTTTGAAGCCTGAAATGTGGCGAAAGGTTGCAAGGTTCAAGGGGGCCGAATACTTTTGCAAGGCACTGTACTTAACATATTTTTCAGACTAGGAAGCATACATGATTGTAAGACGCATTAGTGCATTTGTCTTAGTGCTTTATCGTTTACAGGATCATTATCGTTATATCTTTTAATTAATTTCTCATTTCTTTCAATGTTTTATTTATGTTCTACTTAAAGCAACACCAGGTAACTTTCCAACTTTCATAAAATATGTTCATAACATTTGTGATAATACAGTGGGGCAAATAAGTATCTAGTCAACCACCAATTGTGCTAGTTCTACTTGAAAAGATTAGAGACACCTGTAATTGTCAACAGAGGTAAACATCAACCATGAGAGACAGAATGTGGGGAAACAAAGCAGAAACTCATATTGTTTGATTTTTAAAGAATTAAACAAGTAAGATTTCTGGCTGTCAAAGAGGTCTAACTTCTTCTAACGAGGTCTAACGAGGCTCCACTCGTTACCTGTATTAATGGCACCTGTTTTTAACTCATTATCAGTATAAAAGACACCTGTCCACTCAGTCAGTCACATTCCAAACTCCAGTATGGCCAAGACCAAAGAGCTGTCGAAGGACACCAGAGACAAAATTGTAGACCTGCACCAGGCTGGGAAGACTGAATCTGCAATAGGTAAAACCCTTGGTGTAAAGCAGTGGTCCCCAAACTTTTTCCTGTGAGGGCCACATAACTTTTCCCTTCTCTGATGAGGGGCCGGGGTCAGTTTGTAACAGAAAAAGTGTGACGATTGCAGGAGTGCCTAAATGTAAAAATGTATTGTTTTTCAGAAAGCCACAATAAAATAACCCTCTCTGGATTCTTCACGGGACAAAAGTAAATAAAATTTTTAAAAAAATATTGATATAATATAATAATAACACTAATAACACTATTAATTAATTAGATAATAACCAAATAACCCTCTCTGGGGATTCTTCACAGAAAAAGCCAGGAAAAAAATAACACAAGTTAAAAAAAAAAAAAAAAAAATGCTCAGGGAGGCGGGTCGTAGTTTGGGGACCCCTGGTGGACGGAAATCAACTGTGGGAGCAATTATTAGAAAATGGAAGACATACAAGACAACTGATAATCTCCCTCGATCTGGGGCTCCGTGCAAGATCTCTCACCCCGTGGCGTCAAAATGATGACAAGAACGGTGAGCAAAAATCCCAGAACCACACAGAGGGACCTAGTAAATTACCTACAGAGAGCTGGGACCACAGTAACAAAGGCTACTATCAGTAACACAATGCGCCGCCAGGGATTCAAATCCTGCACTGCCAGACGTGTCCCCCTGCTGAAGCCAGTACACATCCAGGCCCGTCTGCGGTTCTCTAGAGCAGGGGTTTTCAACCCAGTCCTCAAGGCACACTGTGGGTCCTGGTTTTTGTTCCAGCCGATCCAGCAGAGACAGTTGAACCAATGAGGCTTCTGCTAAAACAAGCCACACCTGACTGCAATCAACTGATTGCACTTGTAAAACACCAGATTGGGGAAAAAGTGTTGTCATCTTGTTTGGTAAGAATGAAATCCTGCACCCACAGTGTGCCTTAGTGGAATAGGTTGGGAACCCCTGCTCTAGAGAGCATTTGAATGATCCAGAAGAGGACTTGGAGAATGTGTTATGGTCAGATGAAACCAAAATAGAACTTTTTGGTAGAAACACAGGTTCTCGAATTTGGAGCAAAAAGAATACTGAATTGCATCCGAAGAACACCATACCCACTGTGAAGCATGTGGGTGAAAACATCATGCTTTGGGGCTGTTTTTCTGGAAAGGGACCAGGACGACTGATCTGTGTAAAGGAAAGAATGAATGGGGCCATGTATCAAGAGATTTTGAGTGAAAATGTCCTTCCATCAGCAAGGGCATTGAAGATGAGACGTGGCTGGGTCTTTCAGCATGACAATGATCCCAAACACACCGCCAGGGGAACAAAGGAGTGGCTTCGTAAGAAGCATTTCAAGGTCCTGGAGTGGTCTAGCCAGTCTCCAGATCTCAACCCCATAGAAAATCTGTGGAGGGAGTTGAAAGTCCGTGTTGCCCAACGACAGCCCCAAAACATCACTGCTTAAGAGATCTGCATGGAGGAAGGGGCCAAAATACCAGCAACAGTGTGTGAAAAGCTTGTTAAGAGAAAACGTTTGGCCTCCGTTATTGCCAACAAAGTGTCCATAACAAAGTATCGAGATGAACTTTTGGTATTGACCAAATACTTATTTTCCACCATGATTTGCAAATAAATTATTTAAAAATCAAACAATGTGATTTTCTGGGTTTTTTTTCCCCACATTCTGTCTCTCATGGTTGAGGTTTACCCATGTTGACAATTCCAGGCCTCGCTAATAATTTCAAGTGGGAGAACTTGCAAAATTAGTGGTTGACTAAATACTTATTTGCCCCACTTTACCTTAGGGACAATATAACGGAAATTTTTGCGGTTTTGAAACCGTAACCTTTTCATGCCACGGTATACCTTGAAACCGGTAATCGGCATATGTCTACTTGAAACCCAACTTAGAAATTCCAGCCCTATTTTGAAATGCTACTTTGAAACTCAAACCAATCAAACCCAACCATTGTAAATTGATAGTACAGCCCTTAATGTGAAAGAAGGTTGCACTTGCAGTTATGTCCGGAAATCGCACATTTCTTAGACCTCTGAGAATGGAGAAAATAATGATTAAACACCCGCATACAGCACAAAAATGCTGATACACTTGAAACAGGTAAAAAAATTGCAAAGCATGAGCAATTACTTTTTATAGTTTCTGTACATATGCAATCCGTTTCTATCTTTCACCATCTGAGACTAAGAAAAAGCCCACATCCCTTTCTGGCTCCATGTAAAGCATTTCAAGGTCCTGGAGTGGTCTAGCCAGTCTCCAGATCTCAACCCCATAGAAAATCTGTGGAGGGAGTTGAAAGTCCGTGTTGCCCAACGACAGCCCCAAAACATCACTGCTTAAGAGATCTGCATGGAGGAAGGGGCCAAAATACCAGCAACAGTGTGTGAAAAGCTTGTGAAGAGAAAACGTTTGGCCTCCGTTATTGCCAACAAAGTGTCCATAACAAAGTATCGAGATGAACTTTTGGTATTGACCAAATACTTATTTTCCACCATGATTTGCAAATAAATTCTTTTTAAAAAAATCAAACAATGTGATTTTCTGTTGTTTTTTTTTTCCACATTCTGTCTCTCATGGTTGAGGTTTACCCATGTTGACAATTACAGGTCTCTCTAAAAGTGGGAGAACTTGCACAATTAGTGGTTAACTAAATACGTATTTGCCCCACTGTACATCCTCCAAATTTGATAATAATCCCACTGCCGGCAATAGACATACAATCCATTTGAACTGGGAGGGCTGGCAGTGATCATTTGCTACCATTCTCTCCCAATTTGAATAAAATTGGCCGTCCATTGCATTCCCACCACCGTAAAACAGCCTCAGTCTGTTCACAGTGAGCACATCACGTGTCAACACAGAAATGCTAAACCGACAGCAGGATTAAATCCCACCAAAGTGTAGGGGGCAATCAGCGGCGCTCTGGTCCACTGGGACCCTCCCAGCGGCAATGATTTCCAATGCAAAACAGCCTCCGCTGTGGCTCGCTAATACTGGGGTTACATCTGTGCTGGCTCATGGGAGCCAATCCATGCAAATCATTGAGAAAACCCACTGAAAGCCAGCTAAAATTCCTCCCATCCATTTTCTATAATGCGTATCCTCATTAGTTGTGGGTAAAACGTAGCCTATAAAGCTGAATTTGGGCGAGAAAAGACAGAAAGACTAGGATAGATAAATAGAAGAATCGAGACAATAGGTTTGCAATAAACAACAATGATGGAATAAAGGCATATGGAAGGAAATACTAAATTAAAAGAGTCAAAAAACAATCAGGCAGCAAAGGAGGCATTTTCCCACCTTGGTACCATGAGCGCAAAAGTGCCTGATACATCAATCGTGATGGACTGGTACATTTTATAGAACAGGTCAATGGATCCAATTCACATTTTTGGGGAAAAAAAAAGACCAAAAGTCCATACTTGTGGATCTTTTAATGGAATTGACATACAGAACTACCTCGACCAGGGGTCGCGTTAACCGAATATTTTCCGTCGTTTTTTACAACGGTGACGGAAAAAACTGAAGTCTATCTGTCATTTTGACAGGTTGCAATTCACACCCCAGACCACAGGGTGGCGAGTGAGCATATTAATTAGCTATTGTTTCTCTTGATGCATGACGTCGTTGGCCTTACTCGGAAAAATGTCAAGGCAACTGAGTGTCCGAAGTTTCTTCAAAAAGCCCCAAAACGACGATGGTGTTGATAAAAGAGGTGAAAAAAGAGGGACTGATGCAGTGAAGGATGACAACGAATCAAGTGAATCGCCGGTTCACTCCTCACTGCGGCGAGCAGTTGAAAACGCCGCCAATTACCAAGAAGGGCAGAATTGGTAACTCGGTGAAAGCGGCATAAAGCCAAAAAAGCGGACCAGACTAGCCAGAGCCTGAAATTATTTCAAGGAAAATATGGAGGGTGCCACCACTGTGTGTACTCTTTTTGCTAAGCTGAGCTCGCATACCACGGTAGCACGTCTGCTATGAACGAACACTTGACGCGCCGTCACCCAGGTGTATTTCGGAAGACAACAGGAAAAAACAAGCTAGTGGATTGTAAGTCCATACAACTTTCTAACGATTGTTAAAAAAATTGGAAGTTGCCTTTATGTGCGTCGTATCAACGTGCATTTTTATTTAATAATAATAATAAATTAAATACATATATATACATATATATATACATATATATATATATATATAAATATATATATATATAAAATTATTATTAAATGTATTAGGATCATGGAAGGTCCCACTTGGGGGAAAAAAATAAATAAATAAAAAAAAAAATATATATATATATATATATATATCCTGTATATACATAATATAATAAAAATATATATGGAAACAGTACTGGCCTGCTTACTGTAATCCATGACTGCGCTAATGTTAGTTACTTTATATTATAAAGTATTATTGTGTATATACATATAGTGACTGCATCAAGAAAAAGTCATTTTAAAAATTTAAGTGACGGGTAAAAATAGATTATGACCGGATTTTTATGACCCTGTCAGTCAAAATGACAGACAACGAAAAAGTCTAGCGCAACCTTTGACCTCGACATACAATTGCATCGACATACGAACCTTGCGACATCCGTTGTAAAATGTGATTCATCATTCGTCTCGACATACGACGACAGGCTCGTAATACGACGATTTGTGACGGCGTCGCAATTTCATTGTTTTCCCGCAAGACGGACATACCGTGGGTTTTCTTCTCAAAGAAATCTACATGATTCCCCAAAAGATTAGTGCAGGTGGTGAAAAAAGTTTAAAAAGTGCCACATATCATTGAAATTAAGATTGAAATGATAGAAAAATATGTGCGTGGTGTTTGCATCAGTGAACTGGCTCGACAATACAGCCGGAATATGTCTATGGCGGAAAACACAGACAAGACTGAAAAAGCAGTTTCTGCTCTTGCACTCCTCTTTAAAAGAAACCACAGTATTTTAAGCCAAAACAACTGTTGTGTTTGACAGAACAATATGTCTATATGCTGCCATAGCAGATTCATAGCGCATTAAGCCCCCGAACTGTTTTTAATTTGTCCATTTTACCCTGAAAACCCCCATTTACAGACGTCGCGCAACCGCTTTTGTTTCAACCTAGCCATAAAAATAAGTAATCGTATTTATTATTCAAAATGTCTGTCATTTTTTAGCTTAGAATCATTAATTGAGGTCTAATACTTCGTTTAAAAAATAAATAAATAAATAATTATTCACTCACATATTTTGAACTTTTAAACAAATTACATCACAATGAAAAATTTGGCGTCTGTAAAAAAGTCACGGATATCTACCTCATAACTATCGCTTAATAGTATTTATTTTTTTTTTTTTTTTTTGTTACTGTTGCATTTCCTCCGATATGTTAGATGATAAATAATCGATCCAACAAAAAAAATTTGAAAAATAACGTTTCAAAGGGTAACTATATGAAAAACCAAATCTCGACCACTCCTTGTTGTGTGCGATTTATGCATCGCGACCTTTGTTATATCACAATGTTTCACTCATAAAATCCCCCCAAAAATCTGGCTGTGGCCATACACAGTTGTCTTGACAGTCGGTGATACATGCTACATGGGGTTTTTGGATCGAAACGAGGTAAGTACGCGATGATACCTTGTTGATTCTGAATGGTTACTTTCGGTGGAAATATCACTGATATCGTTGCTGCTGCTATGCTTGCTGTGGATAGTCTTCTGTTGCGTTCAGGAAATTACGTCACACTTCCGGGTTAGGGAATTCAGGAATTGAAGCATACATTGACAAGATTATTCAACATAAAACCACTTTGTCTGTGTTTCCACTCGGTCAGCTTTGACGGAGATAGGCCCCCTAAGAATCGGCCCTGCGTCCCGTGTCCCATCAATACATTATGAAGTATATGCATTATACTACTAACTCTGATGTAATACAGTTGTAAACAGGTTGGCTATCATGAAAGCTCATTATGTTATCACTCACACTGGTGTAATGACACAGGAGTCAGCTCACACAATTAACCCTCAACCAGAGACTGCACGTAATCAAGCCCCTTGGTGAACCCGACTGGAGGAATTAAAATGCAAATCTTCACAGCCCTTACTCGGGATTACATCAAATTACCTGTCATAAAACGTGACGTTAATATTCTGTCTGCTGATAAAAGCCCTGACAGCAAGTAAAGGGATGGCACTTCATTTTTGTGTGTGTGTGCTTTTCATCGGCTCTCGCAAAATGTAAAATATTTGAACTATTCAATGCAAACACATCTCATTGAATTCCATCTGTGACAGCATCCAGTCATGTTCTATTTCTAATCATACTTGCAGGTTTTCTGACATTAAGCAATGTTAATTAACTGAATGTTTATTATGATTTTTTTATTTTTTAGGTATATTGATGCAATCTTAGTTTGTAAATATTGTTGTGCTATTATTTTCGTATCAACTTTGTTTCTTGCTTCTGCCTCCAGCTAACTCATTTGCTCAAATTTCCTGATAACAAGTAATTTGAAATCTTGATGAACTGAAGGCTGAAACAAACAGATTTTGCTGGATTTATACTATGTGTTAGTGTTAGTGTGTTAGTTTACCTTCATAGAAGCATTCCTAACAGACCCCAAATTCATGTTTACAAGCAGGCATCTCAGACCAAAGTGAAGTTCCAATCATAAAAACACTGGGCGTGAAAACAAATTGACTTTTTAGCAGGCCAAACATTGCTCATTCCACGCTTTGTCTCCCCTCACGTAATGAAAACGAAACAGCACATTAAGTCAGACGTTGACTTCTCAGCCATCTGCTGGACAAATGCATCGTTTATTCCGGCTTGTGTGTTGAAGTGCTGATGGGGTAGGTGGAGGGTCAGCCCTGATGTCTCTTCACTGTCACTAGCTGATTGAAATCAAGCGTGTCTGGTCTGGATTTTTGGGGGGAGGGGTAATAGCTCATTTGCAGCTCTGATTAAGAGTGATGAGCTGGCAGGTTAGGAGATTCAAAAGATTGGACTGAGCACTGAATACCAGTCGGCCCTCAAACAGGTGGCAGAAGTCTTCATCTGAAACGTGGAGATGGTCATAACCAGTGTTACGTAACGGCGTTATTTTTTCAGTAATGGGTAATCTAACTAATTACTTTTTCCGCCATTACAACGCCGTTACCGATACTGACGGTCAAAAGCGGTGCATTACTTACTCTGAATAAATTGAAGAAACTACCAGCCGTGTCATTTGTCATCCAAGACTTGGGGTGCGTTCAGGTTCGAGAATAGCGCACGTACTTCTGACTCCAAGCTGTTTGTCCCTGCTCATTCAATTAGACAATGCTTTCCAAAGTTTGGTAACGTTTCTGTGTTTGCTACACCTGATGCTAGCCTCGTTCCCATCTCCCACTGTCAGCCAGCAATAATTCTGCTTCCATCCTGAGGACGCCAGACGCTTTGAAGGTGACGTGAATTTTGGGGAAACTAGCCTACCTGAATGCAGCCCCTCGAGAGATGCGATGGAAGTGATTGTGATTGGCTGAGGGTTAGAGTCATGTGTCGTGGTAAGCCAATCACAGCCGGTGATTTCACAGGAAAACCGGAACAGCGTGTGCGGCAAACACACACACACAAAACAGATGCACAGGGTCGGGATGACGGAGCGTTCAGAAGAAAAATTGTCCTTTAAGAGGTAGAGATATAGACACTATTTCAAGTTTGTCGAAATTAAAGGAAAGAACCTGCATGTAATGTGTAATTTATGTCCCGGGGCAAAGCTTTTGTCGACATCTGTGGTAACCAATTCAAATCTGCTGAAGCACCTAACAAGTTAACTACCTGTCCGTTCTTCTCTATTCCACTGACTCGAATACTGCTCAGAAAATTTCAAATTCTTTGACATACAACAAGTTCTTATTAAAGTAACGGAAATAGTTATTTTCCCTGGTAACTAGTTACTTTTACTATAGAGTAATTCAGTTACTAACTCAGTTACTTTTTGGAAGAAGTAGTGAGTAATGTAACTAATTACTTTTTTAAAGTAACGTGCCCAACACTGGTCATAACTCACAATATTCAAAGTGTGTCCGGCATATGTGGAGATTAAGGTGGGGCCGAGAGGCATAGCCCCCCAGGCAGCTGAAAATGTCATTTCATGTAATTGACTTTCCTATATATGAATTTAAAATGAGGACTTTGCCAGTAGACTGTTGTCTATAAAAGTTGTAAAGCAGTAAAACAAACAACAAAAATGAATGAAAACGTTTTTTTCCCTCTCTGCCACAAAAGTCCAACTCTGCCTACGCTTCTTTCATTATTTCCGACAAAACTTGAGAAACTAAAAGAACCGCTTTGGACATTCTACTCAACCAGATAGTTGCTTCCTGGTCGGACGGTTGCAAGTAGGTCCAGCTGCGGCCCGCAGTACTCGCAGGGGGCGTGGTTGGCCGATGACAAACATTTGATCTGATTGGTCGTTGAAAGCAGTGGGTGTGGTTTGGTGGTTTACGAACGCTTGATCTGATTTGTCGTTGAAAGCAGTGGGCGTGGTTTACGGATGATGAATGCCTGATCTGATTGCTATCAACGACCGAGGGATAAGAGGTCAAGCTAGTCGGAAGAGGTCGCTCTTCAAGGAAGACACGAAACCATTCCTCCGGTATTTAATCATAGAACTAGATAAATTAATCATTTAAAGTCATGTAGTTACATTTTTGAAAGGATTATATAAATCATAATATTCCAAGGTCTAGTTAAGTTTAGGGCTAACGAGATATATAATTTTCTTTCATAGACTTTAAAATATATTGAGGTGACACGGGGCGTGGGCCGATTCATAGGGGGACTATCTCCGTCAAAGCTGACCGAGTGGAAACACGGAAAAAGAGCTTTTTATGCTGAAAAATCTTTGACAAGGATGCACTAAAGGACCCAAATGCTCGACAGTTCAATCCAAACAAAGATTTATTTTCCAGTTAATAAATTATATAAAAGGAAGTTAACAAAAATTCAACAGCTGGACATCAATCGAGTAGTTTCACTAGAAACAAAAAGGCATTGGTTCAAAAACATGAATCGTTCTCAAAAAGGGGCTTACACAAGGACAAGGCATAGGACGTGGCAGGATAGCAGACAAACCGTCACTGGGCAAGGTTAGAAGCAGGCTATTTATACAGAGGGTCACAGGTGGATGCAATCAGCCTGATTGGCAAGGGCAGGAAGTAAAGTTAACTCTAGGAGGCACACCACTACCATAATAAAAGAATATGACATGAATCAACACAAAACATTAATAAGACTTCCGAGACATGACAATCTTGTCAATAAGTGCTTAAATTCCTGAATTCTTTATACATATGGACGTAAAACAGTCTAGATTATTGGTTAAAAGCAAAACAAAACAAAAACGGGCAGTTAGCATTTATTTTACATTAATACTGTATGTCGAATGTGCTGCTAGTCTTTAAGCCACTATGGCGCAGCCTTATCACCACAATGAGCTTTTTACGTTGAAAATTCTTGTCAATAGATGCTTAAATCCCTGAATTCTTAAAAGATATAGATTCTTGGTTAAAAGCAAAAAAAAAAAAAAAAAAAACGGGCAGTTAGCATTTATTTTATGTTAATATGTCGAATGTGCTGCTAGTCTTTAAGCCACTATGGCGCAGCCTTATCACCACAAAGAGCTTTTTACTTTGAAAATTCTTGTCAATACATGCTTAAATCCCTGAATTCTATATACTGTAGATATGGACATAAAACAGTGTTGATTCTTTGTTAAGAGAGCAAAGAACTGGGTAGTTAACATTTATTTTACGTAAATATGTCGAATGTGCTGCTAGTTTTTAAGTCACTGTGGCGCGGCCTTATCACAACAAAGAGCTTTTTAAGTTTAAAATTCTTTTGAATAAATGCTTTAATCCCTGAATTATTTATAGATATGAACGTAAAACAGTCTTGGTTAAAAGCAAAAAACCGGGTAGTCAGCAATTATTTTACGTAAATACTGCGAATTATGACACCAATGCCGTGGCGGTTAATTTCTCCTATAGATTTTTTTCACAACGAATCAAAATGCATGGATGGGACGAAAAATATAATAATTACCTTGAATCCTCAAACAAATCACTCCTAAGACAATCCTTCCTGTTTGTATGCTTACAGCTTTTGTACTTTTTCAATCTAAATCCGGCGTTGGATCGCTGCAGGTGTTTTGAGAATATCTGTGACCGACTTCGACCGACTGAAGCGGAGTGTGGGACAGCCCCCTACTTGAAGGTGTGGTGCAGTGTCTGGGGAATGTGTCCCGTCAATATCACTATGAAGTCTAAGTTTCTATTCATAAGAAAGACTTGTTAACTAGAGGGGTTCGAAGTTTAGAATGAATTGTGGTTAATCAGGCGCTTAACTAAAAGTTGCTACATGAATATGGGCAGGTACCCCATAATCAGCATATCTATTAATTTCTAAATACAACTGTTTGGATCATTGAAAGCAGGGGGCGCTGTTCGCGGATGACAAACATTTGATCTGAATGGTCGTTGAAAGTTGTGGGTGTGGTTGGCTTGTACTGCGGGCCGCAGCTGGACCCTTCAACGGTTGAAGTTTGCAAGACAGTATTGAGTGATAAATCAGGAAGTACAGTCTTTCTTGCAATGCTTAAGTTGTCATACTGTAATTATCTATTCCACTGAAGGGCGCATCTAAAATATGAATATTAATTTTTCTTTGTTTACATCAGGGGTCCCCAAACTATTCTACATAGGGCCGCAGTGGGTGCATGATTTCTTTCCAACAAAGCAGAACGACACCTTTCCACCAATCTAAAGTCTTACAAGTGTAATCAGCTGTTCGTAGTCAAGTGCTGCTTGTTTTTTTCATTAGTTGAGCGGTCTATGCTCGATCGGTAGGAACAAAAACCAGAACCCACAGCAGCCACAGGGTCCCTTGAGGACCGGTTTGCGCACCCCTGCTTTATATGGTCAGGTCTCATGAACTGTCCACTAACTAAACATTTCCCTACTACTCAAAATGTGAAATATGAACCCTATATTTATTGAAAAGAAGCTAATTCAGAAAAAAATACTAGAAGCATAGACTTCATAATGATATTGACAGGTCACATCCGTCATACACTGCGCCTCGCATTCAAGTAGGGGGCCTGCCCAAATCAAGAGGAGTAATTCTCAAACAAACGAAGGCAGCAATCTAACGACAGATTTAGGTTGAAAAAGTACGAACACTGTACCACATACAAACAGGAAGGATTGTCTCAGGAGTGATTTGTTTGAGGATTAAAGGATTCATTTTTCGTACCATGCATGCATTTTGAAACGTGAAAAAAAATCAATGGGAGAAATTAGCCGCTACGGCATTGGCGTCACAGTTTGCAACATTAACGTAAAGCAAATGCCAACTGCATGGTTTTTGTTGCTTTTAACCAAGAATCGAGACTGTTTTACATACATATCGATAAAGAATTCAGGGATTTAAGCATTTATTCACAAGAATTTTCAACGGAAAAAGCTGTTTTCATAAGGTGGCCGCAGCACATTCGACATATTTAAGTAAAATAAATATTAACTACCCGGTTCTTTGCTCTTTTAACAAAGAATCGAGACTGTTTTACGTCCATATCTATAAAGAATTCAGGGATTTAAGTATTTATTCACAAGAATTTTCAACGTAAAAAGCTCTTTGTGGTGATAAGGCAGCGCTACAGTGGCTTAAAGACTAGCAGCACATTCGACATATTTACGTAAAATAAATGCTAACCGCCCGTTTCTTTGCTTTTTAAACAAAGAATAGACACTGTTTTAAGTCCATATGTAGAAAGAATTGAGGGATTTACGCATTTATTCACCATAATTTTCAACGTAAAAAGCTCTTTGTCTGTGTTTCCACTCTGTCAGCTTTGACTGAGATAGGCCCCCTATAAATCGGCCCCGGGCTCCATGTCCCGTCAATATGATTTTGAAGTCTAGAAGTTATACATGAGGACTTGTTAACAGTTGATAATGAGGCATCCAGCGATACTTCAGCCATTATTCTGATTAAAGAGAAGGCAACATGACACCATTAGCAAACATGATACCTTGGAGCAACTTGTCACAGTCATTTGAGAGAATCATAACTTACAAAAATCATGTTTGAGTTCTGTGTGCAATACTCACTTTCCCTGAGGAAACCAGAGGCAACTAGCCCCAATCAAGCTATAGTGCCTTTAACTTGGAGCATAGACTTCATAATATACAATAATGTAGGGTGACCATATTTTGATTTCCAAAAAAGAGGACACTCGGCCCGGCCTCAAGATACTTGAATTTTACTCGAAGATCACTCAAAGATGCCTATATCACCCACTTTTTTTTTTACTCAACTGGTACTTAACAGGCTTTATTCTTCCTAAAAAAATAATCAAACAATAAAAAAAAACAAAAACAACAAATAATGATTAAAAATAATAATAAAATGCAGACCCATGGAAATGTACTCCAGTCAATACACACACACACAGTAGGCCAGGGGTGGCCAACCCTGTTCCTCAAGAGCCGCAATCCAGCTTGTTTTCCATGTCTCCCTCCTCCAACACACCTGAATCAAATTATCAGGATTGTTATCAGGCAACTGCAGAGCTTGCTGATGAGCTGATCCTTTGATCTTTGTTGCCCTGGCTGTGTGTTTGGGATCATTGTCATGCTGAAAGACCCAGCCACGTCTCATCTTCAATGCCCTTGCTGATGAAGGAGATTTTCACTCAAAATCTCTCAATACATGGCTCCATTCATTCTTTCCTTTACACAGATCAGCCGTCCTGGTCACTTTGCAGAAAAAGAGCCCCAAAGCATGATGTTTCCACCCCCATGCTTCACAGTGGGTATAGTGTTCTTCAGATGCAATTCAGTATTTATTCTCCTCCAAACACGAGAACCTGTGTTTCTACCAAAAAGTTCTATTTTGGTTTCATCTGGCCATAACACATTCTCCCAGTCCTCTTCTGGATCATCCAAATGGTCTCTAGCGAACCGCAGACCGGCCTGGACGTGTATTTTCTTCAGCAGGGGGACATGTCTGGCAGGATTTGAGACTCTGGCGGCGCATTGTGTTACTGATAGTAGCCTTTGTTACTGTGGTACCAGCTATCTGTAGGTCATACACTAGGTCCCCCCGTGTGATTGTGGGATTTTTGCTCACCGTTCTTGTTATCATTTTGATGCCACGGAGTGAGATCTTGCATGGCGCCCCAGATCGAGGGAGCTTATCAGTGGTCTTGTATGTCTTCCATTTTCTAATAATTGCTCCCCCAGTTGATTTCTTTACACCAAGCGTTTTACCTATTGCAGATTCAGTCTTCAGGTCTACAATTTTGTCTCTGGTGTCCTTCGACAGCTCTTTGGTCTTGGCCATAGTGGAGATAGAGTGTGACGAACTGAGTTGTGGACAGGTGTCTTTGATACAGATATTGAGTTAAAACAGGTGCCATTAATACAGGTAACGAGTGGAGCCTCATGAGAACTCGTTAGAAGAAGTTAGACCTCTTTGACAGCCAGAAATCTTCCTTGTGTGTCGGGGACCAAATACTTATTTTCCACTCTAAGTTGGAAATAAATTCTTTAAAAATCAAAATACGTGATTTTTCTTTTTTTTTTCCACATTCTGTCTCTCATGGTTGAGGTTTACCTATGTTGACAATTAAAGGGCCGTCTAATCTTTTCAAGTAGGAGAACTTGCACAATTGGTGGTTGACTAAATACTTATTTGCCCCACTGTACTTTGGTGTACTGTGTAATATTTGATGTTACTAATGATTTAATGTGCATAGTCCATAACTGTCCAGTCAACATTTTGAGTTCCACAACAATTCTGTTTTATTGTGTTATGTAAATATTAGGCATTATGTGTAAATTTAACAAAACAAAATAAATGCATTCATTTGGGATGAAATGCAAAACTGATGCTACAACAATCTAATGATATACTGGCAAGCGGTGTGGCCAGTGGGGTGGCCAACAAATTTATGGGGGGGGGCCGTGGCCACCCCTGGCCACCCCCTGGTGGTGCCACTGATAATCAGTCTTTGCTATAAAAGTTCACAATCATCGGCAGCGCAACGATGCGACACCAAACGGGATTTTACAGATTACGCCAGTACAAATCTCCAACAGAAGTCAACAGTTGCCATTATATACGTATTTATCGTAATAAAAAAAACCTAATAAGAAACACTGCTATTTAGAATATGATACTTGCATTCAACCAAATAAACTAACGCAGAACATTTACAAGACTCATACGATATACTGCATCTCTGTGTACACATATAACCCTATATACAACAGAAGACACGTGATCGACATTAACAGGAGATAAACTTAAAGAAAGGTGTATGAAGCCACGTCTTTTAGAACTCCTTATTGAACTCCTTACTGTAGTCTGGTCTCTCGCCAAACCGTCAGTAGATGGTGGTAATTCCCCATGAAACAAAGGTTAAAGTGCCAACAAAAAAGAAAAAGATCTACTCCTTCTCCCGCTCCTACTAATAGGAGCCACGTCAACACAGGCAAATACTGCCCCCTAGCGACCGGAGGGATTCTCTTCAAATTCGTCCCGTGAAAAATCATAAAAAACGGACATTTTCATGAATTTATGAAACCCGGCCGGACGCCCCGGAGGGCACGTAATAAGAAAACTTGTCTGGGCAAAAAAGAACGTTTGGTCACCCTACAATAATGAAGTCTATGCTCGGAGAATGTCAAGTGACATTTGTGTGACCTGGACTGCTACTTGTTACAATTCTCTTGTATATGTGAGGAAATTTCAGTTATTTCAAACATGAACAGCATAGAGCTACACAAAAGCCTGAAAATGAAGCACAGAATGACAGGAGATCTTATAACTCGCCCTGTCTCATATTCTATGTATGAAAAGCTCTTTGTAGTCATACATTGCTCAAAGAAATGTTGGGAAATAACAAAGACATGTAGACCTAATGTTTGTAACCTTGAGGCAGTGTGGCAGATTGTATTATAATTAACATCTTTAGACATTATATATCTCGTTTTTATAATCAATAATAAAAATGTTTTTGACATCCTCTTGCATATTTACAACATCTTTGTAAATATTGAATTAATACAGCCTGACAGTAGATTGTGAATGTAATACCAGTGGTAGGGAGTAATAAAGCACTATATACTTTGTTCGTGTACTTAAATCACTGACCATGTTAGACGTTCAATCATGTGTTTCTTTTCATGTGTCTGCTGTGAACTGAAATGTGTTTGTCACTAGTGCACATCCAATCCATTTGAACTGGAAGTGCTGGCAGTTGTTTGCTCATTTGCTCCCACCCTCCCATTTACGGTAAAATGAATAGGACCATAGACTTCACCAGCAGTTGACGGGACACGGGGCAGATCCGTAGGGGGCCTTTTTCAAAAACTTAAAATTCAAATATTTTCAAAACCAAAGTCACTAGCAACCTAAAACCAAAACAGGCCCCTCCTCGAGGCATATATGACTCTCCTTGAGCTGTGGCATCAAAAAATTTACTTTCCATAATAAAATCCTGATTAATTATTTTTAATATACAGTGTATCACAAAAGTGAGTTCACCCCTCGCATTTCTGCAGATATTTAAGTGTATCATTTCATGGGACAACATTGACAAAATGACACTTTGACACAATGAAAGGTAGTCTGTGTGCAGCTTATATAATAGAGTTAATTTATTTTCCCCTCATAATATAGTCATTAATATCTAAACCCCTGGCAACAAAAGTGAGTACACACCATAGAAACTACGTACATCCCTAAATGTCCAAATTGAGTACTGCTTGTCATTTTCCCTCCAAAATGTCATGTGACTCATTACAGGAGTGCTGTCAGCATTGCTGCAGAGATTGAAGAGGTGAGGGGGTCAGCCTATTAGTGGTCAGACCATATGCCGCACTCATCATCAAATTGGCGTGCATGGCTGTCACCCCAGGAGGAAGCCTCTTCTGAAGACGGTACACAAGAAAGGCCGCCCGTCTCATCAGGCCATAGGACATGGTTCCAGTAATCCATGTGCTTTGTTGACATGTCTTCAGTAAACTGTTTGTGGGCTTTCTTGTGTACTGTACTTAAATATCTGCAGAAATGCGAGGGGTGTACTCACTTTTGTGATACACTGTAAGCATAACAAAACTTAAAATGGCTATAAAACTCTCTGAATTTAGGCTAGATGCACAATAATCACCAAATGCAGAGAAAATAATCTATATTTTCAGGATCAATAGCAATATTTAACACATCATATAGGTTTTTGCCAGAAATACCAACTTAAATGTCATGTGTAGGGATACAAAATCCGACATTGCGGACGTCACAAAACAAGGAGCTTTTTAAGTTGAAAGCGCTTGTAAATAAAGGCTTAAATCTTGGAATTTCTATAGATATGAAAGTAAAAAACAGTCTAGATTCTTGGTTAGAAGCAAAAAACGGGCAGTTATCGTTCATATTGCGTATATTTTTCAAGCAAAAGTTACGGTATTGTGTAATCCAACATGACGGCAGTCACTAAACAAAGAGATTTTTAAGTTGAATTTTCTTGTAACTAAATGCTTAAATCACAGAATTTCTACAGATCTTAAGGAAAACAGTCTAAATTCTTGGTTAAAAGCAAAAAACAGGCAGTTGTCATTCATTGTACGTAAATATTTCAAGCCAAAATTACACTAATTTTATCCGTGATTTTTTTCGCATTTTCAAAGTCTACGTATTTCATATGATAATTACCTTGAATCCTCGACCAAGTCACTCTTGAGACATTCCTGCCTGCTTGTATGTAGTAAAACCTTTGTTCTGTTTCCACCTAAATCCGGCATTAGAAAACAGTGTGTGTTTGAGTTTATCAAAGTGAAAGCCAACTCAACGTTTTGCCTGGGTCAGCTCCCTCTGGGAAGGCATGGCGCAATGTTTGTGGGATCTGTCTTGACAACTGATGGTGGAGTCCATGATTGGACATCTATCACGGTCAATGACAGCCAATGAGTTAAGTAGGTTTGTCCATTTTAAGAGATTCTTTATTCATGCACTTACATCTCTTTACCCCTACTGAGTACGTAATCAGCATATTATTCCTACTGCTAGGAATATTGTATTGCAATTGGCTAATATATCATCTTTGTGGTCTTACAATAATAATCTCCAACACACAGTTTTGGTGAAATGCACTGGTGTTTTCAAAGTAGCCTAATAATGACTCTGGTTACAGTCTGTATGGAGGCCAATGCCAAACCTCTTCTGAATATGGTAAAGGCTGCACACATAGTGAACAAGTACTTTTACCCTTCATGTCACATGGAGAACCAGCTTGGAAGCATTTTATCTCACTGAAAACATTGACTGTTTACAGCTGTTTTCTTGTTGTACTGATCTCAAATACACATGATCCTCGGGGGCCCCTGCAGGATCAAAGTTACATGAAAGCTCTCTGTCAGCTTTACTGTTTCTCTGACAACAGTAAATTTGCTACAAGCACACATTGCCTGTAGATGCTGTTGCAGGGGCGTCACGAGAACTAATACAATACTGGGGCACAACTGGGCACAGGCAAGCGGGCAAAAAATTTTTTTTAGCGTTTATCATATAACGATATAGAGGTTTAAACTATATATAATCAACCCAAAATACAAATTTCTGTCAAAAAAAAAAAAAAATATATATATATATATATATATTATTTTTGTTTTGCAATCATTAGTATTTAAAATCAAAATTGGGACATCTCTTGTCGACAGTCAATTCACCTCTACTCATGCTCATCAACTTCCATCTCTCCATCACCTCTTATTTTACCTAACTTACCTCTCTCATTCCTCCTTGCTGCGAGCAAATAACTTTCTAATATACAATTGCAAGAATAAGGCTGTTTGGGTCAAATAGAAATGAGAAATAATACATCTTGTTACAGATTGCAGGGACTGCAGTAACAAATAAAATGCTTGTAAACAGTGGTGTTACCAGGATGCCAGGTGTGGGTGGGCATTTGTCTTACCTGGTGAGTGTGTGTGTGTGTGTGTGTGTGCGTGCGTGTGTGTGTGTGTGTGTGTGTGTGTGTGTGTGTTGGGGGCAAAAATAATAAAAATTAAAAAAAAGAAAAACATTTTTAAAAAGCTACTATGCTCAAGTAGGTTGAAATCCAGTGTAGGGCTACTGCACATTAAAGCATATTTTGTTTTCTCCTAGAGATAACTGTTGTTGTGTTGATTTTATTTGACTTAGAACAGATCCATAACTGAACAGTATAGACATGCAGGTGGCAATGTTTTTTTAGGTAACCTATTGTGGTTCCTCGGTTTTATTATTACTATTATTATTATAGTTATTCTTTGTTCCGCAGCCTCTTTGAGCTCAATTTTACCCCCTTAGAATGCTTCAAAATGCACCAAAATCTGCAGGCAGGTCAAGACAGGTGCAATCTTTGATACCGTGTAAAGCAGTGCTTCTCAATTATTTTCTGCTACGCCCCCCCCAAGCAAGACGTAAATGTTTCACCCCCCCCCCCAAACTCTCTGCCGCCACTGTAAATAGTATTATTTGTCTATAAAATTACTATTATAAATACGCATCTGCCTAATATTGTGTCCTTTTCTTCTAATAAAGAAAAAAAGTAACATAGATTAACTTATAATAAAGTATAACTTTATTAACATTATTTTGTTTGTAACAGAGAAGACTTGACGTGCATCAATTTGCCTGAATTTAAAAAAAAAAAGTCACATTCAAACTGTAAAAATACACTCAAGGTACATTTTTGACCATTTGATACAGAAAAATAAAATGTAATAAAATCAGTAAATAATAACAAATTCAAATTGATTAGAAACATTCACTCATGAGGACAATATGCCAAAAAATTTGACCGAAAAAACAAAAATGAATAAAGGAAAAAAAGAGTGTCCTTGGACAGAAGGACAGTTTTTATTTTTGCTGCTCACACTCAGTATTACCTCCTTTGCAATGGTGTGGAGTCATTTTGCAATGAGCATGCTAACAATGCTCACTGGTTTACTGATATAACACTGACAAAGCAGGACGATTGTTGGCAATATTCAGCACGTTTTCGCTGAAAAACAATCAAGCGGCTTATCAATGAGATTGGGGTCGAATGTCTTTAAGTGGCGTCTTAATTGATTTGGCTTCTGGCGGTCCGCTATAATTATTTTTAGACACAGTAAACAGTCTTTCCTCATCACCCACAGTATTAAAAGTCAAAGCTAAAAGGCAAAAGGCACGAACAAAGCGCATTCTCGGCAGCCGAGGTAGAACCGTAGGTGAGGGCGGTCGTCGTGACGATCCCAAGCCGAAAATGGGACTTATCGGGCGGCGGCGTGAGAACCGGACAAGACAGTGGGTCGCTGCGTGAGTGAGTCCGGTCGGAAAACGTCTTTCGAAAACGGCGGCGGCGCACTGCTCTTCATATTTGTTTTCTGTGTGATGAGTGCTCTTCCTCAGTTCAAAAATACTGGACGCACTCTGAAAATGAGAGAGCCACTGCCACCCACTGAGTGGATGCGCAAGTACACTTTATTCCAGTACGGCAGGAAAAAAAAAAAAGCATGTTCCCCGAGGTCACATGCGCCCCCCCTGGCATCGCTCTGCGCCCCCCCAGGGGGGCGCGCCCCACTATTTGAGAAGTACTGGTGTAAAGACAAAATCCAAATACACTATGTAGCGCCCCCAAGCAGGCGTTCTTTGTCCCGCCGACGCTTTGAGCCCTACTTTGACCCCCTCAGAATGCTTCAAAACCCACCAAACTCAACAGCCAGGTGACACTAGTGCTGCAACCATTAATCGATTAACTCGAGTTTTCAATTAGAAAAAAAGATTCAAATTAAATGTTGCTGCTTCGAGTATTCGTTTAATTAAAGTGGTGTTGTAATGGTTTATTTTGAAAGTGTTTGCATTTAGTTTTATCGATTTGGGTGGATACACTGCAGTCTTCCTAATTTCACATGGCGGAATCCAGGTGCTCCCTGTTAAGACTAACATAAGCGTTTTGTTTAAGCTAATTTTTTTTAATGCATTCGTAACCGAGTTTCTAGGTATATTTAGCCGATTTTTGTGAGAATATGTGTCTGAACCATTTGTTAAGAGCATTGTAATAAAGTTAGCATTTTATAGCATTTAAACTAGCGGACTTTTGCTGTGTAAGTTAGCCAATTGTTCTTTTGTTGTACATAGATCCTCTTCTTTTTTTTTTTTTTTTTTTTTTTTGGGAGGCTCAGCTCAGGTAATTGTTCATGTTGTTTATCCGATTACTCGATAATTCGAACTAATGGTTCATCGATTAATCGATAGCTGCAGCCCTATACTGGTGAAAACCTTGATAAAATGTAAAAAAAATAAATAAAAAAATATGCGTAAATGTGTGTAGCGCCCTCTCGGAACATAACCAACCTTTCAACTTTTTTTTGTTTTGTTTGTTTGTTTATTTTATTTTTTTCAAGGTGAAAGAGGAGGTAACAACTCAAAGGTTAAAACTTAGAACACATCAGTACTCTATGAATGGGATACCATACGCGGTGCCCAGACTGCTGTTAGTATTAAATCAAGTTTTCTTTGAGTGGGCAGAGCGTGTCTGTGGGTGGGCACTGCCCACCCCTGCTACAACCCCCGTAACTCCCCTGCTTGTAAAACAACTGGGAATTATGATGAGCACACATACAAAATTGATAGAGGTTATATACCAAAGATTGGCGATTAATTCATACAGAATGATCCTATTCATTTAGGTCAAATAAACAAATAGCAGTAAACATCATCAATATTGATACAGTTCAAATACAACATATCATCATATTGGCACAATATTAGACAAAGCTCTTGCAAGAGCCTCTCACTCAAATCACATTTAATTTTCATTGTATTCATAGCCAGTTGGCTAAAAGATAATCAGCTAATCTGATATTTTAATTTGCAGTTTACCGCAGTTAACTGTCTGATGCGTAATGAGTAAAGTTGAACCATTGAATTTCACAATTCATGGGAATTGGCAACCATACAAACATCAACACAGAGATAAAAACGAACAATAAGGATGGGCAGTTTAGGCATCAATCCTAAAAGTCTGGTTCCGTCTTGCATGGTAACCCAGACAGAGATACATTTCTATTGCTCCCTTCATTTTGGTCAATTGGAGGTGATGGGGCATTGAGCTGTTTGGCATTGGCAGTCGGGTTGTGCTTTAGGTTTCAGTTTCATGGTTTGGGTTGTCAAGATTAAGGATTAGTGGTTAGTGTAAAAAGTTATTTTATGTTGTTGGGGGTTTAGGGTTTGAGGGTTAGGGTTACATTTTTTAGTAGGGGTTGAGATTGAGTTTTGAAACTTTTTTTGTTTTGTTTTGTTCTGGCTGTACAAAACCAAAGCAGAAGCGTTAAAGGGAACCTCGGATTTATAGACATTTAGGTTCTAATAAGCCACAATTGTTCTCTTTTACTCAAATATGTTATTAGAAATGCATAAAATATTGCCATTGAGTTCAAAATCTATAATATTCAGTACATGTTTTGACCTACGGAGGGCGCCATGTTTTATGGGCACTCGGGGTGATGACGTTGATTGTCACTGTCACTCGAGGAACACTACCGGGTTACTGCAATTCCTTCTACGCGGCGAGACGTCCAACACATGCGCTCATCAGTTAAAAGCGGGGAGTACTTCTATTTTATCACCTTTTCATTGTCTCAAAATACTTTTTTGTGTGTGTTTTCCTCTCATATGTTTAAGCATAGTGTTTTCTTGTGGTAGCTTTAAAGCAGGTTGTTGATCTGTATACTACATTAGTCACATGGCAAATTTAAACGACCTTATTTGATATTACTACATTTAAGTATTTTCTTAAGGCATCTGAAACAAGCTGAAAGTGCGCGGTAGGACTTAGTGTCAAATTTGCCTCTTGTTGGACGTTTTACTGGTATAGCACATTTTGGCAGTACACCGTTTTTTCCCCTACTCTGTTCAAGTCTCATCTCGTCTTTCCTGTTCATTTTGCTTTTGCTGCTCGTTTTGTGAAATATCAGCAGTGCTGTCAGGCTTATTAATGTTCTTCAAATTGAAAGGGTTGAACGAATGACATGTTGAGGTCGCTAGAGTCATACACTGGAAGCCCGGCAGCGTAACCATGTGACGTCAACGCCCTGCGACGTCAACAACAATGGCGACCTACTAGTTAAACTAATTTTGCAAATTGTATAAAAACGAAAACATCAGGAGGGGTTTGAATACCAAATTATTTTAACTCATAATAACTTTTATCTTTTAAGAACTACAAGTATTTCTACCTGTGGATCCCTTTAATCTGTGTCACAATTTTCAAACACTTTGATTACCAAAGGGAGAAACATCCTATTTCGTTGAAAACTCAATTGACCATTAGAATCTCTTTTCAGAAGCAGCTAATAACATCTCCATACTTGGCATAGTTTCTCTTCAGCGTGAGAATGAAGACGTATTTAGGACGACACAAATAAATGACGACTGTCTCTTTGTGTTCCTCAAGTTCATCCACACACGCAAGCGGTAAATGGGAGACGAAAAGCAGCACAAACTGCATGTAAAATGAATGGCAGCCTTTGAGTGTGATGCATATTTTACAATATGGGAACACCTGTCGAGAACTAACAGCTTAGTGTTTGCCAAGAAGAAACTTGAATTGAATCCTATAGGCCATCTGTTTGGAAAGAAAAGTGAGCAGCAAGTGTCCAGCTGGGACTAGGTTCATGTCAGACCCGTGCGGTCCATAAGGCGAGCTCGGCAATAGCCTAAGGGCGTCCCAGCGTCCAAAAGGGCGTCAAGAAAAATGGCCAAATAATATTTGATGATAGCAGTATTCAAAAAATTATACAATACAATAAAACAAAAGAACAACAAAACATATCGTAATCGGTCTTTAAATAATTATGAAATCATTTTTCTCTTGTGCCTTCTGCCCGTTTCACTGTTTTCAGTGACGCGGTAATTTCACCACAGACCCAAGTCTCACTAATCACCCAGCACACCACCGAGCTACCTGAAGGTGCTATTTTTAGCCTCCGCAATTGAGCGACGTGACGGTGACGAGTCATCGTCGTGAAAAGACAAAATCCCTCCGGGTTGCATTTCAGAAGAACAAGAAGAGAAGAATGAATGTGAACAAAGACAGGTTTGTTGTGATGAAAAAAAAACTTTTTTCAACAATATAAGCACGTATACTTAGCACAACTGCAAGCTAGCGGTTATTTGCATCGAGTTTATATGATATACTGCTAATGTTTTAGAAATATTTTCAGTATTTAGCCTGCTGTGGATTAGTTTCAATTAAATTTACTCCCCCTCCCATTTTAGAGAAAGTTGGACAAAGTGTATGGGGGACTAAAATTGTCGTGCTGATTTTCATGTGATGTGAACCACTTTTACCTTTTGTTAAATTGTGCTCTTCAAATAAATTTGCCTTGTCTAAAAGTGCCAAGGTTAATTAAATAAATACACCATTAAATATGCGATGAATAATTTCAAAGTTCTGTGGTACGAGGGACTAAAAGTGCCATGGATTTGAATGCAAACATTTTTATTAATTGTGTCATTAATTCATTAAAATTGCGATCACGTTCATGAAAAAAAAAAAAAATCAATATTTTATTTTATTTTTTGCGATCATATATTATTTAATTCATTATTATTGGATGGTCCTGAGTAGTTGCAGTGTTTCAAGAATTTATTTTATTTTAACTAACCCCATCAAAGATGGTGGCCAGATCCAGTAGACAGGTACAGTAGACTGACTGCAAGAATTTAGGCGCTATTATGGTTATTTAATGCTCGTTTCACAATCAACTGCTATTTGACTAATATAATGTAACATTCCACTTTCTTCTCTTTGTAGATGCTTTTCTAAAATATGTTCCTTCCACCTCTGTACATCCTGGGTCATCTTTTACAGCCAACTTATCCACATCAGCACCAAGTCCAAGCCCACCAAGTCCAGAACCTTCCCACACACGAACTACCAGTGGTGAAAGAAGTGCACATTCTAAAACAACTGTCATATGATGCTTTTGAGCCAGTGAAGACAAGGTGAGTAAGGTTATAGGTCAAGGTGAAAAGAAAGTTACATTTTGAAGTGTTCTGTGTGTTTTTATATAGGTTTGTGCAGGTGGGTGTTAATCATATTGTAATAACAATTGTAATTTGTAATAAATTATAAAGAGATAATGTGCTTTTTCAGTGTGAATATTTGAATACACAGTGGGGCAAATAAGTATTTAGTCAACCACCAATTGTGCAAGTTCTTCCACTTGAAAATATTAGAGAGGCCTGTAATTGTCAACATGGGTAAACCTCAACCATTAGAGACAGAATGTGGGGAAAAAAACAACAGAAAATCACATTGTTTGATTTTTAAAGACTTTATTTCCAAATTACAGTGGAAAATAAGTATTTGGTCACCTACAAACAAGCAAGATTTCTGGCTATCAAAGAGGTCTAACTTCTTCTAACGAGGTCTAACGAGGCTCCACTCATTACCTGTATTAATGGCACCTGTTTTAACTCATTATCGGTGTAAAACACACCTGTCCACAACCTCAGTCACACTCCAAACTCCACTATGGCCAAGACCAAAGAGCTGTCGAAGGACACCAGTGACAAAATTATAGACCTGCACCAGGCTGGGAAGACTGAATCTGCAATACGTAAAACGCTTGGTGTAAAGAAATCAACTGTGGGAGCAATTATTAGAAAATGGAAGACATACAAGACCACTGATAATCGATCTGGGGCTCCATGCAAGATCTCACCCCGTGGCGTCAAAATCATAACAAGAATGGTGAGCAAAAATCCCAGAACCACACGAGGGGACCTAGTGAATGACCTACAGAGAGCTGGGACCACAGTAACAATGGCTACTATCAGTAACACAATGCGCCGCCAGGGACTCAAATCCTGCACTGCCAGACGTGTCCCCCTGCTAAAGAAAGTACACGTTCGGGCCTGTCTGCGCTTCGCTAGAGAGCATTTGGATGATCCAGAAGAGGACTGGGAGAATGTGTTATGGTCAAATGAAACCAAAATATAATTTTTTGGTAGAAACACAGGTTCTCGTGTTTGGAGGAGAAAGAATACTGAATTGCATCCGAAGAACACCATACCCACTGTGAAGCATGGGGGTGGAAACATCATGCTTTGAGGCTGTTTTTTCTGCAAAGGGACCAGGACGACTGATCCGTGTAAAGGAAAGAATGAATGGGGCCATGTATCGAGAGATTTTGAGTGAAAATCTCCTTCCATCAGCAAGGGCATTGAAGATGAGACGTGGCTGGGTCTTTCAGCATGACCATGATCTCAAACACACAGCCAGGCCAACAAAGGTGTAGCTTTGTAAGAAGCATTTCAAGGTCCTGGAGTGGCCTAACCAGTCTCCAGATCTCAGCCCCATGGAAAATCTGTGGAGGGAGTTGAAAGTCCGTGTTGCCCAACGACAGCCCCAAAACATCACTGCTCTAGAGGAGATCTGCATGGAGGAATAGGCCAAAATACCAGCAATAGTGTGTGAAAAGCTTGTGAAGAGTTACAGAAAATGTTTGGCCTCTGTTATTGCCAACAAAGGGTACATAACAAAGCAATGAGATGAACTCTTGGTACTGACCAAATACTTATTTTCCACCATGATTTGCAAATAAATTCTTTTAAAATCAAACAATGTGATTTTCTGTTTTTTTCCACATTCTGTCTCTCATGGTCTCTTGTTGACAATTACAGGCCTCTCTAATATTTTCAAGTAGGGGAACTTGCACAATTAGTGGTTAACTAAATACTTATTTGCCACACTGTATGTGGTGAAAATAGGGGGAGTGCGCCAACAAATATGTTGCCTATGGTACCAAATTGGTCAGGAACGGCCCTGATTCATGTTTCAAAGTTAGCCTGACACGCTATCTGCCATATGCTAAAAACTACCATGCTAAAGATGTTTGAGTCATTGTCATTTTTTTCTATGTTAAGTGGTGCAAAAGCTACTTATGGTGGATGATTTGGCGTCGCCCCTCACCCCTAAAAAGTAACAGGATCATCAATCGTGACATCTTAAAGTCATGGCACCCTATTAAGACGCATAATCTCCTCTTTCTCCTTTTTCTCATTCTTCAGTGAACAGCGATGTGGGGCAGCATCATGCAAACTTACCTCTTACATCCTCAATTAACTTTAATGGCCAATCATATTTTTTTATCCTCTTTGGCTCTGTTTTCACTATTCAAACTCTTCGTTGAAAGCGTATCATGACCTCCACCTGCTTCCTGCCAGCCGTCGTCCCTTACACCTTCTCTGTACTCCATTCATCCATCCTCCTCCTTTTCTCCAGACCTAAAGTGTCAGTGTTTGGAATGAATTGCCCGGGCGGCCCATTTAACCTTCTCATCCCATAAAAAGTATAATTGGTTTACCAGAGAAAGAAGCCATTTTGCAGGCACGGGATAATCCTTCAGCATGATTAATGTGTCTTTAATCAATCGACGTTGGTGTGTGAAAAAACACAAAACATCTCACAGGGAAAGAAAGAAAGAAAGAAAGAAAGAAAGAAGGTCAGTGAGAAGGGAGTCATCAGGGCACGAAGGTCTGATGGATGGAGTCAAAGCACTTACGCATATTAACTCGCCCTCAACGTTATTTTAGGGTGACGTTAAATGTTTGAGCCTCTTCAAGATTAAGACAAGTGATCAGCTGCTTAAGGCACTTTATTGTCACTATTCTGATATCATATGGCATCTTGCATTTACATTATTTGGGTGACAATAAAATCGAGAAGTATAAGGCCGTCTTTAGATTAAGGAAGAGGGACAGGATCTAAAGGTGAAAGGTTAAATTTAGCAGTGGTGTCAAGAGTGAAGGTTAAGGTCAAAAGGTGTGTTGGGGCCAAAGATTGTAATAGGATGTCGTCCAAATGTATATGCCACAGGCACATCTGTGTGTCTACTTAGATGATCGACCATAGCCAATCGATTGAAATGGAAATAATCCATTTGAGAGTCACATAGTCACGATGATTCAAAAGGACCGCATTCACATTTTCCAAATTTTGTGATTTTTAGTTCTTTAGTAGAGTTCTATAGTACACAGCAATTAATGAGGTGTTTTCTTTGCCTCAAAATAAAAATTTTAATATTTTACAAACCCTAAGTTTCATTTTAATCTTTTGGGTCTATTTTCCCTGTGTGTGTTACAGTGTATCACACAAGTGAGTACACCCCTCATATTTCTGCAGATATTTGAGTGTTTCTTTTCATGGGACAAGACTAATAAAATAAAACTTTGACACTAGGGTTGTTCCGATCATATTTTTTTGTTCCCGATCCGATCCTGATCGTTTTAGTTTGAGTATCTGCCGATCGCGATATTTCCCGATCCGATTGCTTTTTTTTGCTCCCGATTCAATTCCAATCATTCCCGATAATTTTTCCCGATCATATACATTTTGGCAATGCATTAAGAAAAAAAGAATAAAACTCGGACGAATATATACATTCAACATACAGTACATAAGTACTGTATTTGTTTATTATGACAATAAATCCTCAAGATGGCATTTACATTATTAACATTCTTTCTGTGAGAGGGCTCCACGGATAGAAAGACTTGTGACTTTGTATATTTTGACTAAATATTGCCATCTAGTGTATTTGTTGAGCTTTCAGTAAATGATACTGTGGCCATCCCAAATGCATGATGGGAAGTGGAACCATGACTGTGCGTCGTGCTACCAATAGATATATCTTCTCTGCGTTGGGAAATAACTTAGGGTGTTAAGACAAAGATCAATTGCCACCTAGCTTCCCCACATTGCTTCCCATGGTATTTCTATTCATAGGGAGAGGGATTGCAAGGCGTTAGCCAATTTAAAAAAGGCTCCGAAGGCTGCCAAAATTCACTCTACTCATGTTGCCCTGCCTTTTATCTCTCTACATAGGTAAAACGGCGTCATTACTGATTGAGCGCGACAATGAGTGAGAGGGTCGTGCAGCGCATACATCAATTGCGTTAAATATTCTAACGTGACACATTTTTCAATAGATTAATTGCCGCCGTGATGGGATATTATAGATAACCCTACCTTAAGCCTAAACTAAAGACTCTGGATGAGTGTAACATATTATGTCTGCAACGTTAAATACAATTAGAAAACAATTTAATTTATATATATATATATATATATATATATATATATATTTTTTTTTTTTTTTATATTAAGAAAAGCCATGGCCGATAATTTTTTTGCCGATTCCGATACTTTGAAAATGACGTGATCGGACCCGATCGACATCTCTATTTGACACAATAAAAAGTAGTCTGTGTTCAGCTTATATAATAGAGTTTATTTATTTTCCCCTCAAAATAACTCAAAATATAGCCATTAATATCTAAACCCCTGGCAAGAAAAGTGAGTACACCCCTGTGAAAAAATGCACATGCCTAAATGTACAAATTGAGTATTGCTTGTCATTTTCCCTCAAAATGTCATTTGACTTGTTACAGGAGTGCTGTCAACATTGCTGCAGAGAGTGAGGTGGTGGGGGGGTCAGCCTGTTAGTCCTCAGACCACATGCCGTACTCTTCATCAAATTGGTGTGCATGGCTGTCACCCCAGGGGAAAGCCTCTTCTGACGGTAAACAAGAAAGTGGGAAAAGTATATCGACCTTAGCCAATCGTTTGAAATGGAAAAAATCCTTTTGAGAGTCACACAGACTACGTTCATACTACAGGTCTTAATGCACGAATCAAATTTTTTCAGATTTTTCCGACTCGAGTGAGGCTTTAACTTGACGGTCTGAACGTGACAAGTCGCATAGAACTGGACCATTTCAAATCCGATCTGGGTCGCTTTCGTATGTGGTTCAAATCCGATCTGGGCCACATTTTTCCAGACTGTCGTGGCGGTCTGTACTGTCCAGTCTCTCCCACAGTTGATTTCTTTACACCAAGCATTTTACCTAATGCAGATTCAGTCTTCCCAGCCTGGTGCAGGTCTACAATTTTGTCTCTGGTGTCCTTCGACAGCTCTTTGGTCTGGCCATAGTGGAGTTTGGAGTGTGACTGACTGAGGTTGTGGACAGGTGTCTTTTATACCGATAATGAGTTAAAACAGGTGCCATTAATACCGGTAATGAGTGGAGCGTCGTTAGAAGAAGTTAGACCTCTTTGACAGCCAGAAATCTTGCTTGTTTGTAGGTGACCAAATACTTATTTTCCACTCTAACAAAGTGATTTTCAGTTGTTGTTTTTTTCCACATTCTGTCTCTCATGTTTGAGGTTTACCAATGTTGACAATTACAGGCCTCTAATCTTTTTAAGTAGGAGAACTTGCACAATTGGTGGTTGACTAAATACTTGTTTTCCCCACTGTATCTTCTTTTATGTATTGGTAAAATACTGTAGTATAGATGCGGGGGGGAGAGGTTCGGTATAATCTTTTAAGCTTCACTTTTTTAATGCAAGTTTCACCTGCTAGCCTGATACGTTTCAAAAAATTGGACTAACGCAGGTCAGCTATTGAAAGAATTGTCTTTGTGAGTGTATTCAGGAAGAGAAACTATCATAAATAAGGGTTAAAAAGTCATTTCCAAAAGAATCTGGTCCAAAAATCACGTTTCAGCAGTGTGAGGAAAAACTACTTTTTTCACCCCAAAGGATATTTTCTCGGTGCTACAGTGGCCATCCCCCTCGAGTAATTTTCCCCTTCAGCGCAGCAGACCATATTCTTCACAGCAAGCGCTGCCGAGAGGTTTATGCTGCTCTCACAACACATTTGAATAAGACTTGTGGAATGGACACGCGGCCCACGCTGAGACATATGAATATAAATGGCACCCTCCCCGTAACAGAGTGGCAAATATAAATTCATGATGAGTTGTCAATTGGAACAAACCAGCCCCCGCAATCCCCTAGTTTTTCAGGAACTTTGTGTGAAAAATTCATACGGCAATTGCTGGGATGTCATGCATGAGTTCCCGATTCTGTGCATTTTTCAGGAAGACCTGGATTAGACTTGAAAACAGTGCTTTGCAAATTGTTTACACTAAGTATCACCTGAGGGGGAAAAAAGGCAGGTAGGAGGCGTGTAACCCAAGGCAACATGTTTTTCTCAGTACTCGAGGGAAGTGTAATTGCACATCCACTACAGTAGATGGCAGTGTCAATGTTATGTTTATTGAGGCACTTGACATTTTGCACACAAAATACAGAATAGGACACATGAAGTGCAGTGGAAAAAATACACCAAAGACAAAATTTAAAAATTTCACAAGGATGAAAAGAGAGGCGGCGCGAAACCAAGCTCATGAGACAAATGAAAGTCTATTGATAGCTACGGCTAGGAAAATGTTAAGCGCTAGGCTTCATTGTGACTATGGTGTGAGACTAGGAAAGACTTGAGTGTTTAATGTGTTGCCAGTAGCAGGCAACGCATATTGTTGCCTACAAATATTATGCCCAAATTACACTTACAGTATATTGTAAGATGTTGCCTGGCACAGTCAGACTACTCTCCCTGTATTTTTAAAACCCTGTGAGAAATAGTCTGGGACCCAGCCCATTAACGGCCTCTCGAGCAAGATATAGAATCAACCGTCCAATCAGATTCGTTTATTTGTGTGACGTGTTCTTAACGAGTAATGTCACTCTTGCGCGCCGAAAGTCGTCTCTACAACAACACAGATGGCGAAATAGATCTAATACGTAGAATAAAGAGGAAAAATGTAACAACTCTTGTGTAGCCAAAAGGAGCGGAGTAAGAGTCACGTTTTCTTTCTTCACAAATCTACTCAAGTAAAAAATATGGCGTAGTAAAACTACTCTTAGCAGTAAATTTTTCTCAAAAAGTTACTCAAGTAAATGTAACGGAGTACATGTAACGCATTACTACCCACCTCTGCTGGGGTCAGTTGGAAGCGATCGATATTAGTTAATTTCATTTATTTATTCATTTCTTAACTGGCCAATTCAACACACAACCTTCCTAAGTGGTAATATGCCATAGGCCCAAAGTTATTGTGTGGTCAATGTAAAAACAGTTTATTTTAAAGTGCCTGTGACACGAAAAAGCATGTTTATTTCATTATACACATGGTATTTTATGCTCCTGAATGAAATGGACCGCTTTGATGTGCGTGGAAGCGATCGCTATATTTATTTAGTTTTTTTTAATCCCGCGCCATGAAAATGAGTGAAAATGAGCTGCTGCTTTAAGGCTCTGCTCAGCCACTGAGACACATCATCAGTTGTATCCTCAGATCACGGGGCGTTTCGGCCACTTATCACAAGACTCCCTCAGCTGAGGCTGGCCCACCACATATTAAAAATATTGGAGTAGAGAGACTAAAATTTTGCGGCTCTCTTCGCCGCGTTTTCCTCGCTGTGAATAATTCCCCCTCACTGGGCTGCATACTAAATCAGATGAAATCGTGACTCCGCTGACGTCATCCACCTATTGGGGCGCTAGAGCCCTATAATGGTAGGCGTGGCTAATCAGCAGATGAAAAGACTAATTTCTCGTCATCTGTGCTTTGCTAGATTGCTGTATACAGTCGAATCGTCTCAAAATATGATTCTAATTGAAATAATAATCCTATTTAAGACTTTTTTTCTCCTGTCGTACGCACTTTAAAAGCAACTCTGGTTTATAGATAGTGAATGAGTGAATAACTTTCAAACAGAACAAGTCTCCATCCATTTAAATCAATTTTGAATATACTAGGGCTGTCAAAATTATCGCGTTAACGGGCAGTAATTAATCTTTTTAATTAATCACGTTAAAATATTTGACGCAATTAACGCAAATGCCCCATTTAAACAGATTAAAATGACAGCAGTGTCATGGCCACTTGTTACTTGTGTTTTTTGTCTCCCTCTGCTGGCGCTTTGGTGCGACTGATTTTATGGGTTTAAGCACCATGAGAATTGTGTAATGTTTGACATCAACAATGGCGAGCTACTAGTTTATTTCTTGATTGAAAATTTTACAAATGTTATTAAAACGAAAACATTAAGAGGGGGTTTTAATATAAAATATCTATAACTTGTACTCACATTTAACTTTTAAGAACTACAAGTCTTTCTATCCATGGATCGCTTTAACAGAATGTTAATAATGTCAATGCCATCTTGTTGATTTATTGTTATAATAAACAAATACAGTACTTATGTACAGTATGTTGAATGTATATATCCGTCTTGTGTCTTATCTTTCCATCCCAACAATAATTTACAGAAAAATATGGCATATTTTATAGATGGTTTGAATTGCGATTAATTATGATTAATTAATTTTTAAACTGTGATTAACTCGATTAAAAATTTTAATCGTTTGACAGCCCTAGAATATACCCAAAACTTCTGCTGCAGGCACTGTTCGCACCTTGCACTAAATTTCCCGCAACTCTTCGGACTCACTTCAGTGTGTAAACAGTGGAGGCCATCTGTCTGCATCTTCTTTAATACCCGCTCAATGCTTATTCCCTTATTCATAAGACTCAAGAGCACCAGGCAGCAGGCTCTCAGTGTTAGCCGCGAAAAAAGAAAAGGGGAGGAAAACAGTGCAGGCAGTGTTAGTATGCGCACGCATGCTTCTCCTTTGCAGAGACTCACTGCGACAACACTGCAGTGAGGGGGGATAAAGGGCGAGGGGTAATAAGGTGAAAAGGAACAGAGATCACATTTGGAATAGTCTCGGCGTGGTCATGAGGGCATCCGCTGGCGAGGGAGACACCCGGCTGAGCGCCGAGACCATCTTTTAATTGAAGCACAGCGAGTCGACGTAATAAATATTCCGCGGGTGTAAGCCAAAAGAAAGCAAGAACCTACTGTGAATGTGTGCTGAGAAGGCTCCTTATTGTGTTGTTTTATTATTAATACCCTCCAGCCAACCAGCTGAGAAATATGCAATGTAGCGACCCTGTAGTCCTTATGCTAATATTGAAGTTACTACGCGTGGCCCACAGCTGGACACGATGCGGCACATGCATTAGCACAAAATAGTGTCAGCCAAGTGGAAATATGAAGGCGCTTACTATTTTTTTTTCAACATGACACCTTATTAAAGTCTTAATTTAGTTAAAAGATTGCCGTAATTTTCAGACTATAAGCCTCTACTTTTTTTCCCTCATTTTGAATCCTGTGGTTTATAGTCCACTGCGGCTTATTTGTTGATTTATATGGGTTAATAGGCAGTGTTGGGCACGTTACTTTAAAAAAGTAATTAGTTATAGTTACTCACTGCTTCTTCCAAAAAGTAACTAAGTTAGTAACTGAATTACTCTTTAGTAAAAGTAACCAGTTAACAAGGAAAGTAACTATTTCCGTTACTTTAAAAAGAAGTTGTTGTATGTCAAAGAATTTGAATTTTTTTAAGCAGTATTCGAGTCAGTTGAATACAGAGGAACAGACAGGTAGTTGTGTTATAGAACTTTGTAATATTTATTGCACCTCACCATCAACAGATTTATCCTACTCTTGAAGTGCAACAAAAATAAACAGATTTGAATTGCTTACCACAAATGTCGATAAAAGCTTTGCCCCGGGACATAAATTACACTTTATATGCACGTTCTTTCCTTTAATTTCGACCAACTTGAAATAGTGTTTATATCTCCACCTCGTAAAGGACAAATTTTCCTCTGAATGCTCTGCCATCATATCCCTCTGCATCTGTTTTGCGTGTGTGTGTTTGCCTATTTTTTTTTTTTCCCCGGCTATGAAGTACTAGGCTCGAGCATTTACGTCACAGAATGGGGGATCATGTGAGATTTGACAACAACGCAGCCATATTGGAAGCAGGTTTGGCTCGCGGGACATTAAACTTTAACTTGCCAGTTCGATAAAGAGACAAACTCGTTACTAAGGCGAAGAACAGATGTGTGATCAAACTTAAGGATGTGAACAATGTTGACCCTTACGAGCAAGCCAAAGACAAATGTAGTAAAGATGTCAACGGGCTTCCACAATTACGCAAAATGGACATTCTGCTGTATTTATTGTTTGGTGTATGTTACTAAGCTCATCAGCGATTCCAAAATTATAAATCGCTACAAAGCTACGAACAGTTTTGCTGCGGATGGGTGCAGGACCTGCACATTATGACCGTATCAAACAGCAACTTCATCGTTCTTGCAAAGGTAGGCTACAGTGCTGCTCGAAAGTTTGTGAACCCCACAGCGATGGTCAGATTTTTTGTAAAAAAAAACTAAAATAACCTTATTAAATGTTAAGTTATACCCAAATCCACAATACTGACATTCCAAATAATGGACTGAAACAAAAGAAATAGTTATATTGTCATTCTTTATTTAACAAAAGTGGTTGATTTAAGAAAAACTCAGATATCATGTGTGCAAAAGTATGTGAACCCCTTCAGTTAATAGGATATTGCGCCTCCTTTTGCAGAGATTACCTCAACCAAACGGTTTCTGTAGTGACTAATCAGCCTCTCACATCTACTTTGGGGGATTTTTGCCCATTCTTCCTTGCAGAACGCAGTCAGTTGAGAGAGGTTTGATGGGCGTCTGGCATGAACTGCTCGCTTCAGGTCCCGCCACAACATTTCAATGGGATTTAGGTCAGGACTTTGACTGGGCCAGTCCAGAACACGAATCTTCTTCTTTTTCAGCCATTCCTTGGTTGTATTGCTGGAATGCTTTGGATCATTATCATGTTGCATGATCCACCTTCTGCCAAGCTTTAACTTCAAAACAGATGGCGTCAGGTTATGTTCTAGGATTTGACAATATTCCTCAGAATTCATGATTCCCTGGACTATGTGGAGTTGTCCAGGTCCTGAGGATGAAAAGCAAGCCCAGATCTTGACATTCCCACCTCCATGCTTCACTGTTGGGAGAAGGTTCTTTTGGTGGTATGCAGTGTTGACTCTTCGCCAGACATGGCGGTTTTGGTTGTGACCAAACAGTTCAATTTTGCACCTACATCAGTTGATGAAAACTCTTTTTAATTTAGTCTCGACAACACAACTGTTAAAAAAACAAAAAAAAAACTACTGAATTGATTGATTAGGAAATCAGGTTGAAATAATAGAAAATTCCAAAATGTTGAGGGGGTTCACAAACTTTCGAGCAGCACTGTATGTGTGTTTACTATTTTCATTGCCATGAACCTGAACGCACCCCATGTCTTGGATGACAAACAGAGCAGAGTAGACTCGCTACTGCTGGTAGTTTCTTCAATTTATTCAAAATAAGTAACGCACCGCTTCTGACCGTCAATAATGGTAATGGCGTTGTAACGGCGGAAAAAATAATTAGTTAGATTACCCCGTTACTGTAACGGCGTTATTTATAACGGCGTTCTTCCCAACACTGTTAATAGGTAACACTTTATTTGACAGCGGCATCATAAAACTGCCATAAGACATTATACAGTGCTGTGTTTTTACAGATTAAATAAAGCCTATATGTAAGACACGTTAGCCACGCATCGACAGTGGTCATAATCAATAGAAACCGAGCCCTCCGAAGGGCTAACGTTACATGAGCGAGTGACAGTAACATTAAATTTATTAGCACTGAGAAGTCTACTGCTTAAAGATGGCGGCTGTTTACTAACACTGCCCAAACGCGGCTGAGTCTGTCATTTCGCATCTAGCTCTAAATGCATGCGATATCTATGAGACGCATCGGGCACTACTTGCTACCACACTAGCATCATGCGGGTGTAGTTTTTGGCAACATCGGCGTAGTTTGAAGCGGCTGTCGGCTGCAGTAAGGTTTTTTTTTTTTTTTATTGCTTCCTCCTCTACGGACGTGACATCAGCGCGTTTTCCCGCATTAAAAGTAGTCCGGGCAAAACGTGATGACTTGAGCTGGCAAAATTAAACGATTCCTCGAGGTGAATAAAATTACTCGGAACAGTTTTTAAACTCGAGTTATTCGAGTTGCTCGAGTATTCGTTTCAGCTCTAATAGCAACTGTCAAAACCCCATGCTAAAAACAACTTGCCTGGCTGCCACACATGAATCTCCAAGAGGAAAACAATCTACTAACGTCAGATTTTTATACGCAAGTGTTAACAACAAAAATAATCCAGGTCTGGTGCTTGTCATCCCTTTCCACTGATATTTATTTATTCCACGGACGAAGCAGAGCTCTCAGCAGTTAGCGGAGTCTGACGAGACCAGGTACGAGCAGTCGCGTCGATGTGCGCGTGGACTCAGTCGTCCTTTCAATTGGCTGACATACTGACATGTGATCAGCAAAGATAGTTAGCTCTGATAGGTTCAAATGCACATGTTTTCTGGAACAACAAAAAGAGGAAGAATGAACAAGCTTGTATAGTTAATGCGATAAAAACGGCAATGCAAAAGAAAATTAATTAGATCTTTAAGAAAAAGGAGCAATTTCAAGAGCCTTATTTAATTTTATTTTATTTGCATTAATGGGGAGGTTAGGAACATCTTTCATGTCAATGTGCTCCTTCGACTTATTTTTGTTCATTTATGTTAGGGTAATGACAGTCATATGAAAAAGTATCTGAACCTTTTGGAATTTCTCACATTTCTGCATAAAATCCCCATCAAAGGTGATCTGATCTTTGTCAAAATAACACGGATGAAAAAACAGTGTCTGCTTTAACTGAAACCACCCATACATTTATAATTTTTCATACTTTAATGAGGATAGTATGCAAACAATGACAGAACGGGGAAAAAATAAGTAAGTGAACCAACACATTTAATATTTTGTGACCACCTTTTGGCAGCAATAACGTCAACCAGATGCTTACTGTAGCTGCAGATCAGTCTGGCATATCGATCAGGACTAATCTTGGCCCATTGTTCTCCACAAATTGCTGTAGTTCAGTCAGATTCCTGGGATGTCTGGCATGAATCGCTGTCTTTAGGTCATGCCACAGCATCTCAATGGGGTTCAAGTCTGGACTTTGATTTGGCCACTCCAGAACATGTATTTTGTTCTTCTGAAACGATTCTGAAGTTGATTTGGATCATTGTCTTGTTGCAGCATCCATCCTCTTTTTAGCTTCAACTGTTTCCTGCAAAACATCCTGATAAACTTTTGAGCTCATTCTTCCAATAATGATTGCAAGTTGTCCTGGCCCTGAGGCAGCAAAACAGCCCCAAATCATGATGCTCCCTCCACCATGCTTCACGGTGGGGATGAGGTGTTGATGTTGGTGAGCTGTTCCATTTTTCGTCCACATATGACGTTGTGTATTACTCCCAAATAATTCAACTTTGATTTCATCAGTCCATAAAATATTTTGCCAACTCATCTGTGTAGTTTCCAAGTGCTTTTTTGTGAACAACAACATTCCAATGCAACTATGTTTTTTTAGACAGCAGCGGCTTCCTCCGTGGAGCCCTCTAATTTTTCTCACACCAACCAACCAACACTAACCCTTCTTGGCCATAGTTTTACATATAGTTCAGATATTGGACTGTGCTAGTCATTTCTGGAAGTCTTTAGTAGACACTCTAGGGTTCTTTTTTATCTCTCTGAGTATTCTGCGCTGGACACTTTGGTGGATGGCCACACCGTGGGAGAGAAGCAGCAGTGCCAAACTCTCTCCATTTGTAGACAACTTCTCTGACTGTCGGTTGATGAACATCCAGACTTTTTGTATCCTTTCCCAGCTTTATACAAATCAACAATCCTTGATCGCAGGTCTTCAGACAGCTCTGCCTAGCAACAAAACTTTTCAAAACTATTGTGAGATAGAATTTTAAAAATAATACTTTGTTTATTCATGTATTTATTTTTACTACCCTGCTAGAGAGCTAAATGTAAACAATTTTACCCAAACATAGGACCATCATGCATTGATGGATTTTATATTTTGATTCACTCACATAATAAACTTGTTTTTATCCTAGTTGCCATACAAATAAATGGTGCCTTTTGTTTCAAAAAGGCATCTAGATTCTGCTTGGAAAAAGGTGAATACTCAAACATACGACCAATTAAAATAATTTGGACTCCACTTGTGAAGCTTTAGGATTCAATCAGAATGCCATTGTTAAAACTGTGCAATTTTCAACTTCAAACGTCAAAGTGCTTAGTGCATGCATACCAAGTTCTTGACTTGAATGGTGTCTAGTTATGAATAATAAAGAATTTTCTTTTCTCTGAAAGGTTGCGCCGTTCAGGTGTTCTTTGTCCTACGGCAGCCTGCGGCTTCTGCCCATTTATCATTCTCGTCTCAGTGGCAGCGAGCAGCGCATTCATCTCTCCATCCATCAGTTCAAACAGCCTTTGTTCCACGTGTGGATTCATCTGTCACGGCCCCTGCCACCGCTCGGCCTTTCATGTGGAGACGTCTCATTCCGCCTGTCCGCCTTTTTTTCAAATTCACTCAGAATACGCAATTGTTGCCGCAAACAAAATTTCAAGAACCTGCCCCCATCAGCGGATCATTACGGTGTCCGTCACCATGAACGTGACAATGGCAGGAGCGATAATTGCAAATTTGCTGTGTAGAATGAAAAAGGCCTACATTTGCTAAGGACAGCCAGGAGTATTAATTTTTTGCCAAAACATGCAGCCTCATTTTGCACAGAACATTGTGTTTTAGGATTATGTAAGCATTGACTATAATAATAATAAAGGGCATCCCAATTTTATTCATCCTTCATTTACAGCGATACAAGTCTAATTCATTTCAATTGGGATGGGCTGGCAGCAATGATTGGCTCCCTGAATGGATTATCACCTTCACTAGATGAATTAATCTGCTGTAAAAAGTAGGTCCTACGTGTATACAGACATTGATCTGAATTAACAGCTTAAACCAGGGGTGTCCAAACTTTTTGCAAATGGGGCCAGATTTGGTGCAGTAAAAATGTGGTGGGCCGACCTTGGCTGACGTCGTTTAAGTAGAACAATATATTCAAGTAAATTATAGCAAGCCATTCTTTGTGTCACATTTGCTTCATTATTTTTTTGAATTAATAAATTCAACAATCTCGCCACTAGCCTTTGTGGCGTACTCTTTTGACTCTCGGGCTCTTGCAAAATATTGCTGCTGTGAAGTTAAACTAGCTTCAAGTTGCTTCAATTTCTCGCTACGTATTTTCCCTGTAATCTTGTCGTACATGTCAGCGTGTCTTGATTGGTAATATTGCCTCACACTGAACTCTTTAAAAACAGCGACTGTCTCTTTGCAAATGAGGCAGACACAGTTGTTGTGCATTTTAGTGAAGAAATACTCCAATTTCCAACTATCCTTGAAGCGTCGGCCGTCCCAGTCAACTTTCTTTTTTTTGTTGATTGTCGCCATTTTAGAAAATTGGGAGTAAAGGGTCACACAGGGTAATGTTGCTTAGAGTGCAGCTGCCTTTTAGTGGGTAAATGAGGAGCAGCATTTAGTGTGTAAGCTAGTTCATATGCTGGTAGCAGCACTGCTGACCAATTTATTAAGTCTGTGTGTGGGCCAGACATTATTGATTTTATGACAGAGGGTGGGGGCCAGATGAAATTTGTCCACGGGCCGCATTTGGCCTCCGGGCCAGACTTTGGACATGTCTGGTTTAAACGATATCAAATTGAAATCCATAAAAATATCGACCAATATTGTCATCTTTTAGCGACTGTATGTTGCTTTGAACAAAGTAATGGTTTTCCTTCAAAAGTCTGAAATATTTCAGCAACAACTTGGTCAGAAATGTCAAAATTGTTTTTGTATTTTTTTATTGTTTTAGAAGAAATGTAACCGATTGTGTTAAATATTATATTGCATTTTCTCAATTGCTAAAACACATTTCAAAAATCCCTCAATTTTAACAAACTTCAATCGCATACATTGTCTTTTCAACACTCAAACTCAAAAAACTTTCAGAACCTGCAAAAATTTAATCACAATATGCGTCACATACCAAAAGCAAATGACTTGAAAAACCAATGTCGAGTTTGTTAGTTTCAGTGTTGTTATATGCCAAAATTTGTCAATGGTTGCCAATTAGTTAACTAGCACCAATTTAGGCTACAGGCGAGATGCATCACCCTTTTCTGCACTTCTTTCCACTTTTTTTCCCATTTCTCATGACAATTTACAGCACCGGTCACATGGCAGCTAGGCCAGTTATTTAAGAAAAATTGAAAAGAATTGAAATCCATGCTTTGTATTATTTGATGGGGGAAATGACAGTAAATCAATGAAGCTTTGAATTATTTCTTGAACAGGACTAAGCAAGTATGGATGAGTTTTCCGGCGCAAACCATGTACTGGGTAAGTCCAATGTTTTTTTTTTTCACAAATCAGTAGTAAAAGTTATTAATCGATCCATATTTGTTGTTAATGATTAACCTTTTTGTCATTTTGTAACCTTTCACTGTCTCATTCAAAACCAAAGCCCTCTATTTCTTTCTCCAGGAGGCCACATCTGGAAGTGGTGTCTCTCACAGTCCTGGCCGCAGCACTGTTAATAAATCGCTGGACGACATGGACTCAAGTGGACTTTGGACATCAACCCCGATCAAGTGTCACTTGATCACAGATATATTGATAAATTCATCTCTACTTTAAGTTTTGTATGAATGTTTTTCTGTGCTTTTTTTGCCAGCAGAATCGCGGTGACCATAGAGGACTATCTGGTTGGGAGGCAGTGGATGGTCAAAAAGATACCTAAAGTCAGCGGTCACTATAAAATGTGTAAAAAACACTGCATGTTAAGTTCAGCAAACAACGTTAACTACCTTGAAACAAGTAGGCAGACACAAGCGTCAACTGATGGTGTTGACTGACTAAAATCATCAAACAACACTCAAAGTGCCTATGACAGAAAATAAGCATGTTTATTTCATATTTCACGCAGTATTTTATGCTCCTGAATGAAATGGACCACTTGGATGTGTGCGGAAGTGATGAATTTTTTTTTTTTTTTTTTAATCCCACGCCATGAAAATGAATAACTTCCTATTTTGAGGAGGAATGCTAATGTGACGTCACCCGGGTCAGCATCTCACAATACAGCATTGCTTTATAGCATGCGGATGGACTGCGGATTCAGTTGATTTTGAAGATTAATTTGTTTATTTTTTGCATCACGCCAGCCAAATGTGCTGCAGGTTTTTGTTGCTGCACCAGGAAGAGGCTGTGAGCCTTTTTGGGTTTGAAAAATTTTCCATCCCCCACAGACATTGGCCAAGACAATTCTGACAACTGTGAGACCATTGGACTTACGAGGAAGTGAGTAACTACGTGTTTTGTATTATGTCAAATACTAGAATCATGGCACACGTTTTAATAAGGAGGTGGCTTGCATTTTGTGGCTGATTGTCCACCGAGAAGGCCACTCAGCCGACGATTAGCGGCTTGTTGAACACCCGCCTCGATCCGCTTTGTGTGCCCAACAAGAGAAGGCTATATTCCACTTATGCTGGTGAAGCCCCCTGCTCTCGTCTGCGGTTTGCCATATCGTCCAGACTTCCAGCCCCCTCTGCCCTCTTTGTGTGCCCGGCAATAGACCACTATCCTCGGGTTGGTCAGTTTGTCCGGTGGTCGTACTCAAGCTGCGTCCCCCTCAATGAGCATTCCTGTCCGCAGCAGGGGAACGACGAACTTGCTCGCCACCGATCAGTTAAGGCTGTCACCCTCGCCGCCGTGTGTGACACGAATTGGGGTAGTTTTATGCTATTTTACCGTTTTCAAAAGGCGAAAAAGATTGGAACAGCCACTCGGTGGGCATTCTCCAGCTGCTTCCCTCTCAACGAGCACTCCTGCATGCAGCAGGGGAACTACGAGCTGTAACTTGCTTGCAGCAAGTTGTTGGTGAAGACAGTCCACCTCGCCCCCATGTGGTATGATCCGGGGTGGTTTTGTGTGTTTATACGTTTTCGAAAGACATGAATAATAATTGGAAACGCTGCTCGGTTCGGGTTAGCACGTCGGCTAGCTGTCACACCTCCTGCTTTGTTTACGCTCTTTTCTCCGTCTCCGAAGCTGGGGCAGGGTAATGACAAAAGCCGGACTAACTCCAGTGGCATAAAATACCATTCCGGAGGTGCAAGAAGTCAACAGTTTTGACCATTATGCAGTAATTTTGCCCTGTCGTACTGAATAAATATATTTTTAATATTTCATATTCTATTTAGCACAAGAATGTTATTTGTCATGACCATACCATTTATTTATCAATTGGGGAAAAATACTTAGATAAAAAAAATCCTGCAAAAATATTAGAAAAAAAATAATGACATTTTACTGCTCTGTGTCGTATCATCCTGTGTCATAATCTTACCTCTCAGTGGGCTGAATTCTAAATCAGCTGAAATCATGACCCTGCTGACGTCATCCACCAGCTGGGGACGCTAGAGCGCTATAATGACAGGCGTGGCTAAATGGCAGATTAAAACACTAATTTCTCATCATCTGCGCTTTGCCAAATTGTTGTATATAGTCGAATCATCGCAAAATATGATTCTAATTCACATAGTAATGCTATTTAAGATTTTTTTAATGATGTCGTAGGCCCTTTAAGTCCCTCCTTATATACCTTTAGCCAGTGTTGTTAATAACAGAGTTAGAATATAACGGCGTTACTAACGGTGTTATTTTTTTCAGTAATGAGAAATCTAATTAATTGCTTTTCTCATCTTGGCAAAGCCGTTACCATTACCTAGGCGGGAAAAGCGTGCGTTACTATGCGTTACTAAGTTGGTTAAATAAAAAAAGTCTCAGAGAGACGGACTCATGGAGACGAGAGAGCAGAGCAGGAGTGGGGAAGACGCCGTTGCAAACGAGATGCTAGGTGGCTCCAATAATACCTGACTGTAGCCATAGCCTACAAACTACGCCCACATGATACGGTAGATATCACATATTATAGAACTAGATGGAAATGACAGACACGGCTGCATTGGCAACATGTTATAAGGACTGCATGCGTTAGTAAACAGCCGCCATCTTAAAGCAGTAGACCTCTCAGGAAGGCTCTGATTTAGAGATCCTTCCTAGCGAACCTAAGTAACTTTTCTTTTTTTTTTTTTTAATCTAAAATGCTCCTATATCAGCAAAATCTTGACTTAAATCTATCTTTAAATGAGGAAACAGTTTTAAAACTTACACATGTTGAAAGTAGACAGAAGGGAACTAATGCAATAACGGGAGCAATTTTAACAACTTTAACGGTTGATTCACAACTTTAAATGACTTCCACACATAGCAAAGCTTACCATCTAGTTATCGCAATACCCTTGTGTCTAGTTAAGGGGAGGGTAAAGAATTGGGCTAGGGCCAATTGTCCCCAAAATACTATAAACTTCACTTTTTTTTTTTTTTTTGAGGAAAAAAAACCATGAAAATTATCACTAGTTACTTTGCCAAGAAACTAATTACTCTAACATTCAGGTAACTAACGCAATTACTTTTTGGGAGAAGTAATTTGTAAATGTAATTAATTAGTTTTTTAAAGTAAAATTAACAACACTGCCTTTAGCTAGTCTGGTTGTCACCAGGTGAGGGTTATAAACCCAGGTGCACTCATTATCTTCTGATTACGTTAAGAAAGACGGCAGAAACCTAATTTAGTGTTCATTTTAATAGGTATCAACCCAATGAGAGCCGTGGGGGATATAGTTTTATTATTTATATACTATATGTATATTTACTATGTTATGTGTCGAACAAACTCAAGCAATGTTCTTGACAATAAAGCAAACGTTGTCTTTGATCCATGGTGAATTTATACCATTTGCGAACTAAATCAGAGCATCGTGAGCGTACAGCCTGTAATAAGCGTGTGTGTTCCTTTAATTATTTTTGGCCATTTGGCAGCAACGGGACACTAAAAGTATTCACAGCGTGGAATCCACCTTGGTGCAGCAGTGCTATAAATGTCCTTGTTAGAATATTATTACATTGTTGTGTGCTACTACTGGGGCTCATCCAGTCTACCACCTCCTCGAGGCCACCTTTGGCTCTCGCCATCTGCAGCCATCAATGAGAAGCCAATACGCAGGTGAGTCACTTACTTCCCCTTTGAAATAAGAACGCGTCCTTGAACAGGCAGGAGCAGTTTTTAGTGGCCTTGATATAAAAGTTCTCTTTTTTGCACGGTTCCTCTTTTGGATACATCGATTTCTGTAATAGGCCTTATTGGAAGGTCTTAATTGTCAGTCGCGCTTTGAGCTTCACAAGAAAAGTTTCTTCACTGAGGCAGCACAAAGAGGAGCAGATGGAACTTTAATTGAATGGCAGAGCAAAAGATGGACTCAGCCAAACTAGTGCTGCGGCTTATACAAAAGAGCGAGACGGAAAGTGTGTGCGTGTCAGTTTCTAGTATGGTGAATTAGTTGACCATTTGCGGGCCATTGCTCCCACCTGCTGATCAGATCAGAATAATTCACTGCATCTGTTTATTTGTTACAGTAGTTTGGTTCAATCACTTACACATTGCGGTGTCTAGCGGGAGCATTGACAGTCGTGAATGCTTTCTGTTACGTTTCCACCTCGGAAATATATGTAAGTATTTTATGTTTACTATAACATATGGATGTGCAATATATGTTTACTTCTGTGGTGAAGGGTCATATGTACAGAACTTCATAAGTTGTGTTATAGAAGCCAGCCAATGCTTTAGTAGCTCCAAGCTAGTGTGCTATGCTATACATATAATAGTTGTGTATATACGTTTATTGTGCAGTTTGTTGTATATTGAGTATTGAATATGTGTATTTTTCTGTTGTACTTTCACAATTTTAAGACAAGTGTCTTCCCATAAAAGCAAGGAAAGACCAAGCCTTGTGGTTTATGAAAGTGCATTCATTCTTAGCTGGCTAACGGGCAGTGCAGAAGTGAACCGCACTGTTTTGTTCATGTCATTATGAAAAATCTGATGAGATCAAAGGCAAATCTATGTTGAATCCACCACTAGTTTTTTTTTTTAACATCCAGGTGTTCAAAAACTCAGGTTATACATTTAAAAAATTATATATTTATTATCAGTTATCGATATCGGTATCGGCTTTGAGGAGCAGGAAGTTATCGATATTGGTATCGGTTTCAAAAAATGGATATGGTCCCCCCCTAGAATGCAGCAATATCTGAATAACACACTTCGATATTGCAATAGAGTGCAGTTCAAACCTGGGCCTGCTTGGAATGCCAATGTACTGTTGAGCAAAATCCTAAATTGGTGCTGGTAGTGTGAATGTGTGAGGCTGCTTTGTTACTTCAGGACCTGGATAACTTATTGTAATAGCGTACCGCATGTAACACATCAACTTTGCGTTAGCAACTGCTGCTAGGAGGGTCAAACTTGCTTTGCCCCTCTTGCTAGATGCATGTAAATAGTGTACAAATGAGACTTTTACTGAGCTAAACCTACCAATTATGTCCAAAAGTAATGTACCTGGTGCCAAATTCACTGATAAAGATGTGGAAGAACGTGCAAATGTTCAGTTAAGAGATGGCTTGAGTGTCGAGGACTAAAAAAGACAGGAAACAGAGCCGACCTGATCCAGATATCTGTCTCAATCTGGGTACTGCATATGCAATATTTGCACCGTTACATTATAGCATTTTTGTACTGTTACATCAATATCGATTCACAAACTGTTGCATATCACGCATATCAGGAACGTTGTACAATGGCAATAAAGGCTTTCTGTTTATTCTATTCTATTCTAAGATAAAAGATCCCACTCCTCACACAAGTCAGTTTACATTTTGTTTTGAGCTACGCATCTATGGTCATAGGTGGAGTTTGACTTTTGGGGCAAGGGGGCACAACATATTGATGACCCTGAAAAGCAGTGTCAGCAATAAAATTAGTTTACTAGATTATTTAAAATAATAAGTTGAAAATAAACGTTTTTTGTTTCCTATCATTCTTGAGGGGAATTCTTAATCAGGCTGCTTAGGACAGCTATACTTTTCTCCAAGATCGTCATCCATTGAATATGGTACGCCCGCCGGTGTCGTGCCAATGTAGTTACCCCCGTCAAAAACTGTATCCCCTGGGAAAAGCCACTGCGCTGCACTGATTTGCTTGATTTCCGTGGTTTGGTGATGTAGTTATCTACGAGGTTTTAAAACATGGCTCATCCATAATTTTTTTTTTTTTTTAATCTGCCGTATAACTTAACATACTAATGAACGTTAAGAAAGGCAATGTTTTACTGCTTTTCTCGTAGGATGACCTATAATTGTTATTACTGTAATTCAAGTCCTGTATGGAGTTTCTTCAGTTTAATAAACGTTGATGTCCAAAACATATAACTGTGGTTCTTTTCTGGCTTCAATTAATTGTTTAAGTTGACATAACTCATAACTAATGTGTGTGTGTGCGTTCCCGTGGCCAGGGGATACAATTTTTGACGGGGGTAACTACAATGGCAAGACACCGGTGGTGGCTCTGTTGTACAATTAGCGTCTTTAGTGGGGCAAATTGAAACTCCGCTCACCATTTTGGCGGTGCTCTCTGGCATTTCATTGTCCACGTTTTCAATTCTTGGTTCTTGCGCAGTCGTTGTTGTCGCTTTTGAAAGCTTAAGTCTGAAAAAATGACATATATCATATAGGCTAAGCAAAGCAAATGACCGTCTAAGGTGCTAGTCACGGGATCCGTTCGGGAAAAAAAATTTCACCCATCATGAAATTTTTGGGGGGTTCATTTCATTCATTTTGGTTTGTTTTATTGCCTTACAACTTTTATAGATAATATTTTACTGGAAAACTCTTAATTTTAAAATCATATATAGGAAAGTCAATTACATGCAATGCCACTTTTCAGCCATCAGGGTGGCCAGCGCCCCTTTAAACTCCGCGTATGGTAAAAGCATTGAGGCTGCTTTAATCTGGTGTGGTCCTAATTGGGTACAATACACATTAAGGGGTTAATAAAAATAAAAACTCTTGTGATGAATTGCATCAGTGCAAGCATCTTGTACCTAATAAGCAGGCAACTCAGAGTCCCCCAAAATATATATGGATGTAATAAATCAAACAAAAAAGTGGCATGAAATACTAAGAGCCGAATGCAAAGTGCTTGTATCCGCTGCACATTTTTCACCAGCTGACAGGGCAACGTGCTCATGGATTACTTTTACTATCAACAGGGTCAATAAGAAAGCCAGGCACAACAAAACACACCCATTTATCTGCCAAGCCTCCTCTGCCCGCCTCTATTCTCCCACAGGACCCACACAATCAAACCCAGACGTATTGATAGATGTTTGGCTGATGCCAGTACATCCTTGACGTTGGCATCGGGCCGATATCGTTTATGACCTTTTTATCTGTGTTTTTTTTTTTTTAATCACTTCCCGTCTGAACATTTTTATATTTTAACCTAGTTTCATGGTGCAATAGTTTCTACATAACTTTTGTAGACATTCATAAACACAGCAAGTTTCAGTTATGTTTTTTCCTTGAAGTAAAAAGCTGCCAGTGTGAAATCATTTTTGGCACCCGATTCCGATACCAGTCTGTGCGGTATCACTCGGTGCCGATACTTTACTCAGACCACGCGGTTTGAAAGAAATAAACAAAATTGTTCTTTTTTTAATATATATGTATATATACAATATATATATATATTATATATAATATAATATATATACATATATATAAATTTTAGGGCTGTCAAACAATTACAATTTTTAATCGAGTTAATTACAGCTTGAAAATTAATTAATCGCAACTCAAACCATCTCTAAAATATACCAAATTTTTATGTGAATTATTGTTGGAATGGAAAGATCAACATACTGTACATCAGTACTGTATTTTTTTATTATAACAATAAATCAACAAGATAGCATTAACATTATTAACATTCTGTTAAAGCAATCCATGGATAGAAAGACTTGTAGCTCTTAAAAGATAAATGTTAGTACATGTTATAGAAATTTTATATTAAAACCCTTCTTAATATTTTTGTTTTAATAAAATTTCTAAAATTTTCAATCAAAAAATAAACTAGTAGCCCGCCATTGTTGATGTCAATAATTACAGAATCCTCGTGGGTGCTGAAAGCCATAAAATCAGTCGCAACCAAGCGCCAGCAGAGGGCAACAAAACTCCAAAAAACACAAGTAACAAGTGAAGATTACACTGTGCTGTCATTTTAATCTGTTTGAGCGGGGCATGTGCGTTATTTGCGTCAAATATTTTAACGTGATTAATTTAAAAAATTAATTACCACTCGTTAACGCGATAATTTTGACAGCCCGAATATATTTAATAAGTGCATACTCAGTTGGATGTTAAATTATTGTTATAGAATTTTGAAAGTTCGCCAAAATGCCACACTTCATAGCTATAGTAGTAGTTCTTGTAGACTGAGTTATTTATTTTGTTTTGAAGTTCTCCCAGTGTCATTTGCATAAAAATTGGCTGCACGTGATGGTGCTAGCTAGGGGTGTGACAAAATATCAAAATGGTGATATTGATCGTGATACTTTGTATCCCAAAAGGTTATCGATATCCTCCTGTCAACAATCGAGATATCGTTTTAAAAAGGTGTCAATTACAAATGAAAAAAAGGCTGACATTGACGGTGTTCGATGCCCAATCCATTTAGACTGGGAATGTTCGTTCATTCAAAACCAGAGCATTCACAGTCATTCGGTCCGATTTTCGGGGCATTTACAGATCACTTTCTGTTCATTTTAGGGCATTTACAGGTCATTTCCTGTTGAGTTTGAGTCACTGCCTATTCATTTGGTGATTTTCAGGTCACTTCCTGTTCTGTAACGCAAAATAAACAGCAACAGACCCATAAAATACCGCAAAATCAACAGGAAGTAACTGAAAATCAACAGGTAAATGACCTTAAATGGCCCAAAATTACTCATTGCCTGGCACTGGCTGGCATTGACAGCCATAGACGTTCAATCCGTTTGAAGTGGGAGGGATGGCAGCGAATAAATGCTGCCCTGCCCACTATAAAACACACACCTGGTAAGAATTGTCTTGATGAGAAGCATTGTCTGATTTGCATCATAGCTCCGTTAAAAGAGCTGTCTGAAGACCTGCGATCAAGGATTGTTGATTTGTATAAAGCTGGAAAAGGATACAAAACCATCTCTAAAAGTCTGGATGTTCATCAATCGACAGTAAGAGAAGTTGTCTACAAATTGAGAGAATTTGGCACTGTTGCTTCTCTCCCAAGGAGTGGCCGTCCACCAAAGATGACGCCAAGAGTTCACCGCAGAATACCGAGAGAGGTTTAAAAAAAAAAAAAAAAAAAAAGAACCCTGCTAAAGACTTACAGAAATCACTGGCACTGTCCAATATCTCTGTGCACAAATCCACTCTAATGTAAAACTATGGCTAAGAATGGAGTTCATGGAAGGACTCCACAGAGGAAGCCATTTAATGTTCTCAAAAAAGCACTTGGACACTGCACAGAAGATTTTACAAAATATTTTACGGACTGATGACACCAAAGTTGCATTGTTTGGGAGTAACACACAACGTCATGTGTGGAGGAAAAATGGAGGAGCTCACCAACATCAACAACTCATCCCCACCGTGAAGCATGGTGGAGGGAGCATCATGATTTGGGGCTGTTTTGCTTCCATAGAGCCTGGACAGCTTGCAATCGTTAATAGAAGACTGCATTCAAATGTTTATCAGGATGTTTTGCAGGAAAACCTGAGGCCGTCTATTACATAGTTGAAGCTATAAAGAGGATGGATGCTGCAACAAGACAATGATCCAAAACATAAGTAAATCAACTTCAGAATGGTTTCAGAAGAACAAAATACATGTTCTGGAGTGGCCAATTCAAAGTCCAGACTTGAACCCCATTAAGATGCTGTGGCATGACCTAAAGACAACGATTCATGCCAGATATCCCAGGAATCTGACTGAACTACAGCAGTTTTGTTGAGATGAATGAGCCAAGATTAGTCTTGATTGATGTGCCAGACTGATCTAAAGCTACAGGAAGCGGCTGGTTGAAGTTATTGCTGCCAAAGGGGGTGGGGGGGGGGGGGGGCACAAAATATTAAATGTGATGGTTCATTTACTTATTTTTCCCCCTACTGTCATTTTTTTGTATACTATCCTTATTAAAATATGAAAACCTATAAATGCTTGGGGGGTTTTAGTTCAAACGGATGCTGTTTTTTCATCTGTGTGATTTTGACAAAGAACAGATTTTGATGGTGTTGCAGAAATGTGAGAAATTCCAAAATCTTCGGATACATTTTTTTTACCACTGTAGCTGTCCTAAGCAGCGTAATTTAGAAGTCTCCTCAAATATGATGGGAAACAATAAAAACACTCCTTTTCAATGTATTATTATAAATATTCCTGGCTGGAATATTCAGTCAGAAAAGGATGCAGCGTAAACATCTTCAATAGGTAATACAGAAAATCGCGCGGGATCACACACGCAAGCACACGCACACACACACACAGCTTGGATACGGTTATGTACGAGCATGGGCTAAGCTACTATCTGAGTTTATATCTTATAAGTTTGTTTTATTGCTGACATTGCGTTTTGGGGTCATCAACAGGTTTTGCCCCCACCACCAGCCACCCACCCCCTTTAATAAATTGACCAAAAAAAAACACAATGTAATTTTTTTAATGAGCAGTGGTTAAAAAAATGTTTTATCTGAAGTCAATATTTCCCGGATGTGGCCAGTGTAAATGGTAAGAGATTTTGAAACGCCAATACTGTTTCACAAGGAAGGTCAATTTTGATTTTAATGTTCTGCCATAGCAACACAGCTTTAATGCAGCGCATCCTTATCCTTTAGTCCAGGCTTATTTGTTTTCCGCCAAATTTGAGGAGAGCAAACAATCCCAGAGGCTTCGTCTATCTTGTCGTGTGGTGTTCGGGGACCTCTTGGCACTGTACGAGCTCTATATAGGCGTCCTGGATTTGTGGCGTGTTTGCCAACGCGGTCGTTCGCTAATGAAGTTTGCTGCTTGTGCGCAGAAGCCGTCATGCGCCGAGGACGGCGAGGCCGGGAAGGTGACCGGCAATTCATATCAATTAGTGGAGTAAAAGTGTGTGAAAGTGACTTCACTATACCGCAGCTCGCCTTCTGTACTAAATCCACACGAGCGAAGCCCGTGTAAAATAGAGGCTGACACACCCACCCGCATTGAATCACATTGTAAATGTAGTTGTAGTACCAAGGTTATAATTTTGAGAGTATTTTTCATCTGTTATGTAGTTTATTTTGTTAGCTTAAAAAAAACTGATTATAAATAATTTATCTGACCAAACTAGCAAACACATGCTTGAAACTTGAAATATATTTAAATTTTAACAATGTGGTGACTAGGGATGGGAATTAATAGGATTTTTACGATTCCGATTCCATTATTGACATTGCTTAACGATTCGTTTCTTTATCGATTCTCTTATCGATTCTAATTTGGGGGGGGGGGGAGAACAAACGTTTTGAATGGCATCGAGTTTGTTTAATCAGAAGTCACAACCTTACAAACTCACAATGAGGTCAAAAGAGGACCAAAGCCTCAATATTAACTGTGGCAATAAGTGGCAAATGCACAAGAATGTGTAACATTTTAGAGAAACATTTTTCTAATAGAAATAAAAAATATTGGTATATATTGGCATATAGGTTGTTGTTCTGCCGTTGGCAATATGTGTTAAAGCATGGGTCTCCAAACTTTTTCCTGTGAGGGCCACATAACTTTTAACTGATGAGGGGCCGGGGTCAGTTTGAACAGAACACAGAAAAACTGACGATTGCAGGAGTGCCGAAATGTAAAAAATTTTTGTTTTTTAGAAAGCCGCAATCAAATAACCCTTTCTGGATTCTTCACGGAACAAAAGTAAATAAAATAAAAATAATAATTTAATATAATATTAATAAATAATAATAACACTATTAATCAAATAGATAATAACCAAATAACCCTCTCTGAGTTCTTCACAGAAAAAGGCCAGAAAATAAATAACACTATTGAGAAAAAAAATTTTTTAAAAATCAAAATGCTCTCTGGTATTGTTAAGGGCCGGACCAAATGTGGGGAAGGGCCGTATCCGGCCCGCGGGCTGTAGTTTGGGGACCCCTGTTAAAGTGTATTATTTACCATTATATTGAAATGAATGCTTTTTAGTTTTTATGGCGCTTTCACGCTCAAGTGGGGGCGCCCTTGCGCTTCCTCACGCGAAGAAGAATGCGCTCACGTGAAGAAGAGCGTGCTTACGCACGAAGAAGAAATGCCGCATCCAAGCGAGTGAGCGAGTTAGTGAGAGAGGGGAAACACTGCTACGAGCCTACGTTCTTTTTTAATGTTTGTAAAATATCTACAGAGGCAACGCCTGTATGTATCATCTTTTGTGTTGTTGTTGTGTTTTTCCACTCGCGATCAGACACTTAAATCCAGTTGTGTAGTGGTTTGAACGATGTGCTAATGCTAGCGAACGCATGCTAACTGTTTTGTTATCACAGTATTAGCAGCTAATCATCGCTGATTTACGTTGATGCAAACCTGTTTGTTATTGGGGATGAAATTGATTTGTTTGATTTCTATTTTTAGTTTCACTCTTCAGGTGATGGTTGAATAAAGTCAGCAAATTATACCAACGTCTTCTGTATCCTCATTTGGGAGTTTAGCTAGCTGTATAGCCAGGACTAAGCCTTAGCGTCTCGGTGAGAACAGTGTTGTCGTATTCCCTCCCGATGCAGTTATCTCCACCTTCCCTCCCGATGCAGTTATCTCCACCTTGCAAAACTGCAAGTCGTTTTGTTGTAATTTTTCCTCGTGAAGTGAAGACACACTTTTGAGCGTTTGAACCTACGTGCTGTCCATTGTTATGTTTACGGCTGAAATGCTCGTGCTAAACCATCGTAACCTTTCATTTTCACCCTCTTTCCTGGTGAAGTGTAGCCAAACTTTGGAGCGGGGTTTCTTGGCGCCATGCTAGTTTGATGCGTCTGGACAACAAGACACGCCACGACGCAATATGCGTCTTTAGGAATCGTTAAAGGGATCGTTCAGGCTTTTTCATTGTGATGTCGAGGCCTCAAAACACAAGGAACCGGTTCGGAATTGGAATCGGATTTCGATTCCCATCCCTAGGGGTGACCGTACATTCTACATAATTAACCCATGGAACTAATGTGGGGTATGATGGGTTCCGGAAGGGGGGGGGGGGGACTCTTTGTCGCGCACATTCCCAGCAGAGAGATTAGAGTTAAAAGAGACACGAGCGGCCTAACACGGCAACACGAGCTCAGCTCACCGGGCAACAGACTCACCAACATCATCCGCTACAGTGGTGACTAGGCATGTGCTGGTATGAGATTTTGACGGTACGATAACCTTGAGCAAAAATACCGCGGTTTCACGGTATCGCAATTATAGCTCCAAAATGTGGTATTTTGAGATGTATGGTTTAAAAATAATAATAACTTTTTTCCATTGAACAGGATTTTTTTTTTTTCAGAACATAGTTTCAAATTGGAACATGAATATATTGTTAAAATAAACAAAAAATAACAAATATTTTAAATAAATTGAAATAAATAGAACTTTTAGACTATACCCACAGCCACAGCTCAAGTTGCTCAAGATTAGAGCAAGAACAAAATAATTTCTATAAAAAAGTAAAAACACTTGTGAATAAATTTTTTTTAAATTTATACTGCATGACTTTTTTTTTGAGGGTGGAAAAGTTCAAGTGAAGTTTCGCCATTTTCAGCCACTGTGTCAACTCTAGTCTACATGATGTCATGCCTTTGTGTTAAAAAGAACAAATTCATCAGTTAATAATTTAGTTAAAAATGTATAAGTTAGTTAAAATGTAAATATTGTTGTGGAAAGGTTTCATCTAAAAAATAGAAAAAATAAAAAAAACACTGGGAGTGAGACCTCTTCTTGATCCAGCGAACGTGGATTTGTGCTTAGGTCAAGATCATCTTTCGGAATTAACGATCTTTGAAGCTATCCTTTTTTCCCCTTCATTCAAGCAAATCAAGCTTGTTTTCTCACTCTGCGGCTGTAACACTCGACGGAGTTGCTCTCCCAGCTAAGCCTAGGCTAACATTCGTCTTTGTAAGCTTTTAGTTAGTTTGTATATCGAATTTGAAAGGAAAATGTGTGTTTTGTTTCTGGCGAACTTTTTCATGGTGATAATCTTTTGAAGCTACTCACTTATGAAAAACTACAATTGTGCGTTTTCAATGTTTTCATTTTGTATACTCCACTTACCACGATTTGAGAGCTCAATAAATTGAAGAAAAGAATGCCTTATGTTTGGAGTATTTGTTTTTGGGTTCGCTGGCTGTCACACACAGTCACAAACGGGACGGGATGAGCTCTGCCGTGCCACGCCACTTCTGGTTGCATTTTTGACACATGAAAAATAGCGAATACCGTACTACGGTCTGACGGAAAATTTTTGTGGTTTTGAAACCGCGACGTTTTCACACCACGGTAAACCGTGAAACCGGCACATGCCTAGTGGTGACCCCGAGTTGCCAAGTCTCAGAGGCATTTTACGAACACGAAACGTTATGGTGGACACAAGCTTTCTCGAGCTTTTGATGTTTAACGAGTTTTCTGTGGCGCAGTTCGTCCTCCGTGGTATTTCAGATGATAACATGCGCTTCTAACACGTGGTGTCTGCGCTCGGGTATTCGACAGCAGTCAAAGCTCAGGGCCTCAACGTTTTTCCTCTGAAGGAGTTTAAGGCACACCTTCTCACACTTTTTGAACTGTCGCATGCATTAATGACTTCAAAGACACCCGAGGTGCCCGCCACTAGTTTCCTGGCACGGCCAGACTGTTCTCCCTGTATTTTTCAAACACTGAGAGAATAGTCTTGGACCCAGCCCATTAACGGCCTCTTGAGCAAGTTCAAAATTAATCGTCAAATCAGATTCGTTTATTTGCGTGACGTGTTCTTAACGAGCAACGTCACTCTTCCGCGTCGGAAGTCATCTCCACAACAACACAGATGGCGAACAGAAGCCGAGAATATGTTCCAATCCATGGTAAAATCAGTTTTAAATTACCAAAAACACATCGACACAAGTCATTGACAACAGTCTGTCTCGCGTTAGCCATGTTGAAGAAACTCCGCTCTCCTCGTATGTTTCCTTCCGCGCGCAAGTCCCTCGTCGCGTTTCTAACGTCACATCCGCCCATCGCTGATTGGTCCACTCCGCTGTCTGTTTGCTGTGGCTTGTTCCACCCTGGAAATTTTATCCGCTTAGTGGTGGCCAGACTCAATAACTGGAACAGCGGTGAGGCTGGAGTACCAGGCTACGCCACTAGAGCCCTACTGCCCGAGGTTCCCGACGACCATGGCGGTACTTCCACCCTGATTCCTCGCAGTCGTACTTCCATCTCGATGCCCGCGCCGCCACAGCTCGACCCCGCTCTGGCGCTTCCCAATGCTGACGTTCTCGTCTCGCCTCCAGCGCAACTCTCGCTCGCCTCGGGCACTGCTCTACGACGGTGCCGCCGCGCCCGTCTATAGCCTTCTCGATGCCGTCGCGTCCGTCTAAGGCTTTCCCGACGCCGCCGCGCCCGTTCCCAGCCTTTTCGGCAACGCCGTGCCCGTTTATGGCATTCTGGACGGCGTCCTATCCTTTCCTGGCTTTCTCATTGACGCAGCACCTGCTCTTGGTTTTCCTGACGAGGTCAATCCTGTGCCTGCGTCTCTGGCCACTGCTGACGTCGCTCCTGCGCTTCCGGAAGTCTCCGAGGTCCCTCCTCTGCCGGCGCCTGTGAACGCCTCTGCCGACGTCTCTCCTTTTTCGCCGCTTAACGACTAGGATGCCGCTTCGACTCAGGTTTCAGCGCTTCCCTCGTTACTGCGTCTGCGTCCATCTGCTTCAACCAAACCTCAATATTTTTCATCAAGCACCAGAACTAGGGGTGTAACGGTGCACAAAAATCTCGGTTCGGTACGTACCTCGGTTTTGAGGTCACGGTTCGGTTCATTTTCGGTACAGTAAGAAAACAAAATGCAAAAAATAAATGTGCTAGTTGTTTCTTACACACCTTTGTGCTTTCAAAAATAGGAACATTAGCCTATACAAAGCTAGAATTCTACACAAAAAGTAGCAGGTATTTAAAGATAATCCAACAACAATTTGCCTTTCAGACCCCGCGTATTGGTCAGCTTTCTTTCTGAAAGAAAGAAAAAAAAAAAGTCCTGTGCTAAAGAGCAAAGCAATCCCAATGACAAAGATTTTACATGTATTTTACAAAGGAAATGCCTCAATGAATCTTTTTTTTTTTCTTATGAACGGTTTTCAAAAGCTTTATTGGTGGATTTTCTCAAGTTAAAGCGCCACACAGAAATTAATAAATTTAATTGTGTAAGCAGGATCTGTGTATTATTCTTATAATTTAATTACAGGTGTTTTAGCTCATTTCAATTTATTTTATTTAAATGGGCTGTTATTTATTTTATCATGTGTTTATATTTTACAAATATGATGTAATATTCATTTATATTGTATATTTTATGTTGTATAATTTTAGTTCCTATGTGAATATTAGTTCCTACTTGTTTTGTTGTGGTAGGAGGGTTTTGTATTGAACACGGGGCCGTGTTGGTTATTATTATAGCAGAGAAGACAGCAGTAAATCAACAAAGACAAGTCAACTGTGCCCCGATCTACCATTCAAGAGATCTGATGGACTCAAAAAGTGGGTTACGATTGCATGTTAGTTTGAAAATCGACCGGATCCACCGTATTTTTACACGAGTGACTTCCGGTCTGCCCGTTCCTAGCTACTGGTAATAGTATTGACGCAGGAGGGTCGCATCTCGCGTCAAATAATAAACTCTGCCGTTCTTTTCGCGTGCGTCGTGTTGAGCCGCTTCTGGGCCGCGTCTAACACGCGGCCGCACTGCGAGTGGTGTGCATTGGCTGATTGACTTTAACACCCGCGTTTCACTGCGTTCTCGCAGCGGCCACGTTGTCACGCCGTTGACGTTTCTGGGTTATACTGCCCTACCGTGTTGGTCCTCATTATAGTAGAGAAGACGGAGTAAATATAATCCACACAAAGAAACTGTAACCCGATCGACTCACAGCCTCGGTAAGTAAGGGTTACATTACGTCAGAAACTCGTTCGGTACACCTCCGTTCCGAACCGAGCACCACATACCGAAAGGGTTCAATACAAATACCTACATGTACCGTTACACCCTCAACCAGAACACAACAGGCTCCCCTGATGCAGGTTTGAGGTCAATTGATTTTTTTCCCTTGGAGACGAGCCTGTCTAGTAAAAAAGGGTGTTTCCTGTTCCCAACAGAGGGCACATGGCCTAATGGGCGAGGCAGTCGTGTTCAGGCTGGGATACCTATCATACATGCCATATAAGAAAAAGACTGAACTTTGGATCAGGGAGTTATTCATCATTTACTGTGTATGGCATGTTGCCCAAAAAAGGCTTTGGCACCCTGCCCAGTTTAGGCCCATGTATGAAAACTCACCATTTTGATCATTTTAAATCTCATATAACTCATGAAAACTCGCACCAATTTTGAGAAGGATTCTAATAACTCCCTAGGCGCCAATTTCTTAAATGTGCGCCCTGGAAAAAATTCACATTCAATTAAAAATACCCGATTCCTTTTGGGTTTGGGATATGGGTCCAACAGACTTGGTGCGGTTTATCACAAGGCATTAACGCTCCAATTTTCATAGCTCTACGTTAAAAAAAAAAAGGCCTTTTTGAAAAATTCGGGGGGTCGTTGTTGAGCCATTTTGTTGCAGTTTTTCGCAAGGTCGCAAAATTAACAAAATTTACACCTAGCAGCATGTATCTGCAAATTTTGGGGAGTTATTGAGCATGTCTCGGGCCCTAATTACATATGGCAAAACAAATAAATAAATCGCAAATAAAAAAAGCTTTTCTCTTTTCATCTTAACTTATAGAAACTGGCGAATGGAGGTTGGAGGAGTAGGTGAGTGTAGAGGAGGACAAATTAAGCCGTGTTTTGTCTAATTTAACAAATGCATAAAAATATAACACATACACACATATAAAACAATGTACCCTTGTACAATGGCAACATGCATATTGGCTTATTTTATCGGCTACTCAATAATATCAGTCAACTCCATTGACAGCGATAGACGCCCAATACAGTTGAACTGCAGAGCAATCCGAATGAATTGGACATCTATCTTCGTCAATGCTAGCCAATTAGTCGTTCATTTTTAGTAACAATATGTCCAGAAAGCACAAGCTCTTCAAATTTGTGTATAATGCATCTTGTAGTGATTGTAGCATTGAACTTTGAATCCTTCACGTATGCAGCCAAAGGCCACGCTAATGGAAGCCGAAGTAGCGGAGGCGTGCAAGCCGAGGCGGGCAAAGGTAATCAATATGAGATCCGTGTACCGAGGAGTGATGTTTACATAGATTTTACCTTTCTCAAGCCGCAGCTGTCTGAGCAAATAAAAGATGATGATGACGACGACAATACGGTGAAGTGGAACACAAACACCACCTGTGGACCCGAGGCTGAGACCCTCGTCTAAAGCTAAAGACGGATGATTTCAATTAAAGCATGCCGAGCGTGAGCGGGGCCAGATTCTGTAAACACAGACTGGACAGCCAAGAATTCTTGGATTCAGTTTAAGGTTCAGTATGCTATGGAGCTACAGGAGGGTTGTCAAATTAATTTATCTGAAGGCCACTGCAGATAGAATGTGGGTGAGTGTGCACTGTAAGAAGGGGAAAAAAGTTAAATATTTAGGAAAAATATGTTAAAATACCGAGTTTTGATTGCTAGAGATGTACTGTTAAAAAACTGGAAAGCCGTGAAGTGTTCTGACAATTGAACTCTTGTTTTAGAAATGTTTGAACCAACACCACTGCCATGGATGGCAGTTGAGCATGCTTATTGTCGAGACAATTCCCCGATCTAGCTTTAGATAACATCACTCTGTTTGTGGTTCTCCAGAAGTAAGGTTTTCTTAACCTTCTACACGTACTGCACTGGAGCCAAGTGGTCATCAGTAGCACAGTAGTCAGCACGCTTGACTACCAAGGTGAGCTGGCGGGTTCAAATCCTGGTCGCGGAGAAACAAGAAAACGAGTGCCGTAATGTCATCACCACCATCAAGACTAGCTACATGTAGATCATACTGTAAGAAAAAATGCAATATTAATTTTTTTCTACCATGAGTCTCACGAGGGGGAAGAAATCTACTGTAAAATTTATAGCTACTGAAACAGACTAGCGTTTTTACATGTATTTTACGGTTTGTTGGTTTGTTTAATGGTCAAATTCTGGCAACCACAGTGGGCTACGTCAAGAATTCCACAAATTAGTATTCCACAGGGCAATACGACACAATGACTATAAACCACACCCACCATAATTTCAGAAAAAATCAGTCCTGTAGTGTTCATACTGTATATAAACTGCACTTGACTTTAAAGTGCCTGTGACACCATAAAAAAAGAAAAATCTTAAATCACATTATGTGAAAATTTTGAAACGTTTTGACTAGGGCTGTCAAACGATTAAAAATTTTAATCGAGTTAATTACAGCTTAAAAATTAATTAATCTTAATTAATCGCAATTCAAACCATCTATAAAATATGCCATATATTTCTGTAAATTATTGTTGGAATGGAAAGATAAGACACAAGATGGATATATACATTCAGCATACGTTACATAAGTACTGTATTTGTTTATTATAACCATAAATCAACAAGATGGCATTAAGATTATTAACATTCTGTTAAAGTGTTCCATGGATAGGAAAATTTGTAGTTATTAAAAGATAAATGTTAGTACAAGTTATATAAATTTTATATTAAAACCCCTCTTAATGTTTTTGTTTTAATAAAATTTGTAAAATTTTCAATCAAAAAATAAACTAGTAGCCTGCCATTGTTGATGTCAATAGTTACACAATGCTCATGGGTGCTTAAGCCCATAAAATCAGTCGCACCCAAGCGCCAGCAGAGGGCGACAAAACTCCAAAACACACAAGTAACAAGTTGGCATTGCACTGTGCTGTCATTTTAATCTGTTAGAGCGAGGCATGTGTGTTAATTGCGTCAAATATTTTAACGTGATTAATTTAAAAAATTAAATACCGCCCGTTAGCGCGATAATTTTGACAGCCCAGGTTTTGACTATATACAACAACAGCAAAGTGCAGATGACGAGAAATAAGTCTTTCAATCTGCCTTTTAGCTAGTCCTGTCATTATAGCGCTCTGGCGCCGCCATCTCGGTGATGACATCGGCAGAGTAACAATTTCAGCTGATTTAGAATTCAGCCCAGTGGAGGAGGAAGATTCAGAATGAGGAAAATGCGACAGAGCAGCATAATATCATCATTGTTTTTATCTCTCTACTCCAATATTTTTTCAGGATATTATTTTATCTTTTTAAGTATTTTTCCCCAATTGCTAAATAAATTGTATGGAGATGACAAATAACTGTCATGTGCTAAATGGAATATGAAATATTCAAAATGCCTTTATTCAGTACAACAGGGCTAAATTACTGCATAATGGTCAAAACTGACGACTTCTTAAACCTCCGGAATGGTATTTTATGCCACCGGAGTTAGTCCAGCTTTTTTCATTTCCCTGTTCCGGTTTCTGAGACGGAGAAAAGAGCGTAAACAAAACAGGAGGCGTGAGAGCTAGGTGACACGCTAACTCGAACTGAGCGGCTCGTCCAAGTCTCCTCCTCGCCTTTTGAAAACAATCACACAAAACTACCCCGGCTCATCTTACACACGGCAGCGGGGTGATTGTCTTCACCGATCGGCCAGCCCCTGGAGGTGATCAAGTTTATAGCTCGTCGTTCTGCTGCAGCCCCGGCAGGCAGGCAGTGCTCTTCGCCAGGACGTAGAGAATGCGGAAAATGGTGCATTCTCTGTGGACAAAACGGTCGACATCGGAGCACATGGCTGCCCGAGCCCAAGAAGAGTATAGCGCTCTCTAGGCAGGCACGTGAAGAGGGCCGAGGTGGCTGGAAATCTTGACACAATCGAGAACCGTAGATGAGAGCGAGGGGCTCCACGGGCCCAAGCCGAGGATAGCACCCTATAGGCGGGCACGCCTTTATCGGCAGGCGACCATGGTGTGCAACAAGCCGCCGGTGGTCGGCCGAGTTGCCTTCTCGGTGGACAGGGAGCACTGTCACCTACAAAATGCAAGCCACCTCCTTATTAACTGTTTGCTATGATCCCAGTATATGACATAACATAAAACACTGAGCTTACTCGCTTCGTCATCCGTCCAATGGTCTCTAGATTGTCGGACTTGTTTTGCCTATTCTTCGTGGTGAACAGGATCTTTTGGAAATCCAAAAAGGCTCACACCCCTCGTCCTGGTGTAACAACAAAAGTCTGCAGCACATCGACATGACGCAAAAAATGAACAACTAATCCGCAGAATCAGATGAATCCACATTCCTTCTGCATACTTTAGTAATGGCTGCATTGTGAAAATGATTAGTCCGCTGACGTCACATTTACCTTCTTCCTCAGTCCAGACTTTGGCCGGAAGGCACTTATTTTCATGGCACAGGATTCAAAACATTTTTAAAAATTAGGGCTGTCAAAATTATCACGTTAACGGGCGGTAATTCATTTTTTAAAATGATCACGTTAAAATATTTGACGTATTTAACGCACATGCCCCATTCAAACAGATTAAGATGACAGCACAGTGTAATGTCCACTTGTTACTTGTGTTTTTGGGTGTTTTGTCGCCTTCTGCTCGCGTTTGGGTGCAACTGATTTTATGGACCACCATGAGCACCATGAGCATTGTGTAATTATTGACATCAACAATGGCGAGCTACTAGTTTATTTTTTTGATTGAAAATTTGACAAATTTTATTAAAATGAAAACATTAAGAGGGGTTTTAATATAAAATGTCTATAACTTGTACTAACATTTATCTTTTAAGAACTACAAGTCTTTCTATCCATGGGTCGCTTTAACAGAATGTTAATAATGTTAATGCCATCTTGTTGATTTGTTGTTATAATAAACAAATACAGTACTTATGTACCGTATGTTGAATGTATATATCAGTCTTGTGTCTTATCTTTCTATTCCCACAATAATTTACAGAAAAATATGGCATGTTTTATAGATGGTTTGAATCGCGATTAATTAAAATTAATTTTAAAGCTGTGATTAACTCAAATAAAAATTGTAATCATTTGACAGTCCTAAAAAAAATATATATATCGATCGCTTCCACACACATCCAAGCAGTCCATTTCATTATGGAACATAAAATACCGCATGTAATCAGGGGTGAAAGTGGCTAGAATTTCTTGCCGGAACAGGGGGGGGGGGGCCCTCCTAAAACCACCGAAATGCTAAAACTGCTTTTGGCACAGTTACAAATATAACATACAATAAAACAACAGGTTTCACAGTGGTTTGCACGTTCCCCTCACAGTTCTGAGATCAACAAGTGTTCAATCACGGGCTCCAACCTTCCAGTGTGGAGTTTGCATGTTCTCACCACGCCTGCGTTGGTTTTCTCCTGGTGTGCGTGAAAGCAGGGCTAAACTAAACAGGAAACAGGGCAAGCTGGAAATAGCTAAATTAAACTGAAAACATAACGAAATTATACGTTCGGTTCGGGCCAGGGTTCTCGCTAACTTTTTAAAATAAATATATATTTATATATGTATACTAAAACGATGTATGAATGTTAACTAAGGAATACTTGTTATCAAATAAATGATTTGGAAAAAAGAGAAGGCGCTGTATGGTCATTGCAGAGCCAGAGCGTGCCATGCGCCCTCTTTTTAATATTCACCTCTGCAAGACGGCAAAACCGCGTCTCTTTATTTATATTTAGCCAACTTTTCCAGCGTTATTTCGTGTTGTATATGTATTTATAATGATCATAAAAATATGTAAACTATTTCAACATTAAGAAAAGTTGCGTTTTTTCTCTGCCAACTGAGAATTCGTTACAAAAGACAGGCGTTTATGCATAGGCATTGTCACCAAATGTGATCACACAAAATGCAACCAGTCCGTTTTTCCAAGCAGCAAGCAGTGCTTTGTCCATGTCTGACTGGCGCATCCCTTCCCTCTCCTTCTCGTCCTGAGTCCTCACAAATAATACATAGGATTTTGAGGGTTTTATCGGGCTCGGGCCTACAAATAAAATATAACATTTGTTTTTTTTCCGGGCTCAGGCCTACAAATAAAACATAACATTTTGGGGGGGGGGTTCGGGCTCGGGCCTGCAAATCCGGTTAATTGAATGGGCTCAGGCCGGGTCGGGCTACAATACCCGCGGACCCGGGTCGGGTCGGGCTGGAAATTGGTTGCAGTTACATGTCGGTAACGCTCCCTCCGGAACAAAACACGACACGATTTGACCAACAGTGTGACAACCAATGCTGACCAAAAATGAGTAATGTCCAGGCTATAAAATTGCGCCAGCAGCCCTCCACGTACAGAGAGCGCCAGTAGGCACGGACAAGTCCGTAAAGCGTCCAACCTGCTTCATTCTCGAGACATCTTTTCATGTGAAAGCAATGACGAGAGTAGATCCCAGGTCACCTGATACGGGAATTTCCCTGGATATATGTGTGAAAAGGGCTACAGGCAACGCAACTTGTCAGATCGAGATGTTGGGAAGAACTATGTAGAATAAATTTATAATAAAAATCAGTGAAAACGGACGACGCTATACAAGCTCTTTAATAGGCTTGTTGTTAACACTTGTGGATGTAAATCTGACGTTAGTAGATTGTTCTTATTGGTGATGCGTAGTTAAAGCGCAGGGTGAAGAGTGGGAAGAAAAAGTTGCGGTTTATAGTTGAAAATTGCAGTAGTGAGTTTTAAACATTGCTGTTGGGATGAGACCTATACTCTACTAAAAAAATATTCTCCCTATGTTTCCTAAAATTGGCTATGTTAGAAATACATGACAGGGATTTATGACTGGGTGAAAAATATATTTTTCTTTCATCTGGTGACACTTTAGGGTTAATTTTTAATCCATGATTTAAAAACTTTAGGGTTAATTTTTAATCCATGATTTAAAAAAAAAAAAAAAAGCACAGCCCAGGACTGTAAATATATGGGTGACTGTTCTTAACTCAAAACTTCACAAGTTAGGGCACTCGTAAATCAAGGTCTAATTGTATTTTGAGGAAAAATTGCGAGATTTCCACCATATTTTTTTAAATGAATGAACAATTCACTCCTAACAGAGGAAAATGAATTCCCCCCCTCAAAAAAAAAAAAAAAAAAAAATTATCTTCAGCTACGTGGATTAATATGCATACACGAAGCACTCGAGGCTTCTTTCCATCCCATCGCAATTACAGCGTTGCACTTGAGTTAACCCTCGTCCATATTCATATCCACAAACACCTCATTCACTCAAGGCCGAGTTCCTCCGCTGGGCCGCGAGCCCCCAAACAACTGTGGGATGGCTCGTAATGAAAAGTGCCTTCAATATTGTCCAGGAGACTTTGAAACAATAGCTTCGCGCTCATTAGGACTCATCAAGCCACGAGCTACTCTTTACCCTTCCCCCACACCTGCATGCAGAATTGCTCTTGCCCGCCCGGGCGTGATCAGGGTACGGAACAACGCGCCTTGGACGGCAGCCAAGGAAACGCAGCCGTGTAATGAAATTGCACACACCCACACACACTGATTTTAATTATTTGGTGAATAAATTTGCAACAAAAAAAGGCGCAGCTATCGGCAATAGCAGATCCACAGCAGGGTTGAAGTCCAACAATTCAAATTAATGAATTGGGCTAAACTCCTTGTAGTGGTCCGCAAAAGACTGACTGAATAAAATGATCAAAAAATCTTTTTTAATTCACTACACTGCATTGATCAAGTACAGTTCAATTGTTTTCAAAACTAAACTACGCTGGTGACGTAACCCAAATTTCCGCGTAAGTTGGAATTAACCCTCTAATAACCCCTAAATCTCAAAATAACTATCTAAAACAGTCATTATACGTCATTGTGCTGTCCTTGCCAAGACGCTGGAGCAGAGTCCTCGCTAGACACGAGCTAAGCTGTAATCTTTCCCTCCTCTCTCTCACTCAGCTGCGTGCGCGATTTCTTTGGGGCGCACATGCTGTCTTCCTCATGTCCGTAAATATGCTTTTCTTCGTGTGTACATGCGTTCTTACTCGCGTGCACAAGTACATGCATCACAAAACAAAAAGTCAACATTATAATCAAATATACATATCGTCTAACGGCAGACCAGTCATATTTGTAAAATAAAGTTTAAAAAAAAAAAAAAAAAAAAGACACTGTGAGGTACAATAAGGTAATGTTTAACCCTTGAGAGTCGAAGGACGCGCCGGCGCGTCCTCAGCGCACGTCGTCTTTGAAGCACCCTCGCGTTTTAATTACGTCACCCACATGCCGTTGGTTGGTCTCGTTTTAAAGTGCGGAAGTTGCGGTTTACTCTCGTTGTTATTTGAAGTCAATCGACCAACTAAAACGTGAGATATTGTCATTTAAGTTTTATAGTTTTATTGTCCTCTCAAAAAAACATTAAAACGCTGCATGGATCATTTGTTTATGTCTATATTTCCATCATTTCTTGTCCTTTTTCAAAACGGAAGCTCCATGAAAAAAACACAAATCAAACGAACCCTTTCGAAGTCACAGTGGAAGCACAAAATGCGTTTTTTTTTTTATAAATATAACTGCCGTGCGAGGTTCCACCGAACGAGAGGCAGGAGTGTTCTGACGCAGCGACGGGCGAGCGACGGCCGTTTGAATCAAGCAAGCGGGCGAGCGACTTTGTGTGACTTTGAGGATGAACGGAAAACTAAATTTAGCGCAAGCAATTGTGCTTTTTGATCAACTTGAGGAAGAGGGTGGTCCAAATTCGTCATCATCGTCTTCTTCGGAAGAGTCCTCGAGTGAAGATAGTGACGGATTTGAACACGTGGGTGACGCCATCGATGAGCAGAGGTAAGCCAACTCACTTTTTTTTTTTTTTTTTTAATGCTGTAAAAGTTTCTTTTGATATTGCAAGACGAAGTTAATTTTGATGCAATATAAGTGCGTGTTTGTGTATGTAATAATAAAATGTGCATATCAGATCAAAGTATAATTTGTGGTCTTCTTTCTATATGAAGATTAGGGATGTAGCACATATTCAGCTACGGTATTCTTTCTATTGTCATACATATAGATTTCCATTATTATTTATTGCTGTATATATTTTTATTTTATACTTTATTATTTTCATAAATACTGACTTTTGTTTCATGTACATTTATAGTGACAATGAAAGTAAAGTGAAATGAAAATGGAAGGGTGGAAAGAAGACCGGCACCCCATGGAAGTGTGGGCTGTGATGTAGCCCTGTGTCTAATTCCAGGACGAAACTGCTTTTCGGAGTGGCATGCCTGAAAAAAATTTAACTTGTTTATTGTAAATATTTTTGAAAATACTTTTTTCCCCAATGTTATATATATTTTTTTTTTTTCCCACAATCAGTCTTCTCAATTTGTGTATATAAATGTGTGTTCAAGAAGCTTGATTGTGTGTACATAGTTTTCATCAGGTGATGGGCCGCAATACCTAAACTCATAAAGAGATGGCCTCTAAACACTTTTTGTGTTAGATGGTATATTTTTTCACTGTTCTTCACTGTTTGGTCTGCTGTATATAACCTGTTTTGACTAGAGCATGTATAAATGCAAAAAACGCCTATGGCTATACATGTTGTTTATGTTGAATTGTCAAATAAAAGACTATTTATTCTAAATTTTTTTGGTTGAATGTTCATCCTAACATGTTGAATAAATATTACAAAGTTTCAAAACGGTTCGTTACGCATGTTTGGTTGTCAATTGGACATCAATATTAAAAATTTTGACAAAACGATTTTGGAATTTTTGGTCTTTTTGGGGCCAAAATTATGATTTATAATTGGTCAGTGAAGGAAACAACAGTTTGGACATGAAGTTCAAGGTGTCACAAAAAAAGGGACCAAACCAGGCCATCGTAAACAATTCTGTCTTTGAAATATAAAGGCAACTTCAAAGGCATGCAAAATCAGACAAAATAGGCCCAGACCTTAAAGGGTTAAGCAACTAAAAAAAAAAAAAAAAAAAAAAAAAAAAAAAAAAACGACTAGACACAAAATAACGGACGGGACTCTGACATCGTAAAGTCAAAATCACATGACTCGGGTTTGTCGTAACTCGAGGACGACCTGGTTTACAAGTAATTTCTTAAAAAGAATACAAATGTATTATTGTACAAATCATGTACAGTGCTATGAAGAGTATCTGAACCTTTTGGAATTACCATCAAATGTGATCTGATCTTTGTCAAAATCACACAGATGAAAAAACTGTGCTTTAACTAAAACCACAACAAACATTTATAGCAGTGGTCTCCAACCTATTACACATAGGGCCGCTGTGGGTGCATGATGTCACTCCAACAAAACAAGACCAAACCTTCTCACCAATCTGGTGTTTTATAAGTGTAATCAGTTAATTGTAGTCAGGTGCTGCTTGTTTTAGGAGAAATCACATTGGTTAAAAGGTCTGTGCATAATCGGTAAGAACAAAAACCAGGACTCACAGCGGTCCTCGAGGACCGGTTTGCAGACCCCTGATTTATAGGTTATGGTAATGAGGATAGTATCCAAACAATGACAAAAGAGGGAAAAATAAATAGGTGAACCATCACATTTAATACTTTGTGCCCCCCTCCCCCTTTGGCAGCAATAACTTCAACCAGACGCTTCTTGTAGCTGCAGATCAGTCTTGCACATCGAACAGGACTAATCTTGGCCCATTCTTCTCTAAAAAACTGCTGTAGTTCAGTCAGATTCCTGGGATGTCTGGCATGAATTGCTGTCTTTAGATCATGCCACAGCATCTCAATGGGGTTCAAGTCTGAACTTTGACTTGGTCACTCCAGAACGTGTATTTTGTTCCTCTGAAACCATTCTGAAGTTTAATTACTTCTGTGTTTTGGATCATTGTCTTGTTGCAGCATTCATCCCCTTGTTAGCTTCAACTGTTTCCTGCAAAACATCCTGATAAACTTTTGAATTCATTCTTCCATTAATGATTGCAAGTTGCCCAGACCCTGAGGCAGCAAAACAGCCCCAAACCATGATGCTCCCTCCACTATACTTCACGGTGGGCATGAGGAGTCAATGTTGGTGAGCTGCTTTATTTTTCCTCCACACATGACGTAATGTGTCACTCCTAAACAATTCAACTTTGGTTTCATCAGTCCATAAAATATTTTCCCAAAACTTCTATGGAGTGTCCAAGTGCCTTTTTGTGAACATTAAACGAGCAACAATGGTTTTTTTTAGACAGCAGTGGCTTCCTCCGTGGAGTCCTCCCATGAACACCATTCTTGGCCATAGTTTTACGTATAGTTGATGTGTGTACAGATATATTGGATTGTGCCAGTGATTTCTGTAAGTCTTTAGCAGACACTCTAGGGTTCTATTTTACCTCTCTGAGTGTTCTGAGCTGAATTCTTGCCGTCATCTTTGGTGAACGGCCACTGCATGGGAAAAGAACAACAGTGCCAAACTTTCTCCATTTGTAGACAACTTCTCTGACTGTCGATTGATGAACTTCCAGACTTTAACAGATGGTTTTGTATCCTTTCCTAGCTTTATAAAAATCAACAATCCTTGATCGCAGGTCTTCAGACCGCTCTTTTGACCGAGCCATGATGCACATCAGACAATGCTTCTCATCAAGACAATTCTTACCAGGTGTGTTATTTATAGCAGGCAGGGCAACTTTAAACCACTCATCAGTAATTGGGCACCAGTGTTGTTAATAACGGCGTTAGAATATAACGGCATTACTAACGGCGGTATTTTTTTTCAGTAATCTAATCAATTACTTTTCTCATCTTGGCAACGCCGCTACCATCACTGAGGCGGGAAAGGCGTGCGTTACCATGCGTTATTATGTTGGTTGAATGACGCGAGAAAAGTCCGAGAGACGGACTCACGGAGACGAGAAAGCAGAGCAGGAGTGGTGAGGAGGCAAGAGAGTTGTGACGCAGTTGCAAACGCAATGCTAGGTGGCTCCAGTAATACCTGACTGTAGTCGATAGCCTACAAACTACGCCCACATGATGCTACGGTATATATCACATATATATAGAACTAGATGCAAATGACAGACACGGCGGCATTAGCAACATGTATAAAGAACTACACTCACCGGCCACTTTATTAGGTACACCATGCTAGTAATGGGTTGGACACCCTTTTGCCTTCAGAACTGCCTCAATTCTTCGTGGCATAGATTCAACAAGGCGCTGGAAGCATTCCTCAGAGAGTTTGGTCCATATTGACAGGATGGCATCACACGATTGGTACAGGTTTGTCGGCTGCACATCCATGATGTGAATCTCCCGTTCCACCACATCCCAAAGATGCTCTATTGGATTGAGATCTGGTCACTGTGGAGGCCATTTGAATACAGCGAACTCATTGTCACGTTCAAGAAACCAGTCTGTAATTATTCCACCTTTATGACATGGCGCATTATCCTGCTGAAAGTAGCCAGCAGAAGTTGGGTACATTGTGGTCATAAAGGGATGGACACGGTCAGCAACAATACTCAGGTAGGCTGTGGCGTTCCAACGATGCTCAATTGGTACCAAGGGGCCCAAAGAGTGCCAAGAAAATATTCCCCACACCATTACACCACCACCACCAGCCTGAACCGTTGATACAAGGCAGGATGGATCCATGCTTTCATGTTGTTGACGCGAAATTCTGACCCTACCATCCGGATGTCGCAGCAGAAATCGAGACTCATCAGACCAGGCAACGTTTTTCCAATCTTCTATTGTCCAATTTCAATGAGCTTGTGCAAAATGCAGCCTCAGTTTCATGTTCTTAGCTGGTGGCACCCGGCGTGGTCTTCTGCTGCTGTAGCCCATCTGCCTCAAAGTTCGACGTACTGTGCGTTCAGAGATGCTCTTCTGTCTAGCTTGGTTGTAACGGGTGGTTATTTGAGTCACTGTTGCCTTTATCAGCTTGAACCAGTCTGGCAATTCTCTTCTGACCTCTGGCATCAACAAGGCATTTCCGCCCACAGAACTGCCGCTCACTGGATATTTTTTCTTTTTCGGACCATTCTCTGTAAACCCTAGAGATGGTTATGCGTGAAAATCCCAGTAGAACAGCAGTTTCTGAAATACTCAGACCAGCCCTTCTGGCACCAACAACCATGCCACGTTCAAAGTCACTCAAATCACCTTTCTTCCCCATACCGATGCTCAGTTTGAACTGCAGGAGATTGTCTTAAACCATGTCTACATGCCTAAATGCACTGAGTTGCCGCCATGTGATTGACTGATTAGAAATTAAGTGTTAACGAGCAGTTGGACAGGTGTACCTAATAAAATGGCCGGTGAGTGTATATGCATTAGTAAACAGCCCCCATCTTAAAGCAGTAGACTTCTCACGAAGGCTCTGTTGTAGAGAACCTTCCTAGAGAACCTAAGTAACTTTTTATCTAAAATGCCCCTAAATCGGCAAAATCTTGACTTAAATCTATCTATAAATGATGAAACAGTTTTAAAACTTACACATGTCGAAAGTAGACAGAAGGGAACCAATGCAATAACGGGAGCAATTTTAACAACTTAAACGGTTGATTCAACATTAAATGACTTCGAAACACAGCAAAGGTTACTCTCTAGTCATTGCAATATCCGCAACACCCCTGGGTCTGGTTAAGTTTAGGATAAAGAATTGGGCTAGGGCCAATTTTCCCAAAAACCCTTTAATATCACATTGTAAGCCCTGTTTTTTTTTTTTTTTTTTTTTTTTTTTAGGAAAAAAAACATGCAAATTATCACCAGTTACTTTGCCAAGTAACTAATTACTTTTACATTCAATCAGAGGTTGCGCTAGACTTTTTCGTTGTCTGTCATTTTGACTGACAGGGTCATAAAAATCCGGTCATAATCTATTTTTACTTGTCACTTAAATTTTTAAAATGATGATAATGACATTGTGGTGACCCTTTGTTTGGTATAATTCACCTTCCGTACTTGTGTGTCCATTTGGCCGAGCGCGTTACCGGCTACGACACAGTCAAGTGACAGAGACACTTAAGAGCCGCGCGCGTTCCGGCTTGAATAGAGAGTTCACAGAGAGCAGCAGAGCTACAGCGGCTGGACACAGCAATTCGAGCTAACAAGACTCTTAACATTGCATTCCGCTTCAACATATTCAATAGTATTTAGTTTTCATTCATTTTAAATTAATATTCTGTCCGAACAAGCTTAACAGAGAATCCACACCGTGCCATCATCACACATCAAGCAGATGAGGTTACATATGGAACAATGAAATTAACAGTTCACCTGCTGTGGCCTGAACGCAGTCTCACACTTTCCTCCTGGTGCGCATGGACTTGAATTGCATGCCCGCTTGTGCAGTCCCTCTTTTTTCACCTCTTTTATCAACACCATCGTCGTTTTGGGGCTTTTTGAAGAAACTTCGGACACTCAGTTGCCTTGACATTTTTCGGAGTAAGGCCAAAGACGTCATGCATCAAGAGAGACAACAGCTAATTAATATGCTCACTCGCCACCCTCTGGTCTGGGGTGTGAATTGCAACCTGTCAATCTGACAGATGAACTTCAGTTTTTTTTAAAAATCGGTCAACGACGTAAAATATTCGGTTAACGCGACCCCTGCATTCAATATAACCGAGTTACTAACGCAATTACTTTTTGGGAGAAGTAATTTGTAACTGTAATTAATTACTTTTTTAAAGTAACAACACTGGTTGTGACGCCGTTGCAAACAGGATGCTATGGGGCTCCAATAATACCTGACTGTAGCCGATAGCCTACAAACTACGCCCACATGTTGCTACGGTAGATATCACATGTATAGAGAACTAGATACGAAATAATCGACTTACCGGCGTTGGTAAACCGCCTAGACTTCCAAGGATGGCTCTTTTGTAGAGAACCTTCCTAGCAAACCTAAGTAACTTTTCATCTAAAATACTGTACTCCTAAATCGGCAAAATCATGACTTGAATCTGTCTTTAAATGATGAAACTGTTTTAAAACTTGATTGTGAAATGTCGAAAGTCGGCAGAAGGGAACTAACGCAATAATGAGAGCAATTTTGACAACTTTAACGGTTGATTCACAACATTAAATGACTTCCAAACATAGCAAAGGTTACTATCTAGTTATCGCGATATCCGAAATACCCCTGTGTCTAGTTAAGTTTAAAGTAAAGAATTGGGCTAGGGCCAATTGTCCCACAAACCCTTTGAACTTCACACCGTGTCAACGTGTGCCTACGATTTTTTGTTTTTGTTTTTTGGAAAAAAACAAAACAAAAAAAAAGACATGAAAAGTAATGTCAGTTACTTTGCCGTGTAACTAAATATTTTAACGTTGAGGTAACTGAGTTACTAAGGCAATTACTTTTTGGGAGAAGTAATTTGTAACTGTAAATAATTCATTTTTTAAAGTAAGATTAACAACACTGTTGGGCACACACGACTTAAATTGTTCGGTAAAAATTGGTTTCGATTGCTCTTTAAGTCTCCTGAGGCAAAGGGTTCACTTACTTATTTTTCCCCCTTGTGTTGTTGTTTGCATGCTATCCTCAGTTGAAATATGAAAACCTATAAATGTTTGGGTGGTTTTAGTTAAAGTAGACTTTTTTTTTTTTTAATCTGTGTGAGTTTCACAAAGATGAGATCACATTTGATGGTGTTTTTATGCAGGAATGTGAGAAATTCCAAAAGGTTCAGATACTTTTGCATACCACTGCATTCATATTTTCTTGAACACATGTGCAAACTCAGAGTGAGGGGATTAGCAAATTCATATGAGTGCTGCCGACGGGTGCCTCAAAAATAAACAAATAAGCCAACGGAGCATCGCTTTTCAATCTGTGTACTTGTTTGTGTTGTTTTATCACTAGAGTCATTAAGTCTGCCAACAGAGCGCAGATCACTTGTTGTTTTATTTGTTTTTTTTTTACAATTGTGATTAAAGAAAGTTGAGGCAAAAGTACTCCCCTCCCCAAAAAAACTGAGTGATAAACTACATCTGCGATCATCTAGAGCAATGAGCCATGTTTATATGCACGTGTGCTGGCCTCATGAGTCATGACTCTGCAAATTATTCACAAATAAACTCGAGAGGCAACCGTAAAAAGGGCTTGTAAACAAGTAGTTTAGCAAAATGCATGCGCATTATTTATAGTCATGCTCATAACAGGCCTGGCTTGTTGCTATTATCCACCAAGATGAGTTTGGAAAACACGTATTGAAAAACTTACTGAGAAAAAATATGGTCAGTGAGGCCAAAATTGATTTTGTCTTTATGCCATATACAAATTTCACGTGAATTTGGATTGACCAGGAATAAAATAATTAAATAGAATTGAACAATTAACTCATTGACTGTTAATGACGGCGATAGAGTTGTGTTTGGACTATGAAGGCTGGCAGCTATCAACCTAACACAAATGCAGGGGTGGCCAAATGTCTCCACAAAGGGCAGCAGTTGAAAGAGAGGAAACCTTTACACCAATCTGGTGTCTTGCAAGCGCAATCAGTTGATGGCTGTCACGTGCTTCTTGTTTCTGCAGAAGCCTCATTTGTTAAACTGTCTGTGCTGGATCAGTTGGAACAAAGACCAGGACCCACTTGAGGACCGGTTTGCCCACCCATGCCCTAACCCATCAAATGGATCGGAAAGGGAAAGACAACACCTATTATAAGTCATTTTCTTGTCAAAGATGGTTGCTTAAAGTATTTAAGTGTGCAAATCACAAATTTATAAGACCTCAGACAATGTAGAAATAATGTGTACGTATACACTGCTGGCCAAAAAGTATTGGTACCACTGCAATTCTGTCAGATGATGCTCAATTTCTCCAAGAAATTTATTGCAATTACAAATGATCGGTAGTGATATCTATATTTATTTTGTTTGCAATACAAAACACAAAAGAGAAAGAAAAAAGAAATGAATCATTATTATTTTACACAAAACTCCCAAAATGGGCCGGACACAAGTATTGGCCCCCTCAACCTAATACTTGGTAGCACAACCTTTTGACGAAATAATTGCGAACAACCACTTCTAGTGTCCATCAATGAGGTTCTTACAATGCTCTGCTGGAATTTTAGACCATTCTTCTTTGGCCACCTGCTCCAGGTCTCTGAGATTTGAAGGGTGCCTTCTCCAAACTGCCATTTTCAGATCTCGCCACAGGTGTTCTATGGGATTCAGGTCTGGACTCATTACTCCAATTTAGAAGTCTCTAGTACTTTCTCTTAAACCATTTTATAATGCTTTTTGAAGTGTGTTTTGGGTCATTGTCCTGTTGGAAGACCCATTACCTCTGAGGGAGACCCAGTTTTCTCACACTGGGCCCTACATTATGCTTCAAAATTTGTTGGTAGTCTTCAGACTTCATAATGCCATGCACACGGTCAAGCAGTCCAGTGCCAGAGGTAGCAAAGCAACCCCAAAACATCAGGGAACCTCCGGCATGTTTGACTGTGGGTACCATGTTCTTTTCTTTGAAGGCCTTGTTGTTTTCCTGTAAACTCTATGTTGATGCCTTTTCCCAAAAAGCTCTACTTTTGTCTTATCTGACCAAAGAATATTCTTCCAAAGCGTTTTTGACTTTCTCAGGTAAGTTTTGCCGAACTCCAGCCTGGCTTTTTTATGTCTCTGGGTCAGAAGTAGGGTCTTCCTGGGTATCCTACCATAGAGTGCCTTTTTAGTCAGATGCCGACGGGTAGTACGGGTAGACACCGTTGTACCCTCAGACTGCAGGACAGCTTGATCTTGTTTGGATGTTAGTCGAGGTTCTATCCACCATCCACACAATCTTTGGTTGAAACCTCTCGTCAATTTTACTTTTCCGTCCACATGTAGGGAGGTTAGCCACGGTGCCATGGGCTTTACACTTATTGATGACACTGCGCACGGTAGACACAGGAACATGGAATGTTGAATGATGGAATTGTAGCCTTGACATTGCCCATGCTGCCTCACAATTTTGCTTCTCAAGTCCCCAGACAGTTCTTTGGTGTTCCTTCATTTCTCCATGCTCAATGTGGTACACACAAGGATACAGGACAGAGGTTGAGTCAACTTTAATCCAGTTTAACAGTTTAAGTGTGATTAAGGGGCAGTTTACATGGCGACTCTGCGACACGAAGATGCAAAGACTGTGTTGCGGAGTGGCCTCGCGTGCATATGCTTTCGGCGAAGACGGAAGGCGAAGACTAAAAATTCTAAATCCTGCATTGAGGGGGGCTTCCTCCGCATGTACATCAAAGGCTCCCGCGGCACGAGACTGCGCCGATAACGTCAGCACTCGTACACGTCACATTGGGCGTGTGCAGCGGTGCTACTAAACTTTAAAACATCAAATATGGTGGAATGTCGGCTTTACTGTTTTAATAATATTTTTCAAATAAATATGTTGAATTTTTCCATTTTTGTGCCTTTTTGAACAAAAGAAAAATGGCATTGCTTCGAGTGGGCGGGCATATTTTTTTCCAGCTGAGGAACTTTGGTGGAGCCAAAGTGCATCATTCGCTGTCGCCTTGTAAATCTGCCCTGCCCCCTAGGGCCTGGCATGAATACTACATCGTTTTCATGCGGAATTGCGACATTGTTCGAATGGAGACGGGCCCATATAGATGCAAATTTGAAATTTTTCGTATTCTCGGAGAGTCACCATGTAAACGGCGCGTCAGTTATTGCCACCACCTGTTATGTGCCACAGGTAAGTAACAGGTTTTGTTATTTACACAAATTAGAGAAGCATCACATGATTTTTCAAATGGTGCCAATACTTTTGTCTGGCCCATTTTTGGAGTTTTGTGTAAAATGATAATGATTTAATATTTGTTTTTTCCTTTCTCTTTTGTGGTTTTTCATTGCAATCAAAATCAATGAAGATAGTACTACCAAAGCATTTGTAATTGCAATCATTTTTTGGGAGAAATTAAGCATTATCTAACAAAATTGCAGGGGTACCAATACTTTTGGACAGCATACAACTTCAAGCAAAAAGTATGGAATCCCCAGTCTTGGACGAGCAGTCACTCAGACATTTTGTCATGTTTAACAAACTCTGATAAAAAGCTTGAAAAAAATAAGAAATTAGTTCAAAAGTGCAAGTCTTTAGCATGCAGAAACACTAAAATAAATGAATAAAAATATAGTGCTGGTCAGAAAATGTTACTTTTATAGAGCAAGTGCAGGGAAATATTTATGGAATCACTCCATTCTGAGGAAAAATATATGGAATCATGAGAAACAAACAAACAAAGAAATAACAATCAAAACACATCTCTAGTATTTAGTAGCACCACCTCCGGCTTTTATGACAGCTTGCAGTCTCTGAGGCATGGACTTGATGAGTATTCTTCATCAATTTGGTGCCAACTCTCTTTGATTGCAGTTGCCAGATCATCCTTGCAAGCCAGAGCCTCGCTGTGGACCATTTTTCTCCATTTCCATCGCAGGTTTTCAATTGGGTTGAGATCTGGGCTATTTGCAGGCCATGCCATTGACTGGATGAGTCTTTCTCCAAGGAATGCTTTAACAGTTTTCGCTCTGTGGCATGATGCACTGTCATCTTGGAAAATGACAAACATATTTTCAATTGAATTGATAAGACAGCTGTCTAAAATTTCGATGTAAACTTGTGCATTTATTGAAGATTTAACCACAGCCATCTTCCCAGTGCCTTTGCCTGACATGCAGCCCAAGGACTGAGGGAATTTTGATGTTTTCATAAATCTCACTGGAACAGCACCAAACCAAAGTTCCAGCATCATCACCTTGTCAAGAGTCAAGAATCTGCATTGGACAAGGTGATGATGCTGGAACTTTCTGTTTAACTTGTATTTTTTTATACAATGTTGTCTGCAATTGTATATTAGCACTGAACTAGCAGAAACCTGATGCTAACATACAATGGCGTACTCTGTACATTTACATATGCATATGGATGAGTAAATGTGACATGGCTGATTACTGAAAATTGTTTTCGGATCTTCAATCTCGATCTTAAAATTGCCGAGCCCTAGCACTAGACTCCAAAAGACCATCAAGCCGACAACACGAAAGCCAAAAAAATCATTTTACATTCTCTAATTATAAGGTTGTTGTTGTACCTAATTTTGTGGTAAGTGCAGAATAAAATGAAGTATACGTGCATATGCCGTGACATTTATAAATTGACCATAAAAACCTGGGCTCCAACTCAAATTTCATCACCTCCCTTTGTGATCAAATGCCATCCCTGTTAAAATGTCATCTAGTGAAAATATAAAGCGTCAAGTGCTGGGAAAGTTTACTTTCTACATTATCTAGTTCAAATTGCAGTTAACAATTTTTTTTAAATGAACTGTTCTGTTCATAGTTCATAATTCAAAATTTTGAGCTAAAATTCATGGTTTGAAAATATGAACTTTGTAGTTATGTTCTTTCTCCTCCCGAATGACTCCTGCAAGCTATTATTGACAGAGTTGAAATATAACGAAAGACAGCATTTATTTTATCCACTTTAACACTGAAACTGTGTCAGATTCATTTTCATATTCAATTTCAAATCTGCGTGGGTACTGACCTGTTTGTTAAACAAGCTGTTCTGTCAGATTTTGCACCCCATTAGAAATTGCAACTCTGCATTCACATATTGCTACAAATGGCTGCAAATGCAGCGATGTTAAATAAAACGGTACCTCTTTACAATAAGGGTCCCTTAATTAACATTAGTTAATGTATTTTTAGACAATAACTAATGTTAAAGATAATTGCTCATCTAACATGTATTAATATATTAATTAACATGAGTTAACGCGTTAGTTAATGCATTAGGTAATGCATTAGTTAATGCATAACCAGACATTAATGAATGGTTTGGTAAAATTAAAAAATATATATAGGCCTATATAGGGTTAGGGTTTGTTAACTTAGCATTTATAATTTTCTTAGTTAAGGGACACACTGCTACACTTTACAATAAGGGTCCAAAAAACTGCTAGCGTATGATCATGTACTGTATTTTGATGTGCGAATAAACTGAAACTGAAACTGAAAACATTCAGTAATGGTTAATTAAGGTTAAGTAATACTTATGAGGTACGTTTACGTGAAATAATACGATACTTAAGGTTAGGTTAGCGGCACCCAAGGACTCACAGAGCAATGTTTCTCATTTTATAATAACATAATCACTTTCTAGGACCATATACATTAATAACTATTTATCAATCCACTAATGTATATGTGAATTAATGTTAAGTAATGTATTACCATATATATATTATTTATTATAACCTAACCTTAAGTATGGTATTATTTCACGTGAATATACCTCATAAGTATTACTTAACCTTAATTGACCATTACTGAATGTTTTTTGGACCATTATTGTAAAGTGGAGCACACGTGTCCCTTAACTAAGAAATTATAAATGCTTAAGTTAACAAACTCTAACCCTAAATAGGCCTTTTTTAAATTCTATTTTACCAAACTATTAGTTGCTGTCTGGTTATGCATTAACTAATGCATTAACTAATGTTAATTAATATATGACTAAATGTTAAATAAGGGATTATATGAATTATTGTAATGTTACTTAAACATTAGTTATTGTCTTAAAATGCATTAACTAATGCATTAACTCATGTTAATTAATATATAGACCATCAACTTAATGCCTCACTCGAGTCGGAAAAACACAAAATAAATCGGATTTGTGCAGTAAGACCTGCGGTATGAACTTCGCCTAATTCATGAATAGGGTTATCAACGCCGCTCACAACTGCTATAATGAGCGCGTACACAGTAACGTTCATATTGAAGCCTTTAATTCATGTTCGCCCAAAATATTAATGCGTTCATGAACGATTGTTCATTGATTGCGTTTGTGCGCAACACTGGCAGGTACTGTGGACGGTATATGTTTATAAAGTATAAAAACCCCAGAAATACAGCTGAGTGACAGATTGTACCAAAAAAAAAAAAAAAACATGGAAAGGGTTACTTGTAAGTCGAGGTCATGCTGTAATACACTGCCATACGCACTTCTTTCATATGCCGATCCCTCACTGGTATTCACGCTCACACTTCCTGCCAGGTTTGTTGGTTTTCAGACCGCCAGCTGCCGCCTAAGGTTAGTGTTTGTCCTTCGCCTTAAAAACAGCCCTGCAGCCCGCTGCCTGCATCTAGCTGGGATAAGAGAATATGTCTCCTCATGCACCGTACACCCCAGCCCTCTATATTTGGAGGATAACCTGAGACCGCTCCCCTACAACAGTAATGAATTTATTTGGGCTTGAGCCAGGAAAAGAAGGTGAGAGACAAAAGGGAGGTGCGATGTATCATCTCTACCTTCAGCACAAGACAGAATAAGAAGATAATTGGAATACAGAGGAATAAAAGGCTGCGTTCAGACAGCAGAAACATCTGATTCTAACCTACTCAAATCAGGGGCGTTACCGGGGACATACAATGACAATTAAATGTGATTTGAGTGAGAGGCTCTTGCAAGAGCTTTGTCAAATGTTGTGCCAAAATGATGATATGTAGTATTTGAACTCTATCAATACTGATGATGTTTATTGCTATTTGTTTATTTGACCTAAATGAATACAATCAATCTGTATGAATTAATTGCCTATCTTTGGGATATAACCTCTATAAATTTTGTATGTGTGTTCATCATAATTCCCAGGTTTTTTTTACAAGCAGGGGCATCACCAAGGGGGCAGAGCGTGTCCGTGGGTGGGCACTGCCCACCCAAAGAAAACTGGATGTAGTACTAACGGCAGTCTGGGCACCGCGTATGGTATCCCATTCATATAGTACTGCTGTGTTCTAAGTTTTAACCTTTGCTTCACCTTACCCATTCATGCCGTATGTGGCGATTCGGCATCAAAGTGTTTCCGCTCAAAATGTGGCCAAAATACCGTCTGCATTTGTTCACTGCCGGTCGATTTATTGCAAACACATGCCTAGGAACCTACTTCAAGCAATAGTTTCTGTCGGGTCCAACCAGAAACGGCACCACATCCTTTTCCTGGACCGCGATGTTCAAGTTGTGAGTCACGTCCAACCTCTCGTCACCTATTTGACAAATTCATCTGATCCAAGGTAAGTAAGCTGAAATAAAAAAATATGTACCGTCTTATAGTGTACTTGTGTCGCTAACACGAGGAGATAGAGTTTCTATGACGAGTATTTTTGAAGCGCTTTGATGATTTTGCTTTGTCGCTTTTACCCCACAGCCGGCATCAACGAAAAAGCACCACCCCCCTCCCCCGCCAGCCCGCAAACATAAATGCGCTGTTTGTCGGCGGCCTTTTGTGTATAAACTATCACTCTTGTTATCATCTGTAATATTAAAAAAGTAATGTGTTGCATAAAAAAGGGGCATTTGTAGTGATTATTTTTCTGTAGAACAAAAAAATGAACGCATCGTTTTATGTTACGGTGCACAAGTGTGCCTCCGTGTTGTTCAGCTTTTAGACACGTTTTATTTATTTCGCGTTTTATATCATCTGTAGAGTGTAGACATAACATCACATGTTGCATAAACAATGTAATTGCTATTGATTTATTTCTCTAATGAAAAATGAACACAGCATGTGCTGCTAACTATCAAACAGAAGTATATGTATGTTGATGGTTTTCAACACATTTTATTTTGAAATTATAACCGTAATTTCTGTTCCCTATTTTTCTGCAGAAATACAAATGGACGCAGGGGCTTTTTACGCTAACCAAGCACATCGGACCAAAACCCCTCCTGTGGAGAGTGATGAGAGTGCTCTCAGTGAAAGTGACGGCAGATGCTGATGGGCCGCCTCATCCACCGCCAACCACCAGTGCTGCACCTGCAAGAGCTATTACATCGAAAAGAAACAGGATACCTTGGAGAACTGTAAAACAGCAGAACTCTGCAAAACTTGTTCATGTTGTACTGGTCCAGTATAACTCGAATTCCGATACGTACCGAACCGAGATTTTTGTGTACCGTTACACCCCTAATATATACACATAAGTCAAAGTCAATTGGGAAGGGAGGGATCAGTATTATGATGATTAAATTTATATATATACTGTATATTATATATTTCATATATTTATGGCGGAAAACACAGACAAGACTGAAAAAGCAGTTTCTGCTCTTGCACCCCTCTTTAAAATAAACTGCTGTATTTTAGGCCAAAAGAACTGTTGTGTTTGATAGAACAATATGTCTATATGCTGCCATAGCAGATTCTTGGCGCACTAAGCCTCCGAACTATTTTTAATTTGTCCGTTTTACCCTGAAAACCCCCGTTTACAGACGTCGTTGTTTTGTTTCAACCTACCCATAAACAGAAGGTAAGTAATTATATTTATTATTCAAAATATCTGACATTTTTAGCTTAGGGTCATTAATTGATGTCTAATATTTAGTTTAAAAAAAAAAAAACGACTTTAAAAAATTATTCACTTGCATATTTTAAACTTTCAAACAAATTACGTCACAATGAAAAATTGTAAAAAAGTCACGGATATCTACCACATAACTATCAATTAGTTGTATTTTTTTTGTTACTGTTGCATTTTTCCGATATGTTAGATGATAAATAATCGATCTAAACAAAAACAAAAAAAATTGAAAAATAACATTTAAAAGGGTGACTATATGAAAAAGAAAATCTCAACCACTCCTTGTTGTCTGCAATTTCTGCATCTCGACCCTTGTGAAATCACCATGTTTCACCCATAAAATCCAAAAGAAATCCGGCTGTGGCCATTCCAAGCTGTGTCTTGACACTCGGTGATACATGCTACATGGAGTTTTTGGATCGAAACATGGTATGTACGCGATAATATCTCTTTAAAATTGTGGCGTCTTTAATTCTGCTCTCGCGTGCTCTCGCCTCCAGTTAGAGTTTTGCTGTTTAAAAAAAAAAAAAAAAAAAAATGTAAAAGCCCTCCTGTTCAAAATTTCTGTTCCCCCAGAAAAATGAGATTTTAAGCTTTCCAATGATGTATCACAAGTGCATATCGGACAATTATGAAATTTGGCCAAATTGGGGGTATCAGAGCGGAACTTCAAGTCAGCTACAGTGCCTTGCAAAAGTATTCGGCCCCCTTGAACCTTGCAACCTTTCGTCACATTTCAGGCTTCAAACATAAAGATATAAATTTTTAATTTTTTGTCAAGAATCAACAACAAGTGGGACACAATCGTGAAGTGGAACAAAATTTATTGGATAATTTCAACTTTTTTAACAAATAAAAAACTGAAAAGTGGGGCGTGCAATATTGTTCGGCCCCCTTGCGTTAATACTTTGTAGCGCCACCTTTTGCTCCAATTACAGCTGCAAGTCGCCTGGGGTATGTTTCTATCAGTTTTGCACATCGAGAGACTGACATTCTTGCCCATTCTTCCTTGCAAAACAGCTCGAGCTCCGTGAGGTTGGATGGAGAGTGTTTGTGAACAGCAGTCTTCAGCTCTTTCCACAGATTCTCGATTGGATTCAGGTCTGGACTTTGACTTGGCCCTTCTAACACCTGGATACGTTTATTTTTGAACCATTCCATTGTAGATTTGGCTTTATGTTTTGGATCATTGTCCTGTTGGAAGATAAATCTCCGTCCCAGTCTTAGGTCTTGTGCAGATACCAACAGGTTTTCTTCCAGAATGTTCCTGTATTTGGCTGCATCCATCTTCCCGTCAATTTTAACCATCTTCCCTGTCCCTGCTGAAGAAAAGCAGGCCCAAACCATGATGCTGCCACCACCATGTTTGACAGTGGGGATGGTGTGTTCAGGGTGATGAGCTGTGTTGCTTTTACGCCAAACATATCGTTTTGCATTGTGGCCAAAAAGTTCAATTTTGGTTTCATTTGACCAGAGCACCTTCTTCCACATGTTTGGTGTGTCTCCCAGGTGGCTTGTGGCAAACTTTAAACGTGACTTTTTATGGATATCTTTGAGAAATGGCTTTCTTCTTGCCACTCTTCCATAAAGGCCAGATTTGTGCAGAGTACGACTGATTGTTGTCCTATGGACAGACTCTCCCACCTCAGCTGTAGATCTCTGCAGTTCATCCAGAGTGATCATGGGCCTCTTGGCTGCATCTCTGATCAGTTTTCTCCTTGTTTGAGAAGAAAGTTTGGAAGGACGGCCGGGTCTTGGCAGATTTGCAGTGGTCTGATGCTCCTTCCATTTCAATATGATGGCTTGCACAGTGCTCCTTGAGATGTTTAAAGCTTGGGAAATCTTTTTGTATCCAAATCCGGCTTTAAACTTCTCCACAACAGTATCTCGGACCTGCCTGGTGTGTTCCTTGGTTTTCATAATGCTCTCTGCACTTTAAACAGAACCCTGAGACTATCACAGAGCAGGTGCATTTATACGGAGACTTGATTACACATAGGTGGATTCTATTTATCATCATCGGTCATTTAGGACAACATTGGATCATTGAGAGATCCTCACTGAACTTCTGGAGTGAGTTTGCTGCACTGAAAGTAAAGGGGCCGAATAATATTGCATGCCCCACTTTTCAGTTTTTTATTTGTTAAAAAAGTTTAAATTATCCAATACATGTTGTTCCACTTCACGATTGTGTCCCACTTGTTGTTGATTCTTGACAAAAAAAAATTAAATTTCATATCTTTGTTTGAAGCCTGAAATGTGGCGAAAGGTTGCAAGATTCAAGGGGGCCGAATACTTTTGCAAGGCACTGTAAGTGTTTTCCGCCTTATATATAATGTATATATTACTCATATTTTCTCATATTTTATACTTTATTCTCAAAGAAATGAAAAAAGGATTATTTTTCCTGCTGGATCTATGGGGCACAGTGCCACTTGCCCCCAATATAAAAATCACCACAGCTCCGAGCAACATACTGAGTGACAGAGCTTGTCTATCATTTTTCCCTTGAGGGACAGCATCAACAAATCATCCTTGGCTTGTGTGTCACACGGCCATCGCAAAATATGACGCTGACTGATGGTTGTGATGCGTGCAAGAAATCTCAATAACAGTCCAGCAGTCAAATGAGGCACTTTCGCACCTTGGCGTCATCTCTGGGCAATCACATGACGACCAGGTAGAACAGAAAGTGGGATGGTTTGTTAGACAGTGCTAGGTTTGTAAGTTGGTCGGTCAGCTGTTTTATAGCTTGGATGACATATTTTCAGAGGTGGGTAGAGTAGCAATAGGCGGAGTTTGACTTTTGGGGCAGGGTGGGCACAACATGTAGTTGACCCCGAAACGCAGTGTCAGCAATAAAATTAACTTACAACAATATTTATAATGATAAGCTGAAAATGAGTGTTTTTTTGTTTCCCATCATTTTTTAGGGGAATTCTAAATCAGGCTGCTTAGGACAGCTAAACTTTCCACCAGGATCGTCATCCATTGAATATGGTACGCCCGCCGGTGTTCTGTCAAATTTTGCACCCCATCAGAAATTACAACTTTATGTTAAAAATGGCTGCGAATACAGGGGTTACAAAGTAAATATTACAAACTTTCTTTAAATAAAGGAATATTTACTTACGTTTGATCACGGTCGGACATGTAGAAAAGTTCTCCTCAGACACATCCTGCCATGTTAGCTGCACATAACTGCATGCCACACTGTTTACGCCTTCGCCATTTAGTTAAGCATTCATTTACGCCGTAATCCGTATTCGTGTTGAACATGGATGTTTACGATGTTACTAGTTTATTTAGCTCCTGTGGATAACATTAAGAGTCCAACTGATTGTAAAAGAGTGCTTATTCACCGCCATAACAGCTTTGGGAGCAAAATATTATAGAGGGTGAAAAATTTGGCAGAACACCGGTGGTGGATCTGTTTTACAATTTGCATCTTCAGTGGGGCAAATTAAAACTCCGCTCACCATTTTGCGGTGTTTTCTGGCGTTTCATTGTCCACATTTTCAATCGTTGGTTCTTGCTCAGTAGTTGTTGTCACTTTTGAAAGCTTACGTTTGAAAAAATTACATCTAGCCTATCCATCTTGCCTCTTCAGTCCTCAGGTGGTTTTGGCTAAGCAAAGCAAATGTCCGTCTAAGGTGCTAGTCACATGATCTGTTAAATAGAAAATAATTTTGACACATTATAATATTTTTTTTTTCATTTCATTCATTTTTGTTGTTTGTTTTATTGTTTTACAATTTTTATAGACAATATTTACCGGAAAACTCTTACTTTTCAAATCCTATATTGGAAAGTAAATTGCATGCAATGACACTTTTTGGCCACCGGGGGAGCAGGCCCCCTCCTTAACTCCGCGTTGGAGAGTAGCCAAAAAATGTACTCAAGTAAGAGTAGCATTAATTCTAAATAATATTACAAAAGTAAAAGCAGGCATCCAAAATTGTACTCAAGTACAATTAAATAAATAAGTATTCGTTGAAAAGTATACTCAAATAATGAGTAATATTCTGAGTAACTGCTTTCAATGTTTGATGGTTTTAAATCATGGTAGCCTTACTAGCCTATATTTGTTTTCTGAGCACAACTTCATCGAAATGAACTGTTATTATTATACTGTATTATATTATAACCTATTAAATGAAATTATTGGGCCAAAGTGATGACACAAAAATCATCAAATTCAGGCCAAAACAACAATACGAAACATCACCCCTCCAAAGAGCAGCAGTGCCCTCTAGTGAAGAAAAAACATTGTTAACTCTGATTGGTATAATCAAGGGCGTATGTTTGGTCTTAATATTGGTAGGTACGATATAACCTGCATATACATTTTTTTGCTGGGGAAGGGACATTGATAAGACCAAACATATTTGGTGAATGGGGATCAGGGCTACATTTCTCACCAATATGAACCTAATTAATTGATAGGCAAAATTATTAATGCAAAATAAATCTGTATTGACCTACACTAACTTTCACACTGCAAATTTATAACGTTTTAATCTGATAATTTTTGTTAAATCTAGTCAAATAATTTTGTCCATCTTTTTTGAGTGTTAAAGGCTCGTTAACAGATTAATGCGTTGGATTCTTCCACTTACTTTAAAGCAGAAATGTGAACTAATTTCATAACATGCCAAATAGGTTCACAATTAAAGTAATTAAACATTGTCCAACAAATAAAGCATGAAAAAAATAATTTATATGTTGTATATTTGACCAAATAATTGCGGTTCCGAAGTTCGAGCCTGAAAGGGGACGAACCCGGAAGTGATACGTCACAGCGATGGCAGCGCTCCATACATACGGCCGCCATACAAAGCCCTTCAAACAATGATCCAAACAGCGATATAAGCGATAGATCGAGCGCAAGGGAGGAGATCCTAGTTTTTAAAGAGTTGGAGGAAGAACAGGAGGTTGGAATTTTATGTTGGACCAAACATGTATTAGCCAGACGCTAATCAGGAAGCAAACAATGTGCCTAGACTACCTGACATGGAATGGAGACAAGACCCATCGAGATTACAAGATTGGTAAGATATAGGCTGTTATTATTTTCATGATTTGAAGATCCAGGCATTTGCACATAATTTTATGTTTTTGTCTACCTGATGACATTGTTTAAAAAAATAATAATCAGACTTCATGTTCATTTTGGCAAATCCGGCGGCTCTTGTGCATATGAAATAATATAAGGCTGTCAAACGATTAAAATTTGTAATCGAGTTAATTACAGCTTAAAAATTAATTAATCGTAATTAATCGCAATTAATCGCAATTCAAACCATCTATAAAATATGCCATATTTTTCTGTAAATTATTGTTGGAATGGAGAGATAAGACAAGATGGATATATACGTTCAACATACGGTACATAAGGACTGTATTTGTTTATTATAACAATAAATCAACAAGATGGCATTAACATTATTAACATTCTGTTAAAGTGATCCATGGATAAAAAGACTTGTAGTTCTTAAAAGATGAATATTAGTACAAGTTATAGAAATGCTATATTAAAACGCCTCTTAATGTTTTCGTTTTGATAAAATTTGTAAAATTTTCAATCAAAAAATAAACTAGTAGCCCTATTCTGTCCTCAATGTGTGTGAGTACACAAATTGACAGATAGCGAACATAAGTTCCAAAAAGAAATCAGACGGTGTGGCAAAGTTGCATGGGCTTTACTGAAGTCATCTCTTTTTGACAGGAGCACGTTTCTTGTATTTTTGTAAAACTGAAAATAACAAGGCAATGTGTCAATAACTTGCATAAATCACAAAATAACATAAAATGTACACACACGTGTCCATTTGAGCAGTAGCACTAGCCAATTAGCTCACAAGCATGTAACAATGTAACTGCATTTCACCATATATGTGAACAAATTCAAATACACATCATCAATAACTATCTAATGCTCATGAATATAAACAAAGGAGGAATATAACTCACAAGCGATGCATGTATTAGACACAAACAGTGTGATGGGGCTATGAGAACTGCCACTGAATACTGGATGCGGACGTTAGCTGGTCTGAATAGCACTGTCTATTAGTGTGAGTTCGCGTCGACATATAATCACGTCAAAAAAGCGCGCCGAAACCCAAATAATCAGCTGCACTGAATCGCCAGCCGTGGGCGACATTACGCCACATAACATATGCAAGTCACACCCAAGCGCCAGCAGAGGGTGGAAAAACTCCATAAAACACAATTAACAAGTTGGCCTTTCACTGTACTGACATTTAAATCTGTCTGAGCGGGCCTAGTGCGTTAATTGCGTCAAATATTTTAACGTGATTAATTTAAAAAATTAATTAACGCCCGTTAACGCGATAATTTTGACAGCCCTAAATAATATAAAAACTTTGGGGGGAAAGAAGGAGATGAGTCGTTGATGGCTTTCTCCACTTTATTGTGGCAACAATAAGAAAACAAAATAATAGCGGACTGCCTTCACATTCGACCGCGAAGTTTTGCTTCTCGCTCATCTCCGCCTCGCCTCGTACTACCAGCAACTACTACTTCCAGTCCCAGCGTCTCTTAAACGGATCGTGCATAGTGTCTTGTTATGAGCTTTTTGTTGACAAAGGTATTGAACACACGACGTGCTGACAACTTTATTTCTTTATTAACACATGGAGCTAACAGTACAAACACAGCTTGGGGCTCTCGGCAGGAAGTGGCGTCTAATGGTGTGAGGAAATGTAGTTTTTTCACACAAGCGAACAGATTACAAAGCACCACTTCAGTGTTGTCCCGAGACTACATTTCCCATGATTCACTGCGTGACTTGAGCCGCTCGCTGATTCGCTGCATGATTGACTCAATGCCAACACGTTAGTTGTCACCTGTCAGCGGCTCTCGTAAAACACAAACTAGAAGGCTACCAAGCGATCACCGTAAAAAGAAACGCCGAACCGTACAAATGCAATCCAATGCTTGAAGCATGAAGGTGGAAATACATAATACAAATACGAATAAATGTGCACAAACTTACCGGCGGTGTGTGTCTCTTACGGCAACGTGACCATGAATTACCGCGACGCCGACCCGCTTACATGCACATCCTCACCCCTTTTTCCCTATTGACAGTGGATTAACCCTTAATAGTAAACATTACTATTTGTTCATATTAAGCCCATATACAGTGCCTTGCAAAAGTATTCGGCCCCCTTGAACCTTGCAACCTTTCGCCACATTTCAGGCTTCAAACATAAAGATATAAATTTTTAATTTTTTGTCAAGAATCAACAACAAGTGGGACACAATCGTGAAGTGGAACAAAATTTATTGGATAATTTAACTTTTTTAACAAATAAAAAACTGAAAAGTGGGGCGTGCAATATTATTCGGCCCCCTTGCTTTAATACTTTGTAGCGCCACCTTTTGCTCCAATTACAGCTGCAAGTCGCTTGGGGTATGTTTCTATCAGTTTTGCACATCGAGAGACTGACATTCTTGCCCATAATTCCTTGCAAAACAGCTCGAGCTCAGTAAGGTTGGATGGAGAGTGTTTGTGAACAGCAGTCTTCAGCTCTTTCCACAGATTCTTGGTTGGATTCAGGTCTGGACTTTGACTTGGCCATTCTAACACCTGGATACGTTTATTTTTGAACCATTCCATTGTAGATTTGGCTTTATGTTTTGGATCATTGTCCTGTTGGAAGATAAATCTCCGTCCCAGTCTCAGGTCTTGTGCAGATACCAACAGGTTTTCTTCCAGAATGTTCCTGTATTTGGCTGCATCCATTTTCCCGTCAATTTTAACCATCTTCCCTGTCCCTGCTGAAGAAAAGCAGGCCCAAACCATGATGCTGCCACCACCATGTTTGACAGTGGGGATGGTGTGTTCAGGGTGATGAGCTGTGTTGCTTTTACGCCAAACATATCGTTTTGCATTGTGGCCAAAAAGTTCAATTTTGGTTTCATCTGACCAGAGCACCTTCTTCCACATGTTTGGTGTGTCTCCCAGGTGGCTTGTGGCAAACTTTAAACGAGACCTTTTATGGATATCTTTGAGAAATGGCTTTCTTCTTGCCACTCTTCCATAAAGGCCAGATTTGTGCAGTGTACGACTGATTGTTGTCCTATGGACAGACTCTCCTACCTCAGCTGTAGATCTCTGCATTTCATCCAGAGTGATCATGGGCCTCTTGGCTGCATCTCTGATCAGTTTTCTCCTTGTTTGAGAAGCAAGTTTGGAAGGACGGCCGCGTCTTGGTAGATTTGCAGTGGTCTGATGCTCCTTCCATTTCAATATGATGGCTTGCACAGTGCTCCTTGAGATGTTTAAAGCTTGGGAAATCTTTTTGTATCCAAATCGGGCTTTAAACTTCTCCACAACAGTATCTCGGACCTGCCTGGTGTGTTCCTTGGTTTTCATAATGCTCTCTGCACTTTAAACAGAACCCTGAGACTATCACAGAGCAGGTGCATTTATACGGAGACTTGATTACACACAGTTGGATTCTATTTATCATCATCGGTCATTTAGGACAACATTGGATCATTCAGAGATCCTCACTGAACTTCTGGAGTGAGTTGGCTGCACTGAAAGTAAAGGGGCCGAATAATATTGCACGCCCCACTTTTCAGTTTTTTATTTGTTAAAAAAGTTTAAACTATCCAATAAATGTTGTTCCACTTCACGATTGTGTCCCACTTGTTGTTGATTCTTGACAAAAAAATTAAATTTCATATCTTTATGTTTGAAGCCTGAAATGTGGCTAAAGGTTGCAAGTTTCAAGGGGGCCGAATACTTTTGCAAGGCACTGTATCTAAAAGTTGGTCATTTTTCACCTAAATTATGACCAAAAAAATATTTTAAATAACATTATGAACAATATTCTTGAATTGAGAACATTTTTGACAAACAAGTTTTTCTTTTAAGATTAAATATACAAACTTTTTGCTTAAAATAAGACTGTTAAGCTTATTTTCAGCTAGCTGTTTTTCTTATTTCAAGAAATCTAAGAGAGTAAAATCGACTTGAAGCACTGTAACAGTAGCAAAATTAGTGGCGTGTCACCTAAACAACATTGACGTCTTTTTACATTACTTACAGTGGCTGCTGCCACAGTAAGTAATGCAAAAAGAATAGATATTAGATATTAGAAAATATTAGAAGAATTAGAAGATATTAGAAAAAACTTTCCTCGTCTTTGAAGGGGGGCGGGGGAGGCGGCATCTGTCGGGCTGTGAATGCGTGTGTGTGGGGGGGGGGGGCAATTCATCAGCAAATCAAACGTGTGTTTGAGGGGAAAAAAATGGACTGGCACATTCAGCAAGTGAAAAGGGGTCAGTGTAAGTCTGAACGTAATGAAAGTACTGTAATTCACTTAATAATGGTAGGATCAATTCTATCCTTACAACATATAGGAAGACAATCTAAATGACCTACTGAAGTCCATAACTGAAGTCGTTAAATAATGCAAATAAGGCTGCTTAAAAGTTGGTGGGGAAAATTTGATCATTCTGAAAAGTTAGTAGTGTTATGTCCCTACCATCCCTATGCAAACCTACGCCCTTGGGTATAACGGAGTCGTGGTTATTGTTTCGACATCTCATTGGTGAAACTGAGACGGCCACTGTCAGCATCTATGGCACTAATAAAGTCAATCTGTAGAATAAAGACGAAAAATGTAACGTGGAGCAAGAGTAGTGTTTCTTCACAAATCTACTCAAGAAAACGTAAAAAGTATTGTGTGGTAAAACCATAGGCGGAGTTTGAGTTTTGGGGCAGGGGGGTCACAACATGTTGATGACCCCGAAACGCAGTGTCAGCAATAATATTAACTTATAAGAATATTTATATTATTAAGTTGAAAATGAGCGTTTTTTTGTTTCCCATAATTTTTGAGGGGAATTCTAAATCAGGCTGCTGGCAGAACAGCTATGCTTTTCACCAAGATCATCATCCATTGAATATGGTACGCCCGTTGGTGTCGTGCCAATGTAGTTACCGCAGTCAAAAATTGTATCCCCTGGGCGGGGTCATATGGGGGTAGATTTGTGTCTTCATTATTCGATCGAGAAAAAAAATTGCTTCAATCAAAATATATATTTTCAATTTTCAAAAAGTCACTTCAATCAAAAAAAAAAAAATGTGTTTGAATGCAAAAATACATGTGAAATTAAATAAAATGCATTTTAAGGCTATTTTTAATTTTTTGATTGAAGCAACTTTTTTTGATTGAAGTAATGTTGTTTTGTGTTTGGGCCACATTTTAGCAAGGACATTTGTGTCTTCATTATTCTTTCAAAAAATAAGTTGTTTTATACAAAAAATATATATATATTTTCAAAACAAAAATCATTTCAATCAAAAAAAAATTTTAATCATAGAAAAAACATTTGAATGTAAAAAAAATATTTGAGACTCAAAAATTTGCATTTTAACACATAATTTTTCATTTTAAAAAAGTTTTCCTTGATTTTAGCAATCCTTTTTGTGTTTGGGCTATATTAGGGGTTGGATATTTGTGTCTACATCATTCAATCCTCAAAAAAGTTGCTTCAACAATCATAAAAAAATATTTTCAATCAAAGAAAAAAATTATTTGAAAAATTTGCCTTTTTTTTTTTTTTTTAAATAATACGCAAAGCAAAAATACCGTCTAAAGTGCTAATCACATGATCTGTTCGAAAAATAAATTTGACCCATTATAATTTTTTTTTTTTGTTCATTTCATTCATTTTTGTTGTTTGTTTTCTTGCTTTACAACCTTTATATACATAGGAAAGTTAATTACATGCAATGATACTTTCCGGACTCCAGGGGGGGCCTGGTCCCCCTAGCCCCCCCTCAAACTCCGCTTATGGGTAAAACCACTCTAAGAAGTACATTTTTCTCAAAAAGTTACTCAAATAAATGTAACTGAGTAGATGTACCACATTACTACCCACCTCTGCGTATTTTAAGTGTGTTGGGAGTGCGTGCGTTGATGTGCAATATGGACACTTGCCTGTATGATTACTACCCAGCCACTGTTTACATATTGCGTTTCAAATATAGTCAATTATGAGAGCCAGTGACAGAATTAACACGAAGCCAGAGTGTTCCCTCTGACAACGTGTTTGCTTTCAACCGCCACGTTGACTCGTAATTGCATGCAGATGACAAAGTGAATGGGGAAAACATGCATTAGGGCAGGTAAAGTGGAAGGGGCGGTACGAGACAGCTGTGTACGGTCTCTGATGAATATTTCATCAACACATTTGGCAGAAAGTAGTGGATTTCAAATTGGATTCCCACCCCAGAGCTTGTGTGATTGTAGGAGGCGACTTGTTTGAACACTTCCTGATGAGCGGTCGCAGGCTGCATATTAACATTCAGAACGGTATTATTGCAGCAACAAAACTAGACTTGCATCTATTTGCAGTCGCCCATCTGTTTTGTACAAGTGGTTCAACTTTAGTAGCAATCAAACCAAATCACTAAGGTAAGTGCACCAAAATTGCCTAAAAATTGCAACTTCAAAAATCAAATGGCAACATTCCTGTGTATTTTGGTGTCCCATTGAAGGGTCACTCAAAAGAATTAAAGTGGCTGCTTCGAGTGAAAAATGGCAGCATTGTTGTGGCTTTTTGGGTTTGACTTCTAAAGACTTTTCATTAGGCATGTCATGAAGATTTCATATTTCTAAAGGAAACCCCATTCGGGGGCTGATTTCTTAAAGGGAACCTCAGACTAAAAGATTTATAGGCTCTAATAAGCCACAATTGTTCTCTTTTCCTAAAATATGTTATTAGAAACACATAAAATATTGTAGTTGATTTAAAAATCTATAATATTTAGTACATGTAATGACCTACAGAAGGCGCCATGTTTTATGTGTGCAATAGAGGCTCGGGGCGATGACGTAGATTGTACAGTGGGGCAAATAAGTATTTAGTCAACCACTAATTGTGTAAGTTCTCCCACTTGAAAATATTAGAGAGGCCTGTCATTGTCAACATGGGTAAACCTCAACCATGAGAGACAGAATGTGGAGAGAGGAAAAAAACAAAATAACATTGTTTGATTTTTATAGAATTTATTTGCAAATCATGGTAGAAAAAAGTATTTGGCTAATATCAAAAGTTCATCTCAATACTTTGTTATGTACCCTTTGTTGGCAATAACGGAGGCCAAACATTTTCTGTAACTCTTTATTTTGGCCCATTCCTCAATGCAGATCTCCTCTAGAGCATTGATGTTTTGGAGCTGTTGTTGGGCAACACGGACTTTCAACACCCTCCACAGATTTTCTATGGGGTTGAGATCTGGAGACTGGCTGGGCCACTCTAGGACCTTGAGATGCTTTTTTCGAAGTCACTCCTCTATTGCCCTGGTACTTTGGGTGTAAAATTCGCCTCTTGTAGGACGTTTTGCATGTGTAGCACATTTTGGCAGAACACCTTTTTTTTCTACTCTCATCTCATTTCGTCTTTCCTGTTCATTTTGCTTTTGCTGCTTGTTTTGTGAAATATCAAAAGTGCTGTGATGCTTATTAATGTTCCTCTCTGGTTAAAATTGAAAGGGTTGAACAGATGACATTTTTATGTTGCTAAAGTCATACTCTGGAAGCCCGGCAGCATAACTTTGTGAGGTCACCACCAGGGTTAGGCATCGTTTGAATTTGAACGGTTCTGATTCCACGTTTCGATTCTGCTTCCAAACGATTCTCGATTTCGATTGTATTAATAGGCAGGGTAAAAAAAAAATTTGCATAGTTTATATTATTTTCTTAACTTCTCGATTATTTTTTAAATTATATGAACTTTGAATTAACTGTGAATTATCACAGGGCTATTTTTAACGACATAAATATCAGTCTCTGAAATTGAATATGATGAAGTTTCTTTCCACAGGAGTGCACTTTCACATAAATGTTTGTTTTTCAAAAGCTCACGAAGAAAATATTTACTCATTTTCTTTTGCCCATGTTTCCGAGTGTCTTATGCTGCAGGCATTTTTAAATGTTATTTAACTCCCACTAATGGGTTAACCTGGTGCAGAATATCAAACAAACAAACAAACATAAACAACTTGTAAAACCCTGTACAGAATGGCAGCGGGTACCAATATAAAATCAGAAACTGTTTTTGTTGAGGAAAATAATCATATCTGCCTTCTCAGGCAGTAAGCGTGAGAGTTCTGGACAGATAGTGTCTCCTGCAGTGGAGAACACACGTTCACTGGGTGTAGATGTAGTTTGGACCCATAAATATGAGAAAGCGAGAAAAAGTCGCAAATATTACATCGGGGTAAGATAACTGTGAGCCGCAACGCACTTTACATACATGTACCGTAGCTGAGAGCTAAGATGATACATTAGTATACATTCTTGTATTGATTATAATTTGATGTAGATGAGGCAAAATAATAAGGATTCCCTTATTTGTAAAACCCATTCTAAAACAAAAGATGCTTTTAATACTGATGATCTTAACGGAGGGGGCGATTCGCTACGTAAAGTACGTAGCTGCTAATAGGCCTCTACCAGTGTTGTCAGTAATGCGTTAGTTAGTAACGCGTTACTGTGATCTGATTTTTCAGTAACGAGTAATGTAACGCGTTCATTTTTCTACACCAGTAATCTGATTAAAGTTAGTTTCCTTAGTGTCTCTGCGTTACTTTTTTTACATTGCCTCATAATGCATGTAGAATGAAGAATGTTGTAGTCATGTACGAAGATCATTTTGAATAGAAAATGCTAAAATAAAAGGTTCCCCGTACGGAAAGGTTCTCTCAGCTACATCCGGTTTTGGTCTCACGTCACGTGTTGTGGGACTGAGGAAGGCGTGGGCCAGGCGAGTAGACATTCGAGCCGAGTGTTGAGACGTTGCGAGGGAATGTTGATCTGTGGATATCCATGAATGAAGGTGAGTATTTTTCCTTCATTCTGGAGGGTATTAGCAAAAGGTTGGACCCCCTACATGCGCGGCTGTTTCGTAGCTTTGCCGTAGCAACGACGGGCAGTCACCGCTCCAAGTTGGCAAGCTTTGTTTACATCATATGCGTGTTGCACATTTACGCCGTGTGGTGATGTGTTCGTTTGGCATCTGTGGGATGTGTTGTAAGTCCGATTGAGTGTAAAGTGCTTAGTTGCCGCCACGTTTTGTGGCCAAATTGACCGCGTGTGTGTTGAGAGGAGTACTTCTGGGTTGTGCACGCGCATCCGCGCCCACCACCACCGTTGTATTTATTCCACGGTAAAATCCACTTGTGTGTTGTTGATGATTGTGCAGTCAGTTTGCATTGTTTTACATTGGCACTGATATGCTGTTAACCATAACGCGAAATTCAGAAGTTTTGACATTAGGCTTAACCTTAGAGTTAGCGGGGTTTAATTGGTCGGTGGAGTTGATTTCAACAAATTCCAAGCAGTTTGTCTGATATTTGTTAGTTTCAGGGCTCTGGAGTGGCTAAGCTAGCGCGAGTCAACGGTGCTAATGTTGAGGTGGCAAAGGGAGAAAAATGGGTGAAAAGTAACTGATAGATTACATTGACAATAAAGTAATCAGTAAAGTAACTAGATTACTTTTTTTGAGGAGTAATCAGTAGTTAAATTACTTTTTCAAGTAATCTGTGACAACACTGGCCTCTACCTACCTACAGAGTGTTAGTCCCAGTTCCCACCAATGCTCATTGCCCAACTCTAGTCACCGCCCTGCAACGTCAAAAACAATGACGTCCTACTAGTTAAACAAATTTTACAAATTGTATAAAAACGAAAACATCAACAGGGGTTTCAATATCAAATTATTTTGACTCATAATAACGTCTATCTTTTAAGAACTACAAGTCTTTCTATTTGTGGTTCCCTTTAAAAAGTTATAAATTCCTGTTTTAAGGACAATTTAAAAGAACTTGAATTCAATTTTCAATACAAATGGTAGTCTTCCTGTTTATTTTCAGGAAATGGATGCTACTCATGTTAATAGATTAGCATGTCTACTCATGCTAGACATGCTAACTGAATTTCAAGCTGCTAAGTGAAACAAGCTTTAGAGGCTGAATTTTCAACCTCTTAATTCCGATTTGAGTTATTACTATTTTCGAGTAACAGTCTTGTTTCACACGTGCGTCCCAGTTAACCTTTCACACCCCACAAGAGGCTGCTGGGGCATTTATGTACAACACTGTGGAAAAAAGGTCACATGCATTGAGGCGTGTTGAAAAAGGGGATTAATAAATATCACATCCCTTTAGGAATGTTCATTGACTCCAGCCAAGAGCATAAAAAAAAAACCATGGGACTAGAAATTTGATCCTCCTATTTATCCACCTAAAGGACTTGAATGCAACACGACCTTTAAGCCTCAGGATGTGTTGGATTTTGTTATTTCAGTTTGTGAAGCAATAGCTTTGCTGTGTTTTGCCCAATGCATTAGTTAAGTTGCCATGTTAAAACGTGTTATCACATTATTGCATGAAGCATAAGAGAAATGTGTCACATGTTATTGTGACAGGCTTCCAGATATTTGGGCCATTTTGGGTCCCAGTCTCTATTTTAAGATTTTGTGATCGTTTCTGCTCCTTTTTACGAAAAATGATTTTAACTGACTTCAGCTCTTGTCGAAAATATATTAAATATCCATGCATTTTAAAAATCTAAGCCTTCAAATGTCAGTTGTCTTTAAATTTCAGCACAACTCAACTGCATGCTTACTGATTTTTTCAAGATTATACTAGAGAGTTGAAGCCACTGTAACATTATGTATGGTTAAACATTTTATTACGTGATTCTTTTCCATCTCAATTCGAGAATCACAACTTTAGCCTTCCTCAACAGGTTGGTAAGACAAGTTAAACATTAAAGCAATTGTATCTTTCAAACCATCCATGCTGCACTTAAGCAAACATTGTCTTTGTTGTTTAGGCTAATGTGGCTAATGCTGCTAATGACCATCTTGCTAATTAGTGGGGGCTAATTGTGGGCTTTAAGAGCCTTGTTGGTCGGCTTTAATTGTCGCACTGCTTGCAGTATGGTGTCATTTGTTATTCTTTCTTTCTCCCATACCAAAAGAAAGACCAAACACACAATAGGTAACAAGTTTTATGACACCAGTGGTCCCCAACCACTGGGCCGGGGACCAGTACCGGTTCGTGGCGCATATGCTACCAGGCCGCACAGAAATAATGAATAATTTATTAACGACCGCATTCTGGCCTGTGCCTCTTGACACACCAAGCTGCCTGCCTAAGCTAGTGACAAGTGCTAGTAGAGATACAGCATGTGGATGTCGCCCGCTAGTGGTGGCCGCCATTACTGGAGTGTGCAGCCCAACAACAAACAATGTAAACAGTAATATTAGCTGCCTGCTGCCGTGCGGCTAGAGTTGCCAACTGTCCCTTAAAAACAGAATCGTATGGTATTCAGAAACAAAACTACGCGTCCATTAATGATCGTTTAAGGGAGTGACTTTGTCCTTTATGATTATCAAACTCAAAAATAGTGTCTTGTTTGCAGGGGTGAAAGTGGTTAGAATTTCTTGCCGGCACTCCCAACGTGAAGGTCGCCATGGAGAAAGAAATTTTATTTATTTATTTATTTATTTTATTTCATTTTTGGAGGCTGGGGGGGTCAACCCTCCTAAACTACTGAAATGCAAAGAAAACTGTTTTAGCACAGTTATTTCTATAACACATACAAAACTGATTTTCATTCAGAATTGTATTTTTTCAATGATTTGCAAAATAAAAGTTGACAAAAACAGCAATAACCCCAACCTCCATCTCCTAATTGTTATTTTCCCTCATTTTCTCACATACTAAATGCCAAATCTCAATTTTAACTACTTAAGAACATAGGATGTATAATACAATTGAAGTTAATGTAAACATTTCCTTTTTTTTAATAATAAAGATGTAAGTAACATACATTCAGAAAAATAAGTACAAATGACTTATATTATGCAGAGTGAAATGGAATATATTTTGAGGTTCGCGCAATCAAAGTCAAAATATTGACTATTTTTAAATCATAAGGAAATGAATAAGTAGCCTAACATAAATGAACAAATATAAGTCCAAAGTGCACATTGACAGCTAAGATGTTCTGAACCTCCCCATCAGAGCAAATAAAACTACCCTAATTTTCGCCCTGTAAGGCGCACCTGACTATAAGCCACAGCCCACCAAATTTGGCCGGAAAATGGCATTTGTTCATAGATAAGCCGCACTGGACTATAAGCCGCAGCTCTCCTCACTGTTTTATGGGATATTTACACCAAAAGATAGTAACCGGTCACACTTAATTTGACAGCGGCATCATACGACTGTCATAAGACCAAATGAACCACCATGAATCTTTAAACCAATTGGCTGCAAAGCTTCATTCCTTCAAAAAGCTTCATTTGGCCATTACTGCTCCCTTGGTGGAGACAGGCAACCTCTGCTGCCACCTGCTGTAAACACTGTTGTCATCCAACATGCCTCCTAGCATGCATTGCATTGTACAGATGTAAATTTTAATCAAAATTCATGTTCTGTGCTAATTATTTCTTCAGTTACTGTTCCAGTTGTTTCATCAATTGTTAGTTATGGTATTTGCTAACACTTTATTTGACAGTGGCGACATAAGACTGTCATTAGACAATCATAATTATTGACATGACACTGTCCTGAGCATTAATGAATGCTTATAACAGATGTCATTTAGTGTTATCCGGCAAAAGATTTCACTTTTGAATGGATGTAAAAATTCAAGCTGGAAATAAATGAAGCTAGTGACATAATTTCCCCCTGGATGACACTTAATGACATAAGCATTCAGTAATGCTCAAGATAGTATCATGTCATAATTATGACTGTCTCATGACAGTCTTATGATGCCGCTGTCACATAAAGTGTTACCTATTAACTCAAATAAATCAACATATAAGCCGCACTGGACTATAAGCCACAGGTATCAAAATGAAGGAAAAAAGTAGTGGCTTATAGTCCGAAAATTACGGTAAATATGATAAATAAGCCTCCTCAACTCTTTCGTTGCTCTTAAAGATTTGATCCATTTTATGTTGCATTGCCCTTTTTTGTTGCATCAATTCAACAATTTTTTTTTTTTTTTTTTTAGCTGTTCCGGAAAACATGCACATTTGAACAAATCTGAGCTAACTATCTCTGCTGATCACATGTCAGTATGTCAGCAAATTGAATGGATAAATGAGTCCAGGCGTTTTGCTTTGCTGCGTGCATTCGCACATTGACGTGACTCATCATCGTCAGACTCGGATAACTGCTCTTTATTATGCTTGTTGTTAAAACTTGTGTATGTAAATCTGATGTTGGTAGATTGTTTTCTTCTTGGAGATGAAATGCATGTGTGGCAGCTTTACATTTTTTTTTTCATAGCGTTTTGACAGTTGCCATCATATTTTCGGAATCAAAGCACTGTGCACCGAAACAGCATTCCGGCCCTGAATCTCATACCGGAACTGCGTTCCTGACCGTTCTGGCCCACTTTCACCCCTGCTTGTATGTCGAACCAATGAATACTGGTATGGCGATTTACAAGAATATGCAGGGAAACGCATTCCCCCGCCTATCCTGCTTTTTGACCAATGAGCTGAGGGAACAATGCCAGTACAAAATCGAACTCATCTCATTGGGCGAGGTACCGTCGCTAATAGAAGACAACGTAAGAGCGTGGGAGATGAAAGCTTTGAGTGAAACGAGTAAAAAGCATGTTCAAAATGATGATCATTTGTTGACTTCTTCTCTGTGCATTCAATTTTCACTTACTGCATTATTTTTTTGTGTTCTATCAAATTCATTATATTTGGAATGATCATTTGCGAAAATACTCTTCAAATGAGGTGTTCGTTTTTTGTTTTTTTGTTTTTTCAAGGAGTTGGCAACTCCTCATTTTGTTAGGATTAGTCAACAGATATAATAATAAATGGTATGGTAAATGGTGTTATATTTGTATAATAAAACTGGATAGGATGTTGTCATAGAAATCAATTGGAACTTAAAATCTACTTTTTTGTCATATCTATGTGTGGTTGTCCTCGAAAATGACGTATGATGTAGGCACATCACTTTTGTTCGGTAATAATCAGCCCACACGCTTGTGAAGATGATTGAAAAACATACGTCTTTGGACAACTTCGTACGGGGACAAGGTCACCTGACGAGTCAGAAGTGGAGCCCACGCCAAGTCCACTCTTCAAAATATGTGGCCAAAAGTTAGTAAACGAGGCAATGAAGCCTTCAAAGCTGCTTTGGCACATAAAGACTTAAGTACCCTGGAATAATAGATAAGTCTTTGGAATTATTTAAACAGAAAAGTGCGAGCACGAACGACAGCAACAATTAATGAGGGCCACCACATCAACAAAAGCAAATGCACTGAGAGCATCATACCTCGTGGTGAACTGCAATGCTAAAGCCAAGAAACCTTTCACGATTGGAGAACTTATTATGCCTGCAACCAAAGATATAAGTTTTAGCAGAGGCCGCTATTAAAACAGGTTGATTCAGCGTCTGGTGAGTTACATTTTCTGTGCACTTAACGTTCGTTTTTAGCCCCGTCGAGTTATTATATATTTACTGTATTTTTCTGCCACACATTGCCGGTCCGTGAAAAAAAGGCCTACATCACACCTGTCCGTGATGTAAAAATGGTTGAGGACCACTGTATTACAGTTTCATCAATGATTTATAAGGGTTTTACTGCTAAAAAATGTTACAAAAGGTTGCTTTAAGTTGACCAAAAAGAACACAAAGGCTAGGCTATATGCTGGCTGTACGTCATTCCAGGGTGATCAGATTTTGATTTCCAAAAAGACAACACAAATAACAGACATTAATAATTCCCGTTTAGTCTTATATTCTAAGTTTATATGGATTGATAGAATGCATGCATGCCATGGTTTCTCCTACACATTAAATATGGTGGCGCACCACATACTGTAAGCCTTATGTGTGTGTCAGTTTGCCCCGACTCGGCCATGTAAGGAAGATTGAAATATTGCTTGTTTGGCACACAGAAAGAAAACCAAGCATTACCAGGTTTGTCCTTTTATTCATTTTCTTTTCTTTTTATGACTGTGGTCAAGCCCACCTCCTGGGTAAAAGTTAAGTTCAAGATAGGTGCTAACGCTAATTCATAGCTGTCGCTGCCGTCCTGCCTGCCACTCTCGCTATTTGCTGACGTATTTGCTGCATGAATTCCGATTTGGGAGACTTGACAGTTCAGACAGTTCGCCACATTCTGGAAAATGGCCCATATCAGATTTAAACCACATACAAAAGTGACCCAGATCGGGTGTGAAATGATCCACTTCTATGCGACGTGTCCCGTTCAGACTGTCAAGTTAATGCCACTCTCGAGTCGGAAAAGCACGAAAAAATCGGATTCGTGCATTAAGACCTGTGGACCTCGCCAAAGTGTCCTGAGTAGTGTTTTGGACTACTGAAATAGCTGATTGCTGATATTGCTGATAGCTTTTTTAGCTAGCCTGTTTTTTTTTTTCTGTCAAAATAATGTTATACAAATAGGCGATCTAAATTGGGATGAGTGAATGCAAAATGATTTAAAGGGATCCTCGATCTTAAAGACAAGTGATTCTTAAAAGATAAATGTTAGTATCATAAGTGGATTTTAAGGGGGGCCAGACCCCCCGTGGTGGCCGAAATGTGTCATTGCATGAAATTGACTTTCCTATATATGTAAAAGTTGTAAAGCAATAAAACTGCAATAAATATGAATGAAATGAACAAAAATATATATTTTTTAAATGGGTCAAAATTATTTTTCAAACAGATCATGTGACTAGCACCTTAGACGGTCATTTGCTTTGCATATAATTTAAAAAAAAAAAAAAATAGGGGAGTACAATTTTATTTTTCAAATGATTTTTTTCTTTGATTGAAATTTTTTTTTTTTTTTTTTTTTTTTTTTTGATTGAAGCAATTTTTGGGGGATTGAATGATTTAGATTTAAATTTCCTACCCATAATATGGCACGAACACAAAAAGGATTGCTTTAATCAAAGAAAACTTTTTCATTGAAAAATTAAGTGTTCAAATGCTAATTTTTCAATCTCGAATATTTTTTCGCATTCAAAAAACGTTTTCTATGATTGAAATTTTTCATTTTTTTGATTGAAGTGATTTTTCTAGCTACTTATTTTTTGATTGAATAATAAAGACAAAAACATCCTAGCCAAAATGTGGCCCAAACACAAATCAACATTGCTTCAATCAAAAAAAACTTGACTCCAATCAAAAGAAAATTTCAATCAAAAGAAAAATAGCTGTCACGAGCATTTTTTTTTTATTTTAAAAATGTATTTTGGCATTTTTTTTTTTTTTTTTATTGAAGCGACTGATTTTTGATTGAAAATATATATTTTGATTGCAGCAACTTTTTTTTTATTGAAGCAACTTTTTTTTATTGAATAATAAAGAAACAAATCTACCTCCATATGGCTCCGCCCAGGGGATTCAATTTTTGACTAGGGTAACTACATTGGCACGACACCGGCAGGCGTACAATATTAAATGCATGACGATCTTGGCTAAAAGTATTGCTTAAGCAGCCTGATTTAGAATTCCCCTCAAGAATGATGGGAAACAAAAAACGCTCATTGTGAACTTATTATTATAAATATTCTTGTAAGTTAATTTTTTTGCTGACACTGCGTTTTTAGGTTATCAACATGTTGTGCCCCAAAAGTCAAACTCCGCCTATGGTTAGTATAAGTTATAATAATATGATATTAAATCGGAGTTGTGTCGTGGCAGACTGTCCTCATTAAATTCTTCATCTGACGGGGACTAATCCTGGGATCGAGTGTCCTCCATGTCTCCACATCCAACTCATCTTTACCTATGTAAGTGTGGTCAATATTAAGTGCTCGGCGAGCATCGGCTGGCCACTGTACCACTGTATCGGACGTGTCTGGATCAGTTTGAGTGGCAGCATCACTCATATTAGATGAATACTGAACAAACACACTTACTGCCTGATGAACTGACAGTAGAGGTGAAATATTAGCTTCCTCTGTGACTAGCGGTACGCTCAAAGGATCGCCTACTGCTGTAGCAACAGGAGCGGCTTGCCTGCTTAAGAGAGCGCCCAGCAGTTTCTTGTCTTTGGCGCTTTATTGCGCGCATTTCACTTGCTATCCAGGCGCGTTGAGGCTTCTTGTGAGGGAAAATAGTTGGAACATCATTTGATTTTAGTCTCCGCTTATATCCAGCCGCTCCAGTGAGCGCTTTCATAAGTTGTCGTCGACTAAAAGCTTCGAACGCGGTAGGAGAAAAATGGTGAGAACAAAGCCTTGGGTCTTTGGGAAGTTTTGTCAGTCTACAGGCATTTTCCCAAACCTTTCTCCTCTTCTTGTCAATAGGAAATCTGTGAAGACTCACATTACTCCCCTTGTTTCCATTTGACTGGAAATTGCATCCAAAAGCAGCACATCATGGCATTTCACTTAGCGAGTTTAGGCAGCATTTGTTGTACACAACTGGAAATGTCCCAATTACGTCATCACTCCGAGCCCGCAAAACATGGCGCTAACTATCGGTCAAAATATGTACTAAATGTTATAAAATATTGCCATTGATTTAACATTTTATGTCTTTCTAACAACATCTTTTTGTACAAGAGAACAATTGTGTTTTATTAGCGCCTACATGTCTTTAACTCATTTGCTCCCAAAAACATATAAATACGTTCCATTTTTAATTGTTTCAGTGTCCGAAAGACGTATTTATACGTTTGTTTGTTTTTTCATAAGAGATCTCTGGGTTCTGATTCAACTGAGCTCCAAAGCACAAAGCTGAAAATCCATTTTAAAGCATTAAAACTGGCCAATCGAGGGCAGTTGCGCATTTGGTAAGACCCGCAACCCGATTCAACGGCAACGAACGGCCGGGCAGCACGGCCGGAAGGATGCCAGGCGGCGGACGACCGAGCAGAACAACCGAGAGGGCGCCCGGGATGCAAGGCGTTGGACGACCGAGCAGAACGACCGGAACCACCTGTGCAGCTGACGATGTCGTTGAGTCCGTGCTGCTCGCCAAGCACACCCCGCATAGACTCAAAAAAATCCATCTTTATGAGACAGGCGGTGATGAGGGAAAAGTTTTCCCGGCTGTCGCGGCGACAACAACGTCATCGCTCAGTTAGTTATGTGTAAATAAATTGTTACTTTGCTATCAAACGCTCTACTTTGTCTTGTTGTTTATGTTATTTTGTAAAATGGAAATTATTATTCAGATGTTTGGGATGTAACTGAAGGAAAAAATAGCTGTGTTAAGTCAAACATATGGACGAAATGTACAGTATGCTTTCACAAAAAGCTCAATTTCTCTGTTTTTTCATCAGAAATTGGAAAATTGCTCAAACTAAGCTATTTTCTAATGCTGTTTTCTAAAGAATGGAAAAAGATTTAAACTTACTTTTTTCTTGCTGAAAGAAGATATACTAATCTTTCTTTTGTTGGGTTCCATGTTTATACAGCAATAGAACAGAATTTTCTGTGGGCCTGGCAAAATCAGTCCGGTGAAAATAGCTGGGAGTGAATGAGTGAAGATCGAGGATCCCTCGATGAATAGATTACAATTGCAAATAATCAAAACACACTTAGACTGCTGTTTCTTGGCTTGGATTCATACTTCTATGGCTTTTGTCTGCCCCCCTCCCCCATATTTATTTGCTCATGCATGAGATTTCATTAATGCTGCAAAAGGCTTCTGCGCTAAAAGCTACCTTTCTGTAATTAAACTCATACATTTCCATAAAATTTGCTGTGTGTGTGTGTGTCCTTATTAAATTAAAAAGAACAAAAATGTCTTGTTCTTTTTTTATCCATCTTCCAGGGGACTCTAATTACAGTGCTCACACACTGTATTTGATATTTGTATTATTGACACATGGTCAGACCGACAGACAGATAGTGCACAACTTGAAGACAATTCTAGATCAATAAATGCAGTGTATATATTCTCTGGAGAAGGAAACGAGAGAGAAAAAAATGAGGTTATTGTTCCTGTGAGGACGAATATAATTGGACAAATAACTCAAGCTGATCAATGGCAAATTACAACAAATCATAATTGATCTGTGTTCATGGATCATGCCACTCGATAGACGCCACTACACCGCTAATTCATCAACCAATCTTTGCGAATGTTCGTGTGTATGTGTGAGAGGAGGTAGTAGGATGCAAGACTGAAACAAATGCTATAACCTCATTGGCTGCCATTGACAGCATAAGCCGTCCAGTGCATTTGAACTAGAAGGGTTGACAGCAATCACCGATTGAAACATGATCATTCAATGCCAACTTTCCTGGTTAAAATGTATCTAAAAATGCAATTTCTCCATGTTTTGCATCTAGGGCTGTCAAATTTATTGCGTTAACAGGTGGTAATTTCTTTTTTTTAATTAATCACGTTACAATATTTGACGAAATTAACGCATGCACGGAATGACCTGCTCACGCATTGCCTCAAACAGATTACAATGACGCCGTTTATGCAAATTGAGAGTGAAGAGAATGCCGCCGGCCGCTTGGGGGCAGCGCCGTTCCATACTAATGTTATTCCTCCTGATACTGGGAGAATTATCGTATTGGCCCGAATATAAGACGGTGTTTTTTGCATTGAAATAACACTGAAAAAGAGGGGGTCGTCTTATATTCGCGGTCTAGACATTATACCCATTCACGACGCTAGATGGCGCCTGATATCATTGAAGCGTTGTTCTGTCATGACAGATCTCAGGTACTCTCCCCATTCACGCCGCTAGATGGCGCCAGATATCATTTAAGCGATGTTCTGTCATGACAGATCTCAGCTACTCTTTTTAGTTTAACCAGTTTTCATTATTTTATTGCAATGTTTTTCCTAATTCAGATTTGTTTCAAGACTACAGTTACAGTTAGACTTCACTTTGATGGTTAATGCAGTTATTGCAATTTTGTTGTTTTATCACAATAGATTGGTTTATTTACATTTCAAAAACCAGAGGCCATTCATTTATGAATGTGATTGCACTTTAGTTTACATATTTAAATGTTCAGATATTAAGATTTGAATGAGGCAAAATAACATGATTTTACTCTCAAATACATTGTTATAATCATTTGTTTAGGATGTACTGTAATTAGCACATTTTGGCAGAACACCGTTTTTTTTCCTCTTCTCGTCTTTCCTGTTCATTTTGCTTTTGCTGCTTGTTTTGTGAAATATCGACAGTGCTGTGTTGCTTATTAATGTTCCTCTCGGGTTAAAATTGAAAGGGTTGAACAGATGATATGTTTATGTCGCTAGAGTCATACTCTGGAAGCCCGGCAGCATATCTACGTGACGTCACGGCCAGGGTTGGGCATCGTTTGCATTTGAACGGTTCCGATTCCAATTCCACGTTTCGATTCCGGTTCCAAACGATTCTCGATTCTGATTCTATTAATAGGCAGGGTAAAAAAAAATTGCATAGTTTATATTAATTTATTAACTTCTCGATTATTTTTTAAATTATATGAACTTTCAATTAACTATGAATTTATCACAGAGCTATTTTTAACTACATAAATATCAGTTTCTTTCCACAGGAATGCACTTTCACAAAGATGTTTATTTTTTAAAAGCTCATGGAGAAAACATTTACACTAGGGCTGTCAAATTTATCGCGTTAACGGGCAGTAATTAATTTTTTAAATTAATCACGTTAAAATATTTGACGCAATTAACGCATGCACGGAATGACCCGCTCACGCATTGCCTCAAACAGATTACAATGACGCCGTTTATGCACATTGAGAGTGAAGAGAATGCCACCGGCCGCTTGGGGGCAGCGCCGTTCCATACTAATGTTATTCCTTCTAATAGTGGGAGAATTTGTAGTTGTGAGACGTTAATGCTGTTGCATTGTGCTATTTGTGCTCCACACATATTTCTGTAAGTTTACTTTCTTTTAGTGGCAGTTATGTGTCTCTTGTTGTATTTTGGGTAAGATATATACAGAGATATATATGTTATAAAGACGAGTGGACACAGGCGTTCATTGGACCGTGCCCTTTATTGTCATAAGCTTTGGCAACTCCTTCACAACAAACATAAGTATCATTTAGTGAAAGCACAACAAAAATAGTATTCCTATCTCTCCCAAAAAAAATTATGTTCACAAAAAGAAAAGCACTTCAATCTGTATTAATGAGGCCCTATTCTCACACAGTTAAACAACAATGCAAAGTGAACTGGTATTCCCAATCAATAGCTATGCAAAATACACATAAAACTTACTCAGACTTTGGTCACTCTATTCTTATTATTCGTATTTTTATTCCTATTATTATTATATTAACTCTACTTTTGACTGAAAATTTTACAAATTTTATTAAAACGAAAACATACTACAAGTCTTTCTATCCGTGGATCCCTTTAACAGAAATAATGTTAATAATGTTAACGCCATCTTGTAGATTTGTTGTTATAATAAACAAATACAGTACTTATGTAGAGTATGTTGTATGTATATATCTGTTTTGTGTCTTATCTTTCCATTCCAACAATAATTTACAGAAAAATATGGCATATTTTAGAGATGGTTTGAATTAATTACAATTAATTTTTAAGCTGTGATTAACTAGATTAAAAAATTTTAATCGTTTGACAGCCCTAGTTGCATCCAATGCAAAGATTCCACGTTTTAAACAACAACAAGATGAACCAATGAGTTGAAAAGCAGACAATCCATTTACTGATGAGAAATGTCTCGTCTCTGCCCGACTCTGACCTTTTTCTGCTGTCAGTGCAGACCATCTTATGGACACACTCCATCTCTTGGCAAATGAGGCCAACGAGTGAGCACTAAGGAAGTCAATGTGTTGCCTTTTTTGTGCGTAGTCATGGGAAGCAGCTGTCACGGAAGTTAGGCTTAACATCGACCGCGTACTAAAAGCCCCCATGCAGTTGGACAGCACTCTATACAGTACAGTATATCCATACTTAAGTTGCACTGTATACTGTATATGTGCTGGGCAAAGGTCCATTTTTGGTAATCAAATTATAAAAAAATAATGGCTTAACCCATAAATACCTGACGTCCACATAGGATTAAATAATTATTAATCATTATTGTGGTTTTTTTTTCATATATATTTTAACATTTTTAATGAATAAATCAAGGGCTTGGGTTTGCATAGGGATGGTAGGGACATAACACTACCAACTTTTCAGGATGCTCAAATTGTCCCCACCAACTTTTGAGAAACCGTATTGGTATTATATAATGAGTTCATTTACAGTGGGGCAAATAAGTATTTAGTCAACCACCAATTTTGCAAGTTCTCCTACTTGAAAAGATTAAAGAGGCCTGTAATTGTCAACATGGGTAAACCTCAACCATGAGAGACAGAATGTGGGGGGGAAAAAAACAGAAAATCGCATTGTTTGATTTTTAAAGAATTTATTTCCAAATCATGCTGGAAAATAAGTATTTGGTCAATACCAAAAGTTCATCTCAATACTTTGTTATGTAGCCTTTGTTGGCAATAACGGAGGCCAAACTCTTCACAAGCTTTTCACACACTGTTGCTGGTATTTTGGCCCATTCCGCCATGCATATCTCCTCTAGAGCAGTGATGTTTTGGGGCTGTTGTTGGGCAACACTTTCAACTCCCTCCACCGATTTTCTATGGGGTTGAGATCTGGAGACTGGCTACGCCACTCCAGGACCTTGAAATGCTTCTTACGAAGCCACTCCTTTGTTGCCCTGGCTGTGTGTTTGGGATCATTGTCATGCTGAAAGACCCAGCCACGTCTCATCTTCAATGCCCTTACTGATGGAAGGCGATTTTCGCTCAAAATCTCTCGATAATTGGCCCCATTCATTCTTTCCTTTACACAGATCAGTCGTCCTGGTCCCTTTGCAGAAAAACAGCTCCAAAGCATGATGTTTCCACCCCCATGCTTCAAAGTGGGTATGGTGTTCTTCGGATGTAATTCAGTATTCTTTCTCCTCCAAATACAAGAACCTGTGTTTCTACCAAAAAGTTCTATTTTGGTTTCATCTGACCATAGCACATTCTCCCAGTCCTCTTCTGGATCATCCAAATGCCCTCTAGCGAACCGCAGACGGGCCTGGACGTGTACTGGCTTCAGCAGGGGGGCATGTCTGGCAGTGCAGGATTTGAGTCCCTCGATTGTGTTACTGATAGTAGCCTTTGTTACTGTGGTCCCAGCTCTCTGTAGGTCTTTCACTAGGTTCCCCCGTGTGGTTCTGGGATTTTTGCTCACCGTTCTTGTTATCATTTTGACGCCAAGGGGTGAGATCTTGCATGGAGCCCCAGATCGAGGGAGATTATCAGTAATCTTGTATGTCTTCCATTTTCTAATAATTGCTCCCACAGTTGATTTCTTTACACCAAGCGTTTTACCTATAGTGTAAAGCGCTTTGAGCGCCTTGAAAGGTGGAAAAGCGCTATATAAGTATAACACCATAACACCATTGCAGATTCAGTCTTCCCAGCCTGGTGCAGGTCTACAATTTTGTCTCTGGTGTCCTTCGACAGCTCTGTGGTCTTGGCCATAATGAAGTTTGGAGTGTGACTGACTGAGCTGTGGACAGGTGTCTTTTATACCGATAATGAGTTAAAACAGGTGCCATTAATACAGGTAACGAGTGGGGCCTCGTTAAACCTCGTTAGAAGACGTTAGACCTCTTTGACAGCCAGAAATCTTGCTTGTTTGTAGGTGAACAAATACTGTACTTATTTTCCACTCTAATTTGGAAATAAATTCTTTAAAAATCAAACAATGTGATTTTCTGTTTTTTTTTTCCACATTCTGTCTCTCATTGTTGAGGTTTACCCATGTTGACAATTACAGGCCTCTTTAATCTTTTCAAGTAGGAGAACTTGCAAAATTGGTGGTTGACTAAATACTTATTTGCCCCAATGTATCTCTTTTTAAAAATGATATCATGAGATCTAGTTAATTAGACCAACCGATCGCCTTAGAAAATAAAAGGACCGCCAGGATCACCGTAAGAGCTTTGGCTCTTCCAAAGGGGCCGCTAGACTAGATCAAAACTCTCACAGTTCGCAGTCACTCCTTTTGGCCCTCTTGCAAGTTACAAACATTGCAAAACACACGGAATAGGAAATACACCAAAATAAAAGCATAACTGGAAGTTATGGTGAATTACAAAATAAAATACGTTCGGGAGGCAGAAATTAGGCTTTGGTTATTTACACTCCCACTAAAATTATGCATACTAGTAACAACAAACAAATGAATAATTTTCAACAATGAAATAACCAAAATTCAGTAAGCTTTCGAACATTCCAACACAAGAATTAGCTTCTGTACAGGACGCTCGACAACAGAAGGCTAACGAGTGTGTTGCCCATTGTAATTCAGTCATTTATCGCCAAATGATATTTTCACTTTCTGTACAAGTCCATCCTTGCCGTTGAAAGTTTGCTTTCAAATAATGTTTTGAACAATATCTATTCTTGAATTTCTGACAAACAAGCTTATTTTAAGATTATATATACTAACTTTTTGTTCAAAATAAGTCTGTTAAGAAAAATAGCTAGCTGAAAATAAGCTTATTTCAGGATATCTGAGTAAAATTTGGCAGATAATTTCATATATTTCAAGTAGATTTACACTGAAAACAGGGGAATTTAACTAGTTTTAAGGAGGTGTGTTTTTGCAGAGTAGCTGCTCAAACACTGAGAATAGGAATCTTGATTATCCTTATTGTCTGAACAGTTTTAATGTGTGAGTTTGTTATACCGTACTCCCATTGTAGTTGTTCATTATGTTTTATTTATTAACTCATCTATGCCACAACTGGACCTTACCCAGCCCAAAGCAGGATTCTTGCTATGGTTAAAGCAGGAATCTCACATATAACATAGTATACATGTGTCATGAACAAGGAGATTTTTGTCTTTTTCTTTTTATGTGGGCCAAATCAATGAAAATTGCTGCTGTAGTTTCATCTTTTAAATAAGCTATGTAACTTGCTATGATCCAGGGTTTTGAACAGGCGTGATACTGATGTGTGGCCCAAGGGTACACATCTGATGTTGCTCACCGTGGTCCGTAGTGTGCTCAGGGAGCTTGTGTGTTGGCTCAGACACATGAAAAATTAGAGGGAACATTGACTGTAAGTATTGTAAAAAGACGTCAATGTTGTGGAGGTGGGGGAAACACCACTAATTTTGCAAATGAAAATCCGTCCTGCATCAGAGTTAGCATTATAACAGGCGTGATACTGATGTGTGGCCCAAGGGGTACACATCTGACGTTGCTCACCGTGGTCCGCAGTGTGCCCAGGGAGCTTGAGTGTCGGCTCAGACACATGAAAAATTAGAGGGAACATTGATCGTAAGTATTGTAAAAAGACATCAATGGTGTGGAGGTGCGGGAAACACCACTAATTTTGCAAATGAAAGTCCGTCCTGCATCAGAGTTAGCATAATAATAAAATGTGTGAATTTGCTTTTTTTTTTTTTTCTCTCCATAAATGACTTTTTTATTTCAATACTGTAGTTTGAGTCTCGGGGTGCTCCAGTGTCCCCCAGATGTGGGCTCATTCTTGGAAAGCACCTATTATTTTTTTCTTAATAAAGGGACTTGCACCTCGAAATTTTTCTTTAGTAGTTTTTGAAAACAAAGGTTTGAATCGAACCAATACACATGAAAATTAGTAAGTCAATACGGGTTTATTTTGTGTTGATCATTTAGCCTATCAATTAATTAGTTTCATACTGGTGAGAAATGTAGCCCCAGCCTTTCTGGCCAAAATATCCCACACTCTTAAACTGTCATTGATTCTGATGATGATGACAATGACAATAAATTCAAATGTAGCCCCAGCCCCCATTCAATAATCTGTTTGGTCTTATTAAAAGGCAACTGAAGACCTTTCCGGATTTTGGTGTAATTTTATGAATATAAACTTTGGACGAGTTCCTCAAAACAACCATGACATTATCAACACGTAATTAATTGTAAGGATAATTTGCATTTTTTTAAAGGTTTTTTTTCGCTCCGTTAATGGTCCCTTCGCAAACCCGGAAGTGTGACGTAGATTCCCTGACGCAACAGAGAAGACTATCCACAGCTAGCATAGCAGCAACAACGATGTCAGTGATATTTCTACCAAAGGTAACCATGATCAGGATCGCTCTTTCGTGACGCTACCGATGGCAACGGCTCCCAGGAAAGATGAACTACAATTAATCCCTACATGTTTGAACCTGAGGTCAGATGACAACGATTTGCTTGACACAGCATATGTCGTCATGACGCCAATTGACAACTCGACACCTCACGAACGGGAGAGTGAGTGGTAAGCCTAAGTCCAGCATCGTGATTTTTTTATTTGAGAGAATGCGATTACATGGTTGTATATTTTTCTATGTTCTCCACATAGCTAAAACTGGACAGCTCCTACCGATCTAAATATGGTAAAGCTAGCCCAAATGTGGCTAAATGAATGATATGCTATTGATTTTTCAAAATAAATGACAAAACGATTTTATTTTCCAGGTGTTGCTGTAAACCGTCAAGTAATTACCCTTCCAAGAGTATGCCTGTGTCGTCAGGAGATCCCAGACGTGAGAGCCAAACTTTAGGAGGCTCAAGCACTGACAGGGGTATGAATTACATTTAAAAAATAAAAACATAAATTGTAAACAACATTGACATGTTTTGTTGACTGTTTAATCTATTCTATAGACCCTACTCACCTACGTCACAAAATGACGTGTCGCTGTATCCGGCCGCCATATTGTCCGTATTTTTAGACTTATTCTCATTGTTTTCAATTAGTCGTGCAAGTTATAGAGCAATTCATGGAAGCCCCAGTGTTATCTGACGCTGTAAACTCATTGGATGCGTTGCATAAAAGGCGTTATGTGGAAAAGCTTCAGTTTATCCATTCGCCAGATCCATATTTGATGCCTAAATCGATGTTTTTCGACCCGCTGTCTTCGCCGTCTTTGCCTGACATCTGCTAGCTACCCTGATATTTACAACTATCTTGTCCACACAAAATCAGCCTATTCTCACGAAAGTTTGAAAAACTTTAAGAGCTTGGAGGCTTATAAATACTTCGTTGCTGGTTGGGTGAAACAGGTCCTCGTCCACGAAAATTCGGCAGGAATCTATCGTGTGCTCAGGAAGGTGAGTTACGAAATTTTCAATTCAAAATCTTTTGTTATTGCTAACATCCACTGTCAAGTCTAATGTATTTCATGTCATTTGTCAATGGAGCTAGGGGCTTTTAATGTTTATATGGTTTAGCGATAGCACTCTCACTACATACATATATAATACGTAATAAATATGAAGTGCGATAGCACTACTCCAGATTGTCCCTAGTTGAATTTATTTTTTGCTTTTGACCTCAATAGTGAAATTGTAAATTAATTGTATGATAACTGTCTGATCCCCTTATAATTATATATTTTCAGGTAGTTCATTCACAACGTCTGAGTGTATGTTGTCGGCGATTAGCCTAGCAATGATCTTAATTGTGGTTGTCAGCCCAAAACCCTCTAAATATATATTAAATGCATCTTACCAGATATAAAATGACTACTACATAATCTGTGGTAGTCGTTTGGAGCCCAGTTTTCTCGTCGAATTGCAGCAGTCAATCTCAGTCTCCTCTCCGGGTCTCTCGGAATACGGTAAAACTTCAAGTCTCTCCATCTATCTTCTCTGTTTTTGCAACCGACCGCCACACACGACTTCACCATTTTGATTATTAATGTTAACGAGCAGAAAAACACGCCATAATAGGAGGAATTTACGAAGCGCTAATGCATTAACATGACGAGTATACGGACAACATGGCGCGGGGGCGTGGCTGTGACGTCACGTGAGTAGGGTCTATAGGTATATACTGGAATATATTGTAATTATATTACATTCTGAAACACTATTCAATAGGCCACAATAATAAATACCAGATTTATGCTGAATCAGCATCAAAACTTTGCTGTCAGATTGTTACACAACATGTAAGCTAAGTTATACCAAGCACACAATGGCACACATCAAAGAACATAAATTGAGTTAGGATAGCAACGGACTAGCGCAACATTGAAAAATGATAATAGCAGTGGGAAATATGTATTTACTCTTTTCTGTAGCATTAAGTTTTCTCTATACAAAGATAAATCATTAATGAAATATGAAGGTAATGAGATTTTTCTTTTAAAAATGTGTACAGTATACATGACTAGTTTATGATTTCATGTCATCAAAATTTGCTACATTTATTTCTCCTAAGTCATCGTCATCTCATGTCGCAGACGGAAGAAATTCAGCATCTGGCAGGCCTCATAGGATCTCTTCAGTCGTCATTGCTGGACACCGCATCACTTGGGTCATCATATGACTCGACCCACTCTCTGTTGATTTTGGGAAACTGGGTGGCGACTGACTTGCAACGCTTTTTTCATCGTGTTGAGGGTTTCCGCCGCGTGATTTTTTTATGTTTGGCTTCCTGGGGGGGTGAATCACAGCAGCATGAAAATATTGGATGAATCCTAATTTTATTTTAATAATTTTTAATAATAATTTCATGGTGATCAAATAATAATGCCCCAGTCAAATCAGCATCTATTTGACCCTATTGTTCCTTCAAAAAAAAAAAAAATTCAACAAACAGGCAGTAGGAGTCCCCCTCGTTTATCAACAGAAGTGCATCAAATTTTAGAATCAGGGGGTCTTCTTACCAACCAAACCAAGGTTGCATTGTTGTAGGTTTTCAAAGCTGTCGTCGCTGAAATGATGAAAACAATGAGCCGATTGGGGACCTGTATGCATGCTCACAAAAACGGTCCAAACCTTTGCAGGAGAAGTTTTTGGGGACCACTCATAGTTTCGAGTCTTCCTGTAAGCAATTCATCGCTACGCATCGAGATGGCATGACGAATCTCGCGAGTAAAACCCAGAAAATGTACGCAATATATGGCGAGGATAGTGTGGTGCTATATTTCCGTGTTCAGAGTGGTGGCGAGGCTCCCTGGAAGTTACGTCATCAGGTAGCGGTCGGCAGGGCGGTGCGTGCCTCGTTGCTATGGTGTTGCTATGGCCATAACTCAATAACTACGCGGTCAATTACTTTTTTTTTTTTTTTTTTTTAAATGTGACTTTTTGAGACAGCAAATGATGCATTTAATACAATTCAACTGAGTAAAACACTCAAGAGCGAAATCCGAAAAGCTCTTCAGTTGCCCTTTAATGTCCTGTCCCCAGCAAAAAGTGTACAGGCAGGTTATGCTGTTATATCTTCCCGACCAATGTTGAGATCAAACCTTCGCCCTTGGAATAAATACATTTATACATTAATAAAACTAGATTCAAAATTTTTAAAAACAATTAAAAACAGAAATATACTCTGGTTGTGGCCCCAAAAACACTGTAAAGTAGGTTTAATTTTATAGTATTTGACTCATTGCCTGCCATTAACAACAATAGATGTCCAATTCATTTAAACTGGAAGGATTGGCAATGAATGCGCATGTTTGAGTTCCATTGACTGCGCTAGATGTCCACTCCATTTTGACTGGGAGCCAAAAAGCCTCGCCTTTAGTCAAAATGGATTAAACGTCCACTGCTGTCAATGGGAGTCAATGTGTTCACTGAGCGCCATATAAAGGGCTAAGTAAAATTATGCCAGAAAATTTAAGTTTTGAATGGAGGACAAACAGACAGAGGGTTTCCTCTGTTGGCATTCGAGTAGCTACAGTATCATGAGAAACAACAACCAAAAAGTTGGGAGTGGGGGTGCTTTAAAGTGTGATAGCAGGAAAACTGAAATAACCTATAGAATTATATAATATGAAACAAAACAGTCCTAATAGTAACTTCAAGATGTACTGCAAAAAATTAGGTGGTTTGAAGAGTTGCTGTCAAAATAGAAGTGACATTCTGTCTATTTTCTCATAATTTTGTTTGAACATTTATGAGATGAATCGTTAAACCTTGTAGTTATATGCTTCATGTCAATGGAAAGCAGAATTCTTTTTGTTATACCAAAACCTCACCTTAAAAAAAAGGTAGGGAGTCTATCTGACTCATTTTGCTGTGCCGGATCACATATTATAATAAACACTGAGGATAAACAGGAGTATTTTTAATGTACATAAGTGTCACAAGAACCTTTGTGTTTATATATCTTGCCTCATTTCCCATTGAGATTATTCATCAACGCTCTACTCATTAATAAGAAAAATATTGAAGTGACATTGTCTGGTTCATGTGACCTTTCCTGCCAAGAGGATTTTGGAAAACGGAGGAGGAGACAGAGGAGCATCTTGAATGAGGGGCATTGTGTCTGTGCCGCTTAACTGGATGACCGTGCACACTCGTGGGAACCTTATCAACCCAATTACAACGTTACAAAAATTATAATATCAAAAACAGCCAAAATCGTAATGAATGGTCACAGATGATGGTTGCTGTATGTGTACACTTTAAACCAAATGATTTTGAGCTTGTTGCATTAATTGATGAATCAGATACAAAATTCCTTTTAAGGGGAAAACGCACAAACAAACTAGAAAATACCATCTCTGGAGAAATTGAGTGGGGATGCTTGGTTGATAAACTTCCTTGGGTAACGTCCATGTCTGACTCACTTCTTGTTGGAATTGGGTCTCTCCTACTGTTGATTTTGGGGCATTATCAGGTCTTTTCCTGTTGATTTTGAGGCATTTCGGTGTCACTTTCTGTTGATTTGGGGGCATTTTGGGGTGACCCGTGAATTATTTGGTTATTGGTTTGGTCCATGTGGTCCATAAAGCCTCTGAAGGCAAGAAGGTTGCCCTTTTTTGACAAAACAAAAGCAGATGCTAGCAAATTTCTTATTTTGATAAAACACAATGATAATATGTTTGCTTTCATAGAAGTCCAACCGGAGTCCAACCCTCACTGGGAATGAATTCGACTTACTGCCGGCAATGCGGACCAAACCAAACCAAAAAGGCTGGTGGAGCAGCTCATACTCTCTGTTCACGTTGCTTGAAAATGAATAAAACCTACTCAATGGTGGCAGTCTGCTCTTGGACATGAGTCATTGTGATAATAACAATATATAGGTAAAATACATATTTAGGAGAAAATATTTAAAAAGTATTTTGTGTGCTCCAGCTTTTATTTTGTTACTTCCGGTCTCCAGACATGTGAATTTGCATATTAATCTAAATATTTAGTTTCGACCGTTTCAGATTTAGCATTTAGGATATAGGATATAAATTTAAGATTTAAATGAAATATTTAGTTCTGGATTTAAACAATCAGGTCCAAAACTTCTTATCTAAAAATAAATATTTGAGTTGCTAAATAATGTTGTAAATGTGCAAAAAAAAGTGACTCTAAAAATTTCACACCACGTTTTAAACACTGTGTGGCGCTAAATGTGAGAAAATGTCGTAATTATGAGCATGTGCTGCTTTACAAACGGCGCCCCATAAAAATGAGCTTTGTTTTCAATAAGAAGCCACACATTTTTAAAATGTAAAATAACGATGAATAACCAAGTGTTGTCCCTTTGTCAATGTCTATTTTTCAAGCTCAAATTCCACTTTTGACAATGAATTTCACACCAAATACTTCCACCAGTCCCTTGGCTTATGGTGATTGTAATGAAAGAGAAGATGGCATTTAGCAAAGTCAGTTTTGCATATTCATGAATAATTAAACACGAATATTCAAATGAAATGAGCGCGCGCATCAATTTGCTGTGCTGATGTTTGTTATTACAGCTTACGGTTCAAGGTGGCGACTCGGGGTGCAACTGTACGCCACGCTGTCTGAGTTGTCAGTTTGCACATGTTGCACCCACCCCCAACCCTGTCAAGCCGCAGCCCCTCCAGAGCAGCATGAACTGATGAAGAATTTCACCTTGAAGTTTTAAAATGATTTACCAATAACTAGGTTAGTTTCAAGTATTTACATGTAGTGAGGAATAATGTTTTGGCTTTTGTGTCATACATGGCAAAAAGATAACAACAAATTGGGAAATCCCTCATCACGACTGTTCATTTGAGGTGTAACTCAATGGGGGTTTGTTGGAATTTTGTTGTTTTTATTTTGACAAATGTGCCCTGTAATACAGTAAAAATAAAATCGACACATTAAATATTAAAGTTCTTGACAAGCGCTTTTCGAATATGCAACTATAACTTTCCCATATACTTTTATGATGGTGTAAGAAGGAAACCCAGTACTTTACTTAAAATAAATGTGCAGCATTTTAACGCGTAATGCATAAAGCACATCATGAGCACTCTACATGTTTCTAGTTAAATGAAAAATCCTCTGTAGTACTTTGAATGTTTGCAGTTTCTAACTAACATACAGCAAATTGTCAGTCCCTACCCCAACTGACACTACTTTTACCCACAGGTTACCTCCCCCAAGGGCGCTCTTTCTCTTGTTCTGTGCTCAGATCTTCACACAGGTCGCTAAAACAAAGCACTGCTATTATTAATATGTATGAGCTAACTGTGATGGGATCAGTGGAGAGTAGAGAGAATAATCAACAGCCGCCCGTTCTCTGCCCTCGCCATGTTTTTTCCCCAATAGAAGATGCTTTGAAACTACAAAGGCACTCTGTAAGGGACCGACCTGGGCCAAGACAAATCAATATTGTTTGTAATTTGATGAGGAAATATGGGAGATTTTCAATAACAATAAAGAAAGACGCAATATGGAAAAAAACATCCATAAGGTGGGTATATTGAAAACTTATTTTGAAAGCACTGCGGAACTTTTATACGATGTATGGGGAAATAGTTTGTTGCAGACACCTCAGGCGCACCCTCTAATTTTTCATCGTCATTTGAGAATAAATTTATTATCAGAGGTGTTAACCAAGGCAAAGATGAAAAACGTGTTTTTTTTGTCCTCAGAATGTGAAAAAAAACAGAAAATCACATTGTTTGATTTTTCAATAATTTATTTCCAAATTGGAGTGGAAAATAAGTATATGGTCACCTACATACAAGCAAGATTTCTGGCTGTCAAAGAGTCTAACTTCTTCTAACGGGGACTAACAAGGCTCCACTCATTACCTGTATTAATGGCACCTGTTTTAACTCATTATCGGTATAAAAGACACCTGTCCACATCCTCAGTCAGTCACACTCCAAACTCCACCATGGCCAAGACCAAAGAGCTGTCGAAGGACACCAGAGACAAAATTGTAGACCTGCACCAGGCGAGGAAGACTAAATCTGCAATAGATAAAATGCTTGGTGTAAAGAAATCAACTGTGGGAGCAATTATTAGAAAATGGAAAACATACAAGACCACTGATAATTTCCCTCATTCTGGAGCTCCATGCAAGATCTCACCCCGTGGCGTCAAAATAATAACAAGAACGGTGAGCAAAAAATCCCAGAAGCACACGGGGGGACCTACTGAATGACCCACAAAGAGCTGGGACCACAGTAACAAAGGCTACTATCAGTAACACAATGCGCCGACAGGGACTCAAATCCTGCACTGCCAGACGTGTCCCCCTGCTGAAGAAAGTACACGTCCAGGCCCGTCTGCGGTTCGCTAGAGAGCATTTGGATGATCTAGAAGAGGACTGGGAGAATGTGTTATGGTCAGATGAAACCCAGAAGAGGACTGGGAGAATGTGTTATGGTCAGATGAAACCAAAATAGAACTTTCTGGTAGTGAAACAGGTTCTCGTGTTTGGAAGAGAAAGAATACTGAATTGAATCCGAAGAACACCATACCCACTGTGAAGCATGGGGTGGAAACATCATGCTTTGGAGCTGTTTTTCTGCAAAGGGACCAGGACGACTGATCTGTGTAAAGGAAATAATGAATGGGGCCATGTATCGAGAGATTTTTTATGAAAATCTCTTTCCATCAGCAAGGGCGTTGAAGATGAGACGTGGCTGGGTCTTTCAGCATTACAATGTTCCCAAACACAAAGCCAGGGCAACAAAGGAGTGGCTTCGTAAGAAGTATTCCAAGGTCCTGGAGTGGCCTCGCCAGTCTCCAGATCTTAACCCCATAGAAAATCTGTGGAGGGAGTTGAAAGTCCCGTGTTGCCCAATGACAGCTCCAAAACATCACAGCTCTAGAGGAGATCTGCGTGGAGGAATGGGCCAAAATACCAGCAACAGTGTGTGAAAAGCCTGTGAAGAGTTACAGAAAACGTTTGGCCTCCGTTATTGCCAACAAAGGGTACATAACAAAGCATTGAGATGAACTTTTGGTATTGACTTAAATACTTATTTTTCACCTTGATTTGCAAATGGATTATTTAAAAATCAAGCAATGTGATTTTCTGTTTTTTTTTTTTTCCACATTCAGTCTCTCATGGTTGAGGTTTACCCATGTTGACAATTACAGGCCTCTCTAATATTTTCAAGTGGGAGAACTTGCACAATTAGTGGTTGACTAAATACTTATTTGCCCCACTGTATATAGTATGTCCAAATTTCCCATTCATTTTCAATGGCAGGAAAACAAGGGCCTTGTGTTTTTTGACCATTTACCATGACAGCCAATTGACATTCAACTGGTGCCTAAGTATTGACAGGCATGTACGTACGTCCAAATTTCCCATTAATTTCCAATGACATTTACATTGCATTGATGCCCATGTACACAGATGCCAATGAGGGCGATGCAATATCTGTTAACTAAGAAATGATAAATGCTTAAATTAACAAACCCTAACCCTATATAGACTTATATTTTTTTTTAATTTTACCAAACCATTATTTACTGTCTGGTTATGCATTAACTAATGCTTTAACTCATGTTAATTAATACATTAATAAATGTTAGATAAGCAATTATATTAATTATTGTAATGCTACTTAAACATTAGTTAATGTCTAAAAATGCATTAACTAATGTAATATTATTGGACCCTTATTGTAAAGTGTTACTGAAGTATTCAGTAAGATTTGAAACTGAATGAACTAGATTTTTTTTTTTTTTTAATGTATTTATTTTTACAAATGATTAGCAAAAATGCAAAGTACAGTTGTGAAAAGGAGTTAAGTGCTGGAGGCTTTTTAGATCATGTAACCCAGCCACCTCCCAAAGCGGCATCCATTTGTCCACCAGCTTTGTGCAATAAGCTTGATGGAAAAGCAGCAGGCTCTCAATCATAACACCAATCAAAAGCTTCGGTGTCTGGTTTATTTTTTTTTGTTTTTTTGTATTATTACTTTTTTCGTCAGCCGCAAAGCGCCTCCTCCATCAACGTCTGCAACCACGTTCAATGTTACGTGCTGGCATATGAGATGGGGTCAAGATGAGAAAATAGAGGTCAGAAGACAAGCAAACATGTTATTAGAAGACACTCAAAGATCACTGTATCGCTGGCTGTATTTCATACCCGCGTCTTATTTTTGCTTTTTAATGTTGGAATGCAGTGTTAAAATGTTAGCAAATAATATGAAATGATACAATAAATTACCGTATGTCAGAGGAGAAATGCATAAACCCCACATTGCTCCTGGTGCTGCGTCACCAGTAGGTGGATGGTGAGATAGTGTAAAGCGCTTTGAGTGCCTAGAAAGGTGGAAAAGCGCTACATAAGTGTAACACCATTTACCATTTACCATAAATAGAGTAGCATCATTTGCTTAAAGTGCGTATGACACCAAAAGGCATGTTTATTTTATATTTCGGGAATGTTCGTTCATTTGAAACCAGAGCATTCGCAGTCACTCCCCCGATTTTCGGGGCATTTACAGGTCACTTGCTGTTCATTTCCAGGTCATTTCCTGTTGCGTTTGAGTCACTGCCTAATCATTTGGGTGATTCCCAGGTCACTTCCTGTTCTTTGACTCAAAATAAACAGGAAGTGACCCATAAAATATCCCCAAATCAACAGGAAGTAATTGAAAACCAACAGGTACAGTGGGGAGAACAAGTATTTGATACAAACACTTGTTCTCCCCACTGTAAATGACCTTAAATGGCCCAAAATTACCTCATTGCCTGGCACTGGCTGCCAATGACAGCCATAGACGTTTAATCCTTTTGAAGTGGGAGGGATGGCAGCAAATGAACTAACGTTCATTCGCTGCCACCCTCCCAGTTCAAATGGATTGGACGTCTACTAGTGATAAACTCATTCCAATTCACAGCAGAAGCTTGTTTTTCTGTTTATTGGTTCAGTCATCTTTGTAAATATCACTGGAATGGCACCAAACAAAGTTCCAGCATCATCACCTTGTCAAGAGTCAAGAATCTGCATTGGACAAGGTGTCAAGAGTCAAAAATCTGCATTGGACAAGGTGATAATGCTGGAACTTTTGTTTAGTGCTGTTCCAGTGAGACCTTGGATGCCCCAAAGTTACCTAATTGCCTGGCATTGACTGCCACTGACAGCCATAGACGTTCAATCCGTTTGAAGTGGGAGGGATGCCACCCTCCCAGTTCAAATGAATTGGGCGTCTACTAGTGATACACTCATTCCAATTCACAGCAGAAGCTTTGTTTTTCTGTTCATTAGTTGTTTGTAAAATATCCTAGAATGATTTCCTGACCAATGTATCAAATTGCATCGCAAATCGTATCGTATCGTGAGGTAACAAGAGGTTTCCACTCCTAGACGATACACACAAGTCACGGCTCATGGTTCAGGGGTTCAGTACAACAGGAAAAATAAAACAACAAAAAAAGGCCTTTTTTTTGTCACAGCATTTGGTTGTATACCATTACACTCTGAAAAAGGTGAAATTAAAAAAGGTAAAAATAAAAAAGTAGAGTGACCTTTTTTTTAAATATAAATATCAAAGAATTATATACTGTACCATGTAATTTACGTATAAAACATGAAAAGAAACATCAGTTACTTCGCTGAGTAAATAATTACTCTTACAATGAGGTAACTAAGTTTCTAACTCAATTACTTTTTGGGGAAAAGTAATTTAACTGTAACTAATTACTTTTTTAAAGTAAGATTAACAACAATGCACCTCAGTGCTAAGGAAACTATTTGAAGTGAGTTGAGGATCTTTAATTTGACAAAAGTAGTGATTTTGTGCCATCTTGTGGCATTTACAGGCAGTCCCAAATACCTTTTAGGGCTGGGGCTTCAGTTTCCTAGCTTTTTCCATTTCTCTATTGGAAAATGTGGGTTTTCTGTATATAATACTTTTTCTATTTGAATATCCATATCCTTCCCCCCTGTTGTAAAGTGTTGTGTCTAGAGATGTCCCGATCGATCATTTTCAAAGTATCGGAATCGGCAAAAAAATATCGGACATGCCTTTTTTTGATATATTTTTTAAATAAATCGTTTTCTAATTACCTTGGTCTTTCCAAAGGAAAGAACAAGGTAATGATATTCTACAACTTTATTGTACTTATTACCTTGGTCTTTCCAAAGGAAAGAACAAGGTAATGATATTCTACAACTTTATTGTACTTATTACCTTGGTCTTTCCAAGGGAAAGAACAAGGTTATGTTGTTGTACAACTTTATTGTACTTCTTTATTATTATTCTTTATTATTATTATTATTCAATAATTGTTGACGTTTTTTTCGGCGCGCCGCGCAGCCCGAACCGTAGCACCGATCGGCACCGTTCAAGTATCGGCACGACCGGAATTTTCGCGCGACGATGGGAATTTTTCAAACGGCCCCGAAAAATTTTCCGTTCGCCCGTAAACGGCAAATTTCCGAAAAAAAAAAAAAGTTTCAAAACGCTACTTGTCCTACAATTTTTGACCAAATCACATAATTTGGGTATCAAAAATTCCGGGACGGTGAGGGGCATAAAAGTTGTATACAGAATTTGACAAAAATTTACGGTTCCCCGGAAATTTGCCAAAAACTTTCCTATTCATTTTGAATGGAAAAAAAACGTGCGCTTCACAGCCCGAACCATAGCACCGATCGCCATCGTTCAAGTTTTGGCATGACCGGAATTTTCGTGCGACGCAGGGTCTTTTTCAAACGGCCCCGAAAAATTTTCCGTTTGCCCGTAAACGGCAATTTTCCGTAAAAAAAACAAAAGTTTCAAAACGCTACTTGTCCTACAATTTTTGACCAAATCACATAAATTGGACATCAAAAATTCCGGGACGGTGGGGGGCATAAAGATTGTATACAGAATTTGGAAAAAAATTACGGTTCCCCGGATATTTGCCAAAAACTATCCCATTCATTTCTAATGGGAAAATTTCCCATTCACTTCCAATGGGATTTCCATTGGAATTTACATCATTGATGCCATTGACGGCCATAAATGTCGAATCTATTGATGCCAATGTACTTGGATTCAATTGACTATATGGATGTCGATGCCAATGACGGCCATGGACGTCCAAAATTTTTCCCATTCATTTTCAATGGGGAAAAAACTACATTTCCCCAAATCAACAGAAAATGACCAGATATCAATAGGACGTGTCCCCCAAACGTCCCCAACTCCATTGACGCTTATAGGGGGTTCTGCCATTGACGGCCATGGACGTCCAAAATTTTTCCCATTCATTTTCAATGGGGAAAAAACTAAATTTCCCCAAATCAACAGAAAATGACCAGATATTAATAGGACGTATACCCCAAACGTCCCCAACTCCATTGACGCTTATGGGGGGTGCTGCCATTGACGTCCATGGACGTCCAAAATTTTTCCCATTCATTTTCAATGGGGAAAAAACTAAATTTCCCCAAATCAACAGAAAATGACTAGATGTCAATAGGACGTGTCCCCCAAACTTCCCCAATTCCATTTACGCTTATGGAGGGTGATGCCATTGACGTTCATGGACGTCCAAACTTCCCATTCATTTCCAATGGCATTTCTTCATGTTTGTTCATTCTATTGATGCCAATGTACTTGGATTCAATTGACGCTTATGTAAGTTGATACCATTGACGTCCATGGACGTCCAAAATTTTTCCCATTCATTTTCAATGGGAATTTTTTTTTTTCCCCAAATCAACAGAAAATGACTAGATATCATTAGGACGTGTCCCCCAAATGTCCCCGATTGCATTGCCGCTTATGGAGGGTGATGCCATTGACGTCCATGGACGTCCAAACTTCCCATTCATTTTTCCAATGGCATTTCTTCATGTTTGTTCATTCTATTGATGCCAATGTACTTGGATTCTATTGACGCTTATGTAAGTTGATACCATTGACGTCCATGGACGTCCAAAATTTTTCCCATTCATTTTCAATGGGAATTTTTTTTTTTTCCCCAAATCAATAAAATATGACCAGATATCAATAGGACGTGTCCCCCAAACTTCCCCAATTCCATTGAAGCTTATGGCGGGTACCGCCATTGACGGCCATGGACGTCCAAATGTCCCATTCATTTCTAATGGCTATAAATTATGTTTTTTCATTCTCTTGATGCCAATGTACTTGGATTCCATTGACGCCTCTATAAGTTGATACCATTGACGTCCATGGACGTCCAAAATTTTTCCCATTCATTTTCAATGGGAATTTTTTTTTTTTCCCCAAATCAACAGAAAATGACTAGATATCATTAGGCCGTGTCCCCCAAATGTCCCCGATTGCATTGCCGCTTATGGAGGGTGATGCCATTGATGTCCATGGACGTCCAAATGTCCCATTCATTACCTTGGTCTTTCCAAGGGAAAGAACAAGGTTATGTTGTTGTACAACTTTATTGTACTTTTTATTATTACCTTGGTCTTTCCAAGGGAAAGAACAAGGTAATGCTGTTGTGCAACTTTATTATACTTATTACCTTGGTCTTTCTGAAAGAAAGAACAAGGTATTGTTATTCTGCAACTTTATTTTTTATTATTATTATTATTCAATAATTCTCCGCGTTTTTTTGAGCCAACGCACAGCCCAAACCGTAGCACCGATCGGCACCGTTGAAGTATCGGCACGACCGGATTTTTCGCGTGACGATGGGAATTTTTCAAACCGCCACGAAAAATTTTCCGTTCGCCCGTAAACGGCAATTTTCCGAAAAATAAAAAAAGTTTCAAAATGTATCTAGTCCTACAATTTTTGACCAAATCACATAATTTGGGCATCAAAAATTCCGGGACGGTGAGGGGCATAAAAGTTGTATACAGAATTTGGCAAAAATTTACGGTTCCCCGGAAATTTGCCAAAAACTTTCCTATTCATTTTGAATGGAAAAAAAACGCGCGCTTCACAGCCCGAACCGTTAGACCGATCGGCACCGTTCAAGTATCGGCACGACCGGAATTTTCGCGTGACACAGGAAACTTTACAAATGGCCCCGAAAATTTTTCCGTTCGTCCGTAAACGGCAATTTTCCGTGAAAAAAAAAAAGTTTCAAAATGTATCTAGTCCTACAATTTTTGACCAAATCAAATAATTTGGGCATCAAAAATTCCGGGACGGTGAGGGGCATAAAAGTTGTATACAGAATTTGGAAAAAAATTACGCTTCCTCGGAAATTTGCCAAAAACTATCCCATTCATTTCGAATGGGAAAAGTCCCATTCACTTCCAATGGGATTTCCAATGGAATTTACATTGCATTGATGCCATTGACGGCCATGCATGTCGAATCTACTGATGCCAATGTACTTGGATTCAATTGACTATATAGATGTCGATGCCATTGACTGCCATGGACGTCCAAAATTTTTCCCATTCATTTTCAATGGGGAAAAAACAAAATTACCCCAAATCAACAGAAAATGACCAGATATCAATAGGACGTGTCCCCCAAACTTCCCCAATTCCATTGACGCTTATGAGGGGTGCCGCCATTGACTTACATGGACGTCCAAAATTTTTCCCATTCATTTTCAATGAGGAAAAAACTAAATTTCTCCAAATCAACAGAAAATGACCAGATATCAATAGGACGTATATCCCAAACGTCCCTAATTCCATTGACGCTTATGGGGGGTGCTGCCATTGACGTCCATGGACGTCCAAAATTTTACCCATTCATTTTCAATGGGAATTTTTTTTTTTTTCCCCAAATCAACAGAAAATGACTAGATATCAATAGGACCTGTCCCCCAAATGTCCCCGATTGCATTGCTGCTTATGGAGGGTGATGCCATTGACGTCCAGGGACGTCCAAACTTCCCATTCATTTCCAATGGCATTTCTTCACGTTTGTTCATTCTTTTGATGCCAATGTACTTGGATTCCATTGACGCTTATGTAAGTTGATACCATTGACGTCCATGGACGTCCAAAATTTTTCCCATTCATTTTCAATGGGAATTTTTTTTTTTTCCCCAAATCAACAGAAAATGACTAGATATCAATACGACGTTTCCCCCAAATGTCCCCGATTGCATTACCGCTTATGGGGGGTGATGCCATTGACGTCCATGGACGTCCAAACTTCCCAATCATTTCCAAAGCCATTTCTTCATGTTTGTTCATTCTATTGATGCCAATGTACTTGGATTCCATTGACGCTTATGTAAGTTGATACCATTGACGTCCATGGACGTCCAAAATTTTTCCCATTCATTTTCAATGGGAAATTTTTTTTTTTCCCCAAATCAACAGAAAATGACTAGATATCATTAGGACGTGTCCCCCAAACTTCCCCAATTCCATTAACAATTATGAAAGGTGCCGCCATTGACGTCCATGGACGTCCAATTCTCCCATTCATTTCTAACGGCTTTTACTTTGTTTTTTGCCAATGACTGGCATTATGATCCATTCTATTGATAGACCTGAGTGGGGCTAAGATCTGTATCTCCACAGAGGAAAGACCAAGGTGTGTAATTTCTCCCGAAATTGCAGTTTCTAGTTATTACCTTGGTCTTTCCAAAGGAAAGAACAAGGTTATGTTATTCTACAACTTTATTATTATTATTATGCAATGGTTTCTCCGCGTTTTTTCGGCGCGCCGCGCAGCCCGAACCATACCACCGATCGGCACCGTTCAAGTATCGACACGACCGGAATTTTCGCGCGACGATGGGAATTTTTCAAACGACCCCGAAAAATTTTTCGTTCGCCCGTAAACGGCGATTTTCCGATTTTTTACAACTTTTTCAAAACGCTACTTGTCCTACAATTTTTGACCAAATCACATAATTTGGACATCAAAAATTCCGGGACGGTGGGGGGCATAAAGATTGTATACAGAATTTGGAAAAAAATTACGGTTCTCCAGATATTTGCCAAAAACTATCCCATTCATTTCCAATGGGAAAAGTTCCCATTCACTTTCAATAGTATTTCCAATGGACTTTACATTGCATTGATGCCATTGACGGCCATGCATGTCGAATCTATTGATGCCAATGTACTTGGATTCATTTGACTATATGGATGTCGATGCCATTGACGGCCATGGACGTCCAAAATTTTTCCCATTCATTTTCAATGGGGAAAAAAACTAAATTTCCCCAAATCAACAGAAAATGACCAGATATTAATAGGACGTATACCCCAAACGTCCCCAACTCCATTGACGCTTATGGGGGGTGCTGCCATTGACGTCCATGGACGTCCAAAATTTTTCCCATTCATTTTCAATGGGGAAAAAACTACATTTCCCCAAATCATCAGAAAATGACCAGTTATCAATAGTACGTCTCCCCCAAACGTTCCGAACTCCATTGACGCTTATAGGGGGTGCTGCCATTGACGTCCATGGACGTCCAAAAATTTTCCCATTCATTTTCAATGGGGAAAAAACCAAATTTCCCCAAATCAACAGAAAATGACCAGATATTAATAGGACGTATACCCCAAACGTCCCCAATTCCATTTACGCTTATGGAGGGTGATGCCATTGACGTCCAGGGACGTCCAAACTTCGCATTCATTTCCAATGTCATTTCTTCATGTTTGTTCATTCTATTGATACCAATGTACTTGGATTCCATTGACGCTTATGTAAGTTGATACCATTGACGTCCATGGACGTCCAAAATTTTTCCCATTCATTTTCAATGGGAAATTTTTTTTTTTCCCCAAATCAACAAAAAATGACTGGATATCATTAGGACGTGTCCCCCAAATGTCCCCAATTGCATTGCCGCTTATGGATTTTGATGCCATTGACGTCCACAGACGTCCAAACTTCCCATTCATTTCCAATGTCATTTCTTCATGTTTGTTCATTCTATTGATGCCAATGTACTTGGATTCCATTGACACTTATGTAAGTTGATACCATTGACGTCCATGGACGTCCAAAATTTTTCCCATTCATTTTCAATGGGAATTTTTTTTTTTTCCCCAAATCAACAGAAAATGAATAGATATCAATAGGACGTTTCCCCCAAATGTTCCCAATTCCATTTTGGCTTATGGAGGGTGATGCCATTGACGTTCATGGACGTCCAAACTTCCCATTCATTTCCAATGGCATTTCTTCATGTTTGTTCATTCTATTGATGCCAATGTACTTGGATTCCATTGACGCCTATGTAAGTTGATACCATTGACGTCCATGGACGTCCAAAAATTTTCCCATTCATTTTCAATGGGAATTTTTTTTTTCTCCCCCAAATCAACAGAAAATGACTAGATATCATTAGGACGTGTCCCCCAAATGTCCCCGATTGCATTGCCGCTGATGGAGGGTGATTCCATTGACGTCCATGGACGTCCAAACTTCCCATTCATTTCCAATAGCATTTCTTCATGTTTGTTCATTCTATTGATGCCAATGTAGTTGGATTCCATTGACGCTTATGTAAGTTGATACCATTGACGTCCATGGACGTCCAAAATTTTTCCCATTCATTTTCAATGGGATTTTTTTTTTTTCCCCAAATCAACAGAAAATGACTAGATATCAATAGGACGTGTCGCCCAAATGTCCCCGATTGCATTGCCTCTTATGGAGGGTGATGCCATTGACGTTCATGGACGTCCAAACTTCCCATTCATTTCCAAAGGCATTTCTTCATGTTTGTTCATTCTATTGATGCCAATGTACTTGGATTCCTTTGACGCTTATGTAATTGATACCATTGACGTCCATGGACGTCCAAAATTTTTCCCATTCATTTTCAATGGGAATTTTTTTTTCCCCCAAATCAACAGAAAATGACTAGATATCATTAGGACGTGTCCCCCAAATGTCCCCGATTGGATTGCCGCTTATGGAGGGTGATGCCATTGACGTCCATGGACGTCCAAACTTCCCATTCATTTCCAATGGCATTTCTTCATGTTTGTTCATTCTATTGATGCCAATGTACTTGGTATCCATTGACGCTTATGTAAGTTGATACCATTGACGTCCATGGACGTCCAAAATTTTTCCCATTCATTTTCAATGGGAATTTTTTTTTTTCCCCAAATCAACAAAAAATGACCAGATATCAATAGGACGTGTCCCCCAAATGTCCCCGATTGGATTGCTGCTTATGGAGGGTGATGCCATTGACGTCCATGGACGTCCAAACTTCCCATTAATTTCCAATGGCATTTCTTCATGTTTGTTCATTCTATTGATGCCAATGTACTTGGATTCCATTGACGCCTATGTAAATTGATACCATTGACGTCAATGGACGTCCAAAATTTTTCCCATTCATTTTCAATGGGAATTTTTTTTTTTCCCCAAATCAACAAAAAATGACCAGATATCAATAGGACGTGTCCCCCAAACTTCTCCAATTCCATTGACGCTTATGAAGGGTGCCGCCATTGACGGCCATGGACGTCCAATTCTCCCAATCTTTTCTAATGGCTTTTACTTTGTTTAGTGCCATTGACTGGCATTATGGTCCATTCTATTGATAGACCTGAGTGGGGCTAAGATTTGTATCTCCACAGAGGAAAGACCAAGGTGTAATTTCTCCCGAAATTGCAGTTTCTAGTTATTATTATTATTATTATTTATTCATCTTATTCTCCGCGTTTTTTTGAGCCAACGCACAGCCTAAACCGTAGCCCCGATCGGCACCGTTCAAGTATCGGCATGACCGGAATTTTCGCGTGACGATGGGAATTTTTCAAAACGCCACGAAAAATTTTCCGTTCGCCCGTAAACGGCAATTTTCCGAAAAAAAAAAAAAGTTTAAAAATGTATCTAGTCCTACAATTTTTGACCAAATCACATAATTTGGGTATCAAAAATTCCGGGACGGTGAGGGGCATAAAAGTTGTATACAGAATTTGGAAAAAACTTACGGTTCCCCAGAAATTTGCCAAAAACTCTCCCATTCATTTCTAATGGGAAAAGTTCCCATTCACTTTCAATGGAATTTACATTGCATTGATGCCATTGACGGCCATGCATGTCGAATCTACTGATGCCAATGTACTTGGATCCTATTGACTATATGGATGTCGATGCCATTGACGGCCATGGACGTCCAAAAATTTTCCCATTCATTTTCAATGGGGAAAAAACAAAATTTCACCAAATCAACAGAAAATGACCAGATATCAATAGGACATGTCCCCCAAACTTCCCTGCTTCCATTGACGCTTATGGGGGGTGCTGCCATTGACGTCTATGGACGTCCAAATTTTTTCCCATTCATTTTCAATGGGATTTTTTTTTTTTTCCCAAAATCAAAAGAAAATGACTACATATCAATAGGACGTGTCCCCCAAACTTCCCCAATTACATTGACGCTTATGGAGGGTGCTGCCATTAACGGACATGGACGTCCAATTCTCCCAATCTTTTCTAATGGCTTTTACTTTGTTTAGTGCCATTGACTGGCATTATGGTCCATTCTATTGATAGACCTGAGTGGGGCTAAGATTTGTATCTCCACAGAGGAAAGACCAAGGTGTAATTTCTCCCGAAATTGCAGTTTCTAGTTGTATTTAACGTTACAGACATAATATGTTAAACTCATCCAGAGTCTTTAGTTTTGGCTTAAGGTAGGGTTATCAAATTTATCCCGATGATGGCGGTAATTAATTTTTTCAAAATTGTATCACGTTAAAATATGTAACGCAACTAACGCATGCGCCGCACGACCCACTCACGCATTGTCGCGTTCAATCTATAATAGCGCCGATTTACCTATATATAGAGCTAAAAGGCAGCGTAAAATGAGTAGAGTGAATTTAGGCAGTCTTTGGAGCCTTTTTTTAATTGGCTAACGCCTTAAAATCCCTCTCTCAACAATTAGAAATATCGTGCGAAAGCAATGTGGGGAAGAAAGGTAGTAGTTGATCTTTTTCTTTACACCCTATGTTATTTCCCAACGCAGAGAAGATATATCAATTGGTAGCACTACGCACAGTCATGGTTCCACTTCCCATCATGCATTGGGGCATGGCTACAGTATCATTTACTGAAAGCGCAACAAATACACTAGATGGCAATATTTAGTCACAATATACAAAGTCACATTTGTCCTTTAAGAATTACAAGTCTTTCTATCCGTGGATCCCTCTCACAGAAAGAATGTTAATAATGTAAATGCCATTTTGAGGATTTATTGTCATAATAAACAAACACAGTACTTATGTACTGTATGTTGAATGTATATATTCGTCCGAGTTTTATTCTTTTTTTTCTTAATGCATTGCCAAAATGTATATGATCGGGAGAAATTATCGGGAATGATTGGAATTGAATCGGGAGCAAAAAAAGCAATCGGATCGGGAAATATCGGGATCGGCAGATACTCAAACTAAAACGATCGGATCGGGAGCAAAAAAACATGATCGGAACAACCCTAGTTGTGTCCATTATCAGAAGGCACAATTGCAGACAAAATGACAAAAATATTTTGGATTAGTGGCCTAATCCTTTAATGCAGGGGTCCCCAACGACCGGACCGCGGATCGGTACCGGTCCGTGGCGCATTTGGTACCGGGCTGCGCAGAAATAATAACTAATTTATTAACGACTGCGTTCTGGCCGATTGACTTTGGCCTGTGCTGCTTAACACACCAATATCCCTGTCTACTCTAGATATACAACTACAGGATAGGATGTCTTCATAGAAATGCATTGATTGGACCGTTAGCAGTACATCTTGTTTTGTATTTCTATGTGCGCTTGGCCTCGATAATAAGTATGACGTAGGACGGGCACATCACATTTGTTCCCAGAAATAATTAGCCCCCACACTAGAATGACTGAAAAACAGACGTCTTTGGACAGATTTTTTACGGGGAAAAGGGAACCTGACGGCCAGATGAGCCTACAACCTCGAAGAAAACAAAATCTATGCTACTTCCCAATCACTAAAGACCCACGAACTGCGAAGGAGTGGATTCGTGACCCATTATGTGAATAAACCGAGTGATTCGAGCATGTCTGTGCAACAGGAATATTCGCTTGTAGAGATCGCAAATCATGGCGACCTTAAACGTACATTTGAGACAACAACTCTGGATTAAAGTCGTTTCAGAATATCCTGACATCGATAGGAGCGCACTAAAAACTGTGCTACAATTTCCAACATCGTATCTTTGTGAAGCTAGCTTCTCTCACTCTCTCATCTCGGGACCATCTCGTCACAACGAAACAAGCTCAGGCCTCCCACTGATTCAGCGGGTGAGTTGTATTTTCCCTGCACTTAACACGACGGGGCTAAAAACAAATGTTATTTTATATTTGCTGTATTTTTCTGCCGCACATTGCCGTTGATATGACAAATTTGGCATGCGCGTAACGTTAAAAAGGACCGCGAATGCAGCGATTCCAAAGTACACACTACAAACTCTCTTTAAAGAAAAGAATCTTAACTTATTTTTGCCATGTTAAATGCACACAACTGCTCGCAGCTCTCTCACTTAACGACTTCGCCGTGTCGTTAAGCATTAATTTACGCCATTTTCGTGTTGCACATGTATGTTTATGATGTAAATAGTTTTTAAGCACCGTTGGATAACATTGAGAGTCCAACTGAATATAAAAGAGGGTTTTTTTCACCGCCACAAAAGCTTTGGGAGCAAAATTTTTATAAGGGTGCAAAATTTCACAGAACACCGGTCCGTAAAAAAAAGACCCTAATCACACCGGTCCGTGGTGCAAAAAAAGGTTGGGGACCCCTGCTTTAATGTATGTCCAGCTGAGTGTGGACACATTTTTGCAATAAATTCCATCTATTTCTTCGTCTGTGAGCGTGAATTTTTGCACTTTGTAAGTGTGAGAAAAGGATAAAGCCCAGTGGGACAACTGCTTTAAGATGGAGCATCTTTAATCTGCGCCGTGATTGGCTGATGAGATGGAAGAGGAAGCGGGAGTTGGGCGGAAAAGCAATGTTCCACAAGACTACACATTCATTACTGCAAATAAATCTCCATTAACACAAATGCCACATGCATAATCAGGCTACGGGAACAATTATACACTTGTGATTAGTTTCTCCAACACAAAATTGTGAGTGACACTCACACAAAATCTATTGCGGAACAAAGATGATCTAGCTAGCAAACATTTTTGGTTTGTTTATTCAGCCTTAAGGGGTGGTTTTAATATAATTATTTCATGTACTGTATCATTCATGTATTGTATGATCGGTATAAATCAATGTTAAGCATTTAATGGTTCCATAGAATGCAGGATGGAAACAAATTATTAACCTATTAACTTAGCGATAGATGAATAATTTACTTAAACAAAAGTAAACTGAATATTGATTAATTTTAATGGTACCTTACCACTACAGTGCAGAAGAGGCCATAAATGTTTTCAAAAACATGAACTTTATGATCATATATAAAAACCTAATTAAAAATGGTATGTTCAAAAGGAAAACAAGCTGACTACTGTTTAAATGTACTCTGCAGCAGCCGTGAACCTGTCATTAAAATAATTAAAACTTAATTAAAAAAACGATTTGGTCATAAATAATAATTTCATTTAAAGAATGTAAGGAGTTGAATACTGATTAATTCACTAGTAGTTGGCAATATAGAGAATATAAAGAGAGCAAAAATCCCAGGGTTTCTTTTTGTTTTTTTAACTGAAAATTTAACAGAGGAAAAGGTCAGGTGAACACCTTGACTTTGCTAACTGGTACCTCCAAAAACTTCAAACCTAATATTTTCTGTAGTTGCAGATCAGGATTGCACAGCCATCAGGATGAATTGTGGTTCATCTCCTAAAACGTTTGCAGTTTAGCAACATTCCATACCCTCCTACACCGGCTATCCACCATTGGCATCACCCACATCCCGTTGAACTGGTTGTCATCCTACCTCTCTGGACGAACTCAATATATCGAACTCAAGTCCCTTAAATCTTCCCCCTCTCCCGTTACATCTGGTGAGCCCCAGGGCTCTGTCCTCGGGCCCCTACTTTTCATCACCTAACTCCTTCCCCTTGGCAACATTTTCCGTAAATTCAACATCCACTTTCACTGTTACGCTGACGACACCCAGCTCTACCTCACCTCTGACCCCTCCTCCTCTCTCCCGCCCACCTTCCTGACTACTGTATCAGGGAAATAAAAACTGGTTCACCCACAATTTCCTGAAACTCAACAGCAACAAAACCGAGGCGCTCCTCATTGGCTCCAAAGCTTAACCAGCTTATCTCTCAACATCGACAACTACACCCCCCCCCCCCCCCCCCCAAGTCAAGAGCCTGGGTGTCATCCTGGACAGAACACTTTCTTTTTAATTCTACATCAATAACATTATCCAGACTGCCCACTTCCACCTACTCACCATCAATTGCCTCTGCCCCTCACTCACCCTTCATTCTGCTGCCATTCTGGTTCACAGTCTGGTCACTTCCCGCCCAGACTCTCTCTCCTCTTTGTCCTCCCTCAAACTGGAATTCAGCTGCCCGAATCTTAATCCGTACCCCTTCTATCCACAACATCACTCCAGTTCTTCAACTGCTCCATTGGCTCGCGGTCCACTTTCGTATCCAGTTCAAAGTTCTCCTCCTCACATTCAAGGCCATCCACAACATCGCTCCGTCATACCCTTTCTGACCTCCTCCATGCTACACCTCCCTCGCGGGCCCTCAGATCCCCCTTTTCCATACACCTGTCTGCCCCCCACCCACCCCTCTTGCCTCGGTACCATGGGGAGCTGCTTTGGAACTCACTAGGGACACCGACCCTTTCCCTCTTTTTCAATCCAGACTCAAAACACACCTTTTCAGACCTGCCTATCAACAATAATCATTTGTCTTTTTAGTTTTCTACTGTTTATCTTTTTTTTTTTGTTAGTTTTTCTATCTGTTTAGCATTTTAAATCGGTCTTAAATGTTTTATACTCTTTATTTTCCCTTATTTATATTGTTATATAGTTTTGTTTTTCTTTAACCTTTAATCTGTCAAAATATTTTTAATGTGATTGTCCGGTGACCTTGAGGGCCAGAAATGCGCCTTCAAAGAAAATGTATTATTATTATACTGTATCTCTCTTGAGGTCAAGCCAGAACATTTCAATCGGGCTGAGGTCAGAAGTTTAGATTTAAACCTAGAGAACCAATGGGTCAAAATAGGCTGCTATGAAATAAGTATAGGGTTGTTCCGATCATGTTTTTTTGCTCCCGATCCAATCCCGATCGTTTTAGTTTGAGTATCTGCTGATCCCGATATTTCCCAATCCGATTGCTTTTTTTTTGCTCCCGATTCAATTCCAATCATTCCCGATAATTTTTCCCGATTATATACATTTTGGCAATGCATTAAGAAAAAAATGAATAAAACTCGGACGAATGTATACATTCAACATGCAGCACAAAAGCACTGTATTTGTTTATTATGACAATAAATCCTCAAGATGGCATTTACATTATTAACATTCTTTCTGTGAGAGGGATCCACGGATAGAAAGACTTGTGACTTTGTATATTGTGACTAAATATTGCCATCTAGTGTATTTGTTGAGCTTTCAGTAAATGATACTGTAGCCATGCCTAAATGCATGATGGGAAGTGGAACCATGACTGTGCGTAGTGCTACCAATTGATATATCTTCTCTGCGTTGGGAAATAACATAAGGTGTTAAGAAAAAGATCAATTGCTACCTTGCTTCCCCACACTGCTTCCAATGATATTTCTAATCATAGGTAGAGGGATTGTAAGGCTTTACCCAATTAAACAAAGGCTCCAAAGGCTGCCAAAATTCACTCTACTCATTTTACGCTGCCTTTTATCTCTCTAAATGGGTAAAACGGCGCCATTACAGATTGAGCGTGACAATGCGTGAGTGGGACGTGCAGCGCATGCATTAATTGCGTTAAATATTTTAACGTGAAACAGTTTTTTAAAAATTAATTAACGCCATTATCGGGATAAATTTGATAACCCTACCTTAAGCCTAAACTAAAGAATGTAACGTTAAATACAATTAGAAAACGATTTAATAAATATATATATATATATATTAAAAAAAGCCATGGCCGATATTTTTTGCCGATTCCGATACTTTGAAAATGACGTGTTCGGACCCGATCGATCGGGAAATCTCTAGAAATAACTTTTATTTTCCACGGCTGAACTTACAGAGCCCCTTGGCGGATATCAGCAGAAATACAATAAATTCAAACCATCTGGTGCGCACCAGAAACAATCTGGTAAACATTTGCTTTATATAGCATTTAAGCTAATACACTTTTGCTATGAAAGTTAGCCAATTCTTCTTTTGTTGTACTTACATCCTCATTTATTTGTTTTCTAATATCGTTTGAGGCTAAGCTCAGGCGCTAGTTGAGTCGAAGATTGAAGTGAAGCTCAACTAAATCCTGTTTTATCATTTTTAGCACACCAAACTGCTGATGTCCAAAGCATGCCTGAGTTAGCCTGAAACAATATATAAAAATAAATAAATAAGGATCTTACAAAAGAACAATTGGTTAAATTGCATAGCAAAAGTCCTACCTTAAATGCTATGTAATGCTAATGTTTACCAGATTGTTTCTGGTGCGCGCTAGAAACAATTTGGTCCGCACCAGATAGTTAGTATAGATATATATAATATATATAATGTGAACCACATACGATCTGGTGCGGATCACATGGTTTAAATTTATTTTATTTCTGTCGATGACGCTTTAGAGGCTCCATAGAAGCTGGTAAAGGTTACAAATATATTTCTATAAGTCTAGATTTTCATCACCCAACAGCTTGACAAACTGCCTCTGAATGGAAAAAAGTTTAGCAGTTTCTTCTCTTCCATCAGTCAGCCTGTCAAGATGACTGAAATAGCAGAGTGCAGAATGTTCAGTGAGATAAAAACAAAAGCACTCAAGAATATCATCTGAAGACAGACAAAAAGACAAATGACAAATATACAATAAGTAATCAGTAAAACACGGAAAAAAGAAATTAGGAAACCTTTGATTCAGCCTATATATAGCGAGTCAACCAATTATCAGAGGTGGGTAGAGTAGCCAAATATTTTACTCAAGTAAGAGTAGCGTTACTTCAAAATAATAGTCCTCAAGTAAAAGTAGTCATCCAAAAAATGTTATCAAGTACAAGTGAAATAGTATCCAGTGAAAAGAATACATTCAAAATAATAGTCCTCAAGTAAAAGTAGTCATCCAAAAAATGTTATCAAGTACAAGTGAAAGAGTATCCAGTGAAAAGAATACATAAGTAATCAGTAACATTGAGTAACAGCTTATCTTTGTTAGGTTTTTTTTTTTTTTAACAAACGTATTTTTTTCTCTCTCAGCAAAAACTTAACAATATGAACTGCTATTTTAATGATACTGCACAATACCCGTTACATAACCATATTAAACCAAAGAAATACAAAAAAATCAATAAAAAATCTGCAGAACTGAAGAATCATTCGTCCTAGGAACACGCTAGCCCTCTAGTGGAGAAAATAGTTCCTACTATGATTTGTTCATGGTTCCTTCATAGTTACTATTATGAAATTAAAATGATCATATCTTCGGTTTCCGTGGTCAATCGGTGCCAAATAAAAACTGGGAGAGAAGTTTAAATCCGCAGTTTCAAGTCATGTTGGGGGCAGCGCTCTATGTCAAATACCTCATTTTTTTATGGCGCTTTAAAGACGCCACATGATTGAACAGGCTGGCGTGGTAATAGAACGGCAAGTTTGCGTCTGATTGGTTTAATGGAATCATGTGATTAGTGTTGTGACTTGTGACATCTCATTGTTGAAAATTGTAGCGCTACTCTTGGCATCACTGGCAAAAAAAAAAAAAAAAAAAAAAATGTAATATGTAGAATAAAGAGGAAAAATGTAACGACACTTGGGTAGCCCAAAGTAGCGGAGAAAGAGTAGCGTTTTTTCTTCAAAAAGCTACACTTAGTAAAACTACACACATTACACAGTACATTTTTCTCAAAAAGTTACTCAAATAAATGTAATGGAGTACATGTAACGCGGCACTACCCACCTCAGCCAATTATTCAATGTGAGGGTTCACTTACTGTATCTCATCCAGCCTGTCCTGAGAATTACTCTTTGTATTAATAAGCAGATTTTAAGGGTGGGAGGCCAGCCCCCCCCCCGGCCGAAAAGTTTCATGGCATGTAATTGACTTTCATATATACTGTATATATAAGTTGTTAAGCAATAAAACTGCAACAACATTTTTTAAAACATTTTTATAAAGGGTCGAAATTATTTTTCAAGCACCTTAGACAGTTATTTGCTTTGCATATAATTTAAAATATAAATATCTACATTGGAGAGAAAAATATTTTTTTTAATGATTTTTTTTTTGGATTGAAAATATTTTTGGGGGATTGAACCAACTTTTTGGGGGAGTGAATGATTTAGACACAAATTTCCTAATCATAATATGGCCCAAACACAAAAAGGATTGCTTCAAAGAAAATGTTTTTTCTATGATTGAAATTTTTCTTTTTTGGATTGAAGTGATTATTTTTGAAAATGTATATTTTTTTGAAGCAACTTATTTTTTTGATTGAATAATAAAGAGAAAAATGTCCTAGCCAAAATGTGGCCCAAACACAAATCAACATTACTTCAATCAACAAGTTGCTTCAAAAAACAAAACAAAAAAAGTGACTTCAATAAAAAAAATTAAAAAAAAAGATAAAAAAATTAAAATTAATCAAAGAAAAATTTCTTTCACATGCATTTTTTTTTTATTTTATTTTTTTTTAGTTTCAAATTTATTTTTGCATTTAAACACCTTTTTTTTTTTTTGATTGATTTTTTTGATTGAGGCGACTTTTTTTTGGTTGAAAATATATATTTTGATTGAAGCAACTTTTTTTGATTGAATAATAAAGACACAAATCTACCTCCATATGGCTCTGCCCAGGCGATACAATTTTTGACTGGGGTAACTACATTGGCACAACACCGGCGGGCATACCAAATTTAATGGATGACGATCTTGGCGAAAAGTATTGCCTAAGCAGCCTGATTTAGAATTCCCCTCAAGAATGATAGGAAACAAAAAATGCTCATTGTCCACTTAATATTATAAATATTCTTGTAAGTTAATTTTATTGCTGACACTGCGTCTTGGGGTCATCAACAAGTTTTGCCCCCCCCCCCCCTGCCCCAAAAGTCAAACTCCGCCTATGTTTGTATTTAGTTAAAAATATGAAAATAAAATTACATGTGCTACTAGGCTGAGCTGACGATTGTTGCGAATTTAACCAGGAAAAGACCAAGTTATGTTCAATCCATTGGTTGGATCGGGCTATCCAAGAATATTGGGTAATGATGAAGCACATGCTGCTCGAGCAGACATAGCATGTTTTAAATGCCAGTCAGGGTTATTCCAACTAAAGGTCCCAGGTGAATTCGGGTGGACTCTTCAAACGTGAGCTAATTCCACACGAGAGGCTACGTTATTAGCTTCCTGCTGGCTTTCATCTCCAAAGCTTTTCCTAGGGAAACAAAGAGCAGCTCTTGCCTGGGAGAGGAACCTATCCTGGGAAAAGGTGGGGGAGGATGGGATACATTGGAAAAGAAAAGAAAGGGATTTAGTTTGTTTCATGTGTGAATTTAAAGTTAGTTTACAGTATGCTAAAGATGTGGCTTCTTTTCCATTTGAATGATAACATGCTGGCTTGTGTTGTAGGTCTCAAGACCGTCTACAAGTTGAGGCTTCATACTCTATAGACCCTACTCACGTGACGTCACAACCACGCCCCCGCGCCATATTGTCCGTCAACTCGTGTTGATGCATTACCGCTACGTAAATTCCTCCTATTATGGCGTGTTTTTCTGCTCGTTAACATTAATAATCAAAATGGTGAAGGCGTGTGTGGCGGTCGTTTGCAATAACAGAGAAGATAGACGTAGAGACTTGAAGTTCTACCGTATTCCGAGAGACCCGGAGAGGAGAGCGAGATGGACTACTGCAATTCGACGAGAAAACTGGGCTCCAAACGATTACCACAGATTATGTAGTAGTCATTTTTATATCTGGTAAGATGCATTTAATATATATTTAGAGGGTTTTGCGCTGACAACCACAATTAAGATCATTGCTAGGCTAATCGCCGACAACATACCGTTTCAAATGCAAGATGCTTATTTCTTCCACCATCTTTATTTTTTTGAATAATACTTAGCTGGTAACAAGTGAAAGAAGCTGGCCTCGTCTACGGATCATCGGTTAAACAGGGGTGTCCAAACTTTTTGCAAAGGGGGCCAGATTTGGTGTAATAAAAATGTGGGGGGCTCCCTGGGCTGATTTACGTAGAACAATACATTTAAAGACATTTTAGCAAGCCCTTCTGTGTGTCACATTTGCTTCATTATTATTATTTTTAATTCACAATTTCAACAATCTCGCCTTTGTGGCTTTCTCTTTCGACCCTCGGGCTCTTGCGAAATACTGCCGCTGTGAAATTAAATTAGCTTCAAGTTGCTTTAATTTCTCGTTACGTATCTTCCGCGACTGTCTCTTTGCAAATGAGGCAGACACAGTTGTGTATTTTATTGAAGAAATAGTCCAATATGCACCTATCCCAGTCAACTTTTTTTTTTCCATTGATTGTTGCCATTTTAGAAAATTGGAAGTAAAGGGTCACACGGGGTAATGTTGCTTTGAGTGCTGCTCTTAAAGTTTTTCAAAGTTTCTTGAGAATAGGCTGAGTTTCTGTGGACAAGATAGTTGTAGATATCAGGGTAGCAGATGTCAGGCAGAGACGGCGAAGACAGCAGGTCGAAAAACATCGATTTAGGCATCAAATATGGATCTGGCGAATGGATAAACTGAAGCTTTTCCACATAACGCCTTTTATGCAACGCATCCAATGAGTTTACAGCGTCAGATAATACCGGGGCTTCCATGAATTGCTCTATAAATTGCACGACTAATTGAAACCATTGAGAATAGGGCTAAACAATGACGGACAATATGGCGGCCGGATCCAGCGACACGTCATTTTGTGACGTTGGTGAGTAGGGTCTATAGCAAAGTCAGATTTTGCCTCGGCTCCCGTATTTGCTAATAGGGTAGCAATCAGGGAGCTAGGCATTATGAGCAATGTAGTTTTGAATTTGAACTGCTGCGTTTGGAAACATGCTGGTTGAATCGCTTGTCAGTTTATTTCAGTTATTGTTTGCGTACAATTTAAAACATTGTATGAGAATAAAAATTGAGTGGGAATAACATTTTGTCAACGACAATTGTCGTGATCGTAATTTTAAAAAATGTTGAGTTGGCACATAGCCAACTGTGTGTGTGTATTAACTGGACTACATTTCCATGAGTCTGCATTATATTATTTTTTTAATAATATATATATATTTTTTTAATTGTTTGATTTTTTTTTTTTTTTTAGGAAGAATAAAGCCTGTTGAGTAAAAAAAAAAAAAAAAAAAAAAAAAAAAAAAAAAGTGGGAGATATACGCATCTTTGAGTGATATTCGAGTAAAATTCAAGCATCTCGAGTCCGGGCCGATTGTCCTCTTTTTTGGAAATCAAAATATGGTCACCCTATTCATACCCTATAGGTATATGCTAACCTTTTGTTGAAAATATAATTTGTTACCATAAACTGTTTCAACCCAGATTATTTTTTAAACTCCATTAGAGTTCATTAAAACCTACACTGGAAGCATAACCACAGCTCAAATTCCCAACCCAATCCCTAATTTGAAAGCCTAACCCATACTTCAAACCTTTTGGCTCTAGACACAAGCTTGAAACCATAACCATTGAGTGAAACTTACCTGAAACACTATTTGAAAAGCCTAAAATCTTGAAACCCAAATTACTAGTACATAAACTGAAACATTAATTTGAAACTCCCCTTTATTAAGGCTAACTTGTAATACTTGTTCCTGTCATCCATGCTGAGCATAAAGTGTATAGCTCTATCTCGTGGATAAAATGTGCATTGCAAGTAAGAACCACATTTTATTCCTTTTTTTTTTTTTTTTTTAATCGCTGAGTGACTAAGTTAAGAACCACATTTTATTCCTTTTTTTTTTTTTTTTTTTTAATCGCTGAGTGACTATGTTTGGTCATTAAAAAAACTCAATGCAATGTGTGTGGACAACACATTGGGTAATGTAGGCCACAAAATTAACATTTGGTTGACATGACTCAAAATGTGATGTCCACGTACACGAGGATGCCACGTCTCCCATTATACAGTGGTATGAAAAAGTATTTGAACCTTTTGGAATTTCTCACATTTCTGCATAAAATCCCCATCATATTTGATCTGATCTTTGTTAAAATCACAAAGATGCAAAAACGGTCTCTGCTTTAACTAAAACCACCCAAACATTTATATGTGTTCATATTTTAGTGAGGATAGCATGCAAATGAAAGAAGGGGGAAAAATAAGTGAACTCTCTGCCTAAGGTGACTTAAAGAGCAATTAAAACCTAATTTTTACCAAACAATTTAAGTCAGATGTGTTCCCAATCACTGATGAGTGGTTTAAAGCTGCCCTGCCCTGCCCACTATAAAACACACACCTGGTAAGAATAGTCTTGATGAAAAGCATTGTCTGATGTGCATCTTGGCTCTTTCAAAAGCTGTCTGAAGACCTGCGATCAAGGATTGTTGTTTTGTATAAAGCTGGGAAAGGATACAAAACCATCTCTAAAAGTCTGGATGTTCACCATTTGACAGTCGGATGAGTTGTCAACAAATGGAGAGAATTTGGCACTGTTGCTTCTCTCCCAACGAGTGGCCTTCCACCAAAGATGACGCCAAGAGTTCAGCGCAGAATACTCAGAGGGAAAAAAGAACCCTGGATTGTCAGTTAAAGACGTACAGAAATCAATGGCACAATCCAATATCTATGTGCAAACATCAACTATTTGTAAAACTATGGCCAAAAATGGTATTCATGGGAGGGCTTCACGGAGAAAGCCACTGCTGTCTAAAAAAACACATTGTTGCTCGTTTAATGTTCGCAAAAAGGCACTTGGACACTCCACAGAAGTTCTGGCAAAATATTTTGTGGACTGATGAAACCAAAGTTGAATTATTTAGGAGTAACACACAACGTCATGTGTGGAGGAAAAATGGAAAAGCTCACCAACATCAACCACCACGAAGCTTGATGGAGGGGAGCATCATGATTTGGGGCTGTTTTTCTGCCTCAGGCCTTGGACAACTTGCAATCATTAATGAAAGAATTAAGTCAAAAGTTTATCAGGATGTTTTGCAGGAAAACCTGAGGCGGTCTGTCAGACAGTTGAAGCTTTAAAGAGGATGGATACTGCAACAACACAATGATCCAAAACACATAAGTAAATCAACTTCAGAATGGTTTCAGAAGAACATACCAGTTATACACGTTCTGGAGTGGCCAAGTCAAAGTCCAGACTAGAACCCGATTGAGATGCTGTGGCATGACCTACAGACAGCAATTCGTGCCAGACATCCCAGGAATCTGACTGAACTACAGCAGTTTTGTAGGGAAGATTACGCCAAGATTAGTCCTGATCGATGTGCCAGCTACAGGAAGCATCTGGATGAAGTTATTCCTGCCAAAGGGGGGGCACAAAATATTAAATGTGATGGTTCACTTATTTTTCCCCCTTCTGTCATTTTTTGCATACTAATTAAAATACGAAAACCTATAAAAGTTAGGGTGGTTTTAATTAAAGCAGTTTTTTCATCTGTGTGATTTTGACAAAGATCATATCACATTTGATTTTATGCAGAAATGTGAGAAATTCCAAAAGGTTCACTTTTTCATACCACTGTGTTATTACTATTAATTTTTCAAAAAATACTTTGTCATGTATAATTCAGCTGAATTTAAGAATTTGAAAAAATATATACTAGAATATTTACTATTAACTAGGGTTGTTCCGATCATGTTTTTTTTGCTCCCGATCCGATCCCGATCGTTTTAGTTTGAGTATCTGCCGATCCCAATATTTCCCGATCCGATTGCTTTTTTTTTTTGCTCCCGATTTAATTCCAATCATTCCCGATAATTTTTCCCGATCATATACATTTTGGCAATGCGTTAAGAAAAAAATGAATAAAACTCGGACGAATATATACATTCAACATACAGTACATAAGTACTGTATTTGTTTATTATGACAATAAATCCTCAAGATGGCATTTACATTATTAATTCTTTCTGTGAGAGGGATCCACGGATAGAAAGACTTGTAATTCTTAATGGATAAATGTGACTTTGTATATTCTGACTAAATATTGCCATCTAGTGTATTTGTTGAGCTTTCAGTAAATGACACTGTAGCCATTTAACTGTTCTGCCTAATTGCATGATGAGAAGTGCAACCATGACTGTGCGTAGTGGCACCAATTGATATATCTTCTCTGCGTTGGGAAATAACACAGGGTGTAAAGAAAACGATCAACTACTACCTTACTTCCCCAAATTGCTTTCCCACGATATTTTTAATTGTTGAGAGAGGGATTTTAAGGCTTTAGCCAATTAAAAAAAGGCTCCAAAGACTGCCAAAATTTGCTCTAAACATTTTACGCTGCCTTTTACCTCTATATATAAGTAAATCAGCGCCATTATAGATTGAACGCGACAATGCGTGAGTGGGTCGTGCAGCGCATGCGTTAATTGCGTTAAATATTTTAACGTGATTAATTTTTTAAAAATTACCGTCGTTAACGCGATAAATTTGATAGCCCTACTTTAAGCCAAAACTAAAGACTTTGGATGAGTGTAAGACATTTTGTCTGTAAAGTTAAATACAATTAGAAAACGATTTAAATTAAAAAAAATATATATATATATATATATATATATATTAAAAAAAGGCACGTCTGATATTTTTATGCCGATTACGATACTTTGAAAATGACGTGATCGGACCCGATCACATCTTTACCATTAACTCATTGCCCGCCATTGATAACGATAAAACATCCAATTCATTTAAACCGCGCCGTCAATGGGACACATCGAGTGCCCTATAAACAGTTAATAATGTACAAACACAATAGAAATGACAACAAAAACCAGCAATGATATGTTGACATTTATTGTGTGGTGACGCCTTATATATACACACACATCCATTTTTTTTTAACACCTAAAATGTACATGAGCGGAAATAATAAATTAAACCCGCCTTCCAGTCATCAGCGTGGACACATTGGCAAACGGGATGAGGACAGCGGTGGTTACATGATCAACATGGGTTAGTGTTTTCAATATAGAAATATGTACAGTATACATTTTGGATTTTTTTTTTCCCGTTGACTATACTAGTGTGCTACATACATCTCAACAATAAAATCATTCACTTGTTCCTTATAAAAAAAAATCATACATTTTAGTGTGTGGACTTATAACTTTCATATATGTACAAACAAACCTGTTTAGTGGTGTCTCTCTACCGCTAATTTGGGATTATACACACACAGTGACTCACAGAGAACGCACAGGATACACTGAAGGGCCCTCACACTTAAACATGCATCCTACAGTACTATTGAGCAGGTGTGTGTATTCAAAACATGAATGTGTTGTGTCCTCGCTCTCTCGATACCATTTCTATTAAAGATATTGCACTCGAGCCACTCAACTTGCATGCAAATGAGTCAGTTAATGTTTGCTAAATCTTTGGAAGACTAATGTACATTGTGTTTAATTACCTAGTACACATAGTTTAGTCTAAAGATGGACATACACTTGTACGATAAGTCAATTAAAAAACAGTGAACCTCAACATTTTCACTTTTTTTTTTTTACATTTAAAAAAAAAAATTTTTTTAAAGGTTTTATTCCAATAAGCGCATTCAAACGAGTTGAGGATTTTAGTTTCGAATACAGGTGCCAAATTTTTTTTTTTTTTTTTAAATGAAAGTACAACTTTTTCACAACTAGTCGGTTTAGGTATAAATCTTTACAATAGGGGTCCAGACATTTCACCCCACATTTATATTTTTTCAATAATCTCTTCGAACCTGTGCGAGGAGTAAAATACTTTTTTTCCCCCATTATTGTTGATAATTGTTTATTGCTGGCGAACTACTACACTCTTAAATCCAGTTGTAAGTGATAACAATGGCCAACCCCCCCCCCCAACCCCCCCCACCCCCCCCACCCTTTCATCTGCAATCAGTTTTTGCTGTATGCTTTGGTTTCATGCAATCAGCAATTTGGATATTTATACAGTGTATCACAAAAGTGAGTATACCCCTCGCATTTCTGCAGATATTTAAAGTGCTTGTGACACGAAAAAGCATGTTTATTTCATAATACACGCGGTATTTTATGCTCCTGAATGATATGGACCGCTTGGATGTGTTTGGAAGCGATCGCTATATTTATTTAGTTTTTTGAATCCCGCGCCAGGAAAATGAGTGACTTCCGGCTTCGGTCTCGCATTGAGGAGGAGGGCGCTGTGACGTGTACGGTAGAAGACGTCCTCTTCACGCTACAGTGTACTGTTGTGTATGAGGACGAAGGATTCATCTGATTTTGCGGATTAATACTTTTATTTTTTGCATCACGCCAGCCAAACGGCTGCAGAAAAATCATTCTGTATGCGGGAGAGGCGTATGCGCCTTTTTGGAGTTTCAAAAGGTTCCCATTCACCGTGGATATTTACTGTGGGACCATTGGACTTACAAGGAAGTGAGTAAACATCTTGTTTTGTATTATGTCAAATACGAATACAGTGATTACAAAGTAAACACTATAAAATTCCTTTAAATAAAGGACTACTTACGTTTGATCATTGATAGGCATGTAAAAAGCTATCCTCACGCTCATTAGCAGTTAGCTGTTAGCACGTTAGCTACACAACAATTCCAGCCACCCTCCTCCAGGGAACGAACTGTAAATTGCTCTCCGCCGGGCGGTTTGCCGATCCGCAAAGAAACTCGACAACCGGGTCGTCATGTCAAATAATCCAGGCTAGTTATGTGTGATTTTCCACTTCGAAGACTTTGAAACATCCCTCGGTTCGGGTTAGCATGTCGGCTAGCTGTCACTCCTTCTGGTCTGTTTACATTCTCCGAAGCCGGGGAAGGGAAATGACATATGTCCGATTTAGGTGTCATAAAATATCGTTCGGCAGGTGTGACAGTAAAGGTAAAGTCGACTGTTTTGACCATTATGGAGTAATTTTGCCATGTCGTCTTGAATAAATGGATTTTTATTATTTTATATTCCATTTAGCACAAGTTATTTGTCATGACCATGCCATTTATTTAGCAATTGGGGAAAGTACTTGGGTAAAAAGAATATCCTGTAAAAATATTGAAGTAAAGAGACAGAAACAATGACATTTTGCCGCTCTCTTCGTCGCGTTTTCCTCATTGTGAATAGTTCCCCCTCGACGGGCTGACTGGTCCTTCTCAAGCCATTTATATAGCTATTGGGGAAAAATACTTGGATAAAAAGAATATCCTGTAAAAATATTGAAGTAAAGAGACAGAAACAATGACATTTTGCCGCTCTCTTCGTCGCGTTTTCCTCATTGTGAATAGTTCCCCCTCGACGGGCTGACTGGTCCTTCTCAAGCCATTTATATAGCTATTGGGGAAAATACTTGGATAAAAAGAATATCCTGTAAAAATATTGAGAGTAGAGAGACTGAAACAATGACATTTTGCAGCTCTCTTCGTCTCGTTTTCCTCGTTCTGACCAATTCCCCCTCAATGGGCTGAATAGTAAAACCGATGAGCCTAGTCTACCGCTGACGTCATCCACCTGTTGGGGACGCTAAAGCCCTATAATTGTAGGCGTGGCTAACCGGCAGATTAAAAGACTAATTTCTCGTCATCTGCGCTTTGCTAAATTGTTGTATATAGTCGAATCGTCTCAAAATATGATTCTAATTCACATAATAATGCCATTTAAGACTTTTTTTCTGGTGTCGTATGCTCTTTAAGTATATCTTTTCATGGGACAACGCTGACAAAATGACACAATGAAAAGTAGTCTCTGTGCAGCTTATATAATAGAGTTCATTTCCCCCCTCAAAATAACTCAAAACATTGCCATTAATATCTAATCCCCTGGCAATAAAAGTGAGCACACCCCTTAAAAACTACGTACATCCCTAAATGTCCAAATTGAGTACAGCTTGTCATTTTCCCTCCAAAATGTAATGTGACTCGTTACAGGAGTGCTGTCAGCATTGCTGCAGAGATTGAAGAGGTGGGGGGGTCAGCCTGTTAGTGCTCAGACCATACGCCACACTCTACACCAAATTGGTAAGCATGGCTGTCACCCCAGGAGGAAGTCTCTTCTGAAGACAGTGCACAAAGCCCGCCCATCTCATCAGACCATAGGACATGGTTCCAGTAATCCATGTGCTTTGTTGACATGTCTTCTGCAAAATGTTTGCGGGCTTTCTTGTGTACCGTCTTCAGAAGAGGCTTCCTCCTGGGGTGACAGCCATGCACACCAATTTGATGTAGAGTGCGGCGTATGGTCTGAGCACTAACAGGCTGCCCCCCCCCCGCCAATCTCTGCAGCAATGCTGACAGCACTCTTGTAATGAGTCACATGACATTTCGTAGAGAAAATAACGAGCAGTACTTAATTTGGACATTTAGGGATGTACGTAGTTTCTAAGGGGTGCACTCATTTTTGTTGTCAGGGGTTTAGATATTAATGGCTATATTTTGAGTTATTTTTTGTCAAAGTGTCATTTTGTCAGTGTTGTCCCATGAAAAGATATACTTATATATCTGCAGAAATGTGAGGGGTGTACTCTTTTTTGTGGTACACTGTATATTAGTTGTATTTTATTCAGATTCTTAATTTATTTTCAACCAATAACAGTTTTATCTTTTAAATACTTTGCAAAGTTATATCAGCAAATATATTAAATATAACAGAAAATAATTGAGAAGCACCAGTCTCAACCACGGCATAACAGATATTATTTTGAGTTTGGGCTATTTTTAGTGCCACCTATCAAGCCACTTTGTTCAAAATATATTTTTGCAATAACTTTTGCATTGCACAAAAAATGTTTAATCATGATTTCAAAAAATAAAAACTAGATTACAGAAAAAAAATTAAGATGTTTGAGTCAAATACAACAATCTCTTTTGTTGACCATTGTCATGCACAAATATTTTAGTAAAATGTAAAGGTATGTATTAGTAATACAGTGAAAATGACTGAATAGTTACTCCGCAAGCGAATTTACATTGTGCGCCCCTTGGAGGACCGAGGAGCGGTACTTTTCCCATGTGGCCAATTATGTGACCAAGCATGCCATATTTATTTTTTCTGTGTGTGTACTCACTGGATTATTTCTATCATGAGGCCTATATAGATTTCTATTGTGAAAAGTGGCAGTAATTATAACTTTCAAGTGGAGTGACTGCATTCATTATATGGGGTGTAGATGGTACATGTGGCTGTGCAAGGCTGAGTTTTCCAGCACAATTGTATTGTGCGCAGTGATGGTTATGACTAATAACTGGCAAGAGGAGTGATCGCATTGCATGTGCAAGGCAAAACTTTTGTTTTTTAAATTTCTTGTATTTTTTTTTTGTCATTTTATTTCTATTGTGTAAGGTGGTGATTATCAACTTAGTGTGTGTGTGTGTGTGAAACAATCGATGGCGCCCGTTTGAGCATCTTTTAGCATCTGACATACATTACGTCCCAACATTCCGTCCGTTGTTTGTTAAAACACAAATATAGTTAAGAATCACATAAAACAATCCCAAAAATGCTGGAATTTCATCTATTAGGACAGTAATGTGAGAGGGAAGAACAAAAAAAAGACTGGGTAAGTAAAATTGTTGCACATTTTCCCCACGAGCTACTTCACAACATGACAGGACAAGAGTAGAAGGAAGAGAGTGACAAAGAAAGAGAATGAGGAGTGGATGCTTTGCTTGAACCTTCCTGGTGTGGATGGCTGGGGCACCTCAAGGCGACTGAGAGCCAGACCTGTAACTCTTGAAGCTCCCCAGCAGACTCTGCACGCCCTTCTTGACGCGTCGGGCCACAGAGTCTGTGGGCGGTGTGGGCAAGCAGGACGCAAGGCTGGGCGGACGGGCGTCCAGACACTTCTGGTAGCGTAGCTTAAAAAAAAAAAATAAAATGGGAAAACACTTGAATGTAAGCAATTTGAAAGAATAACATAGTTTTGCTAGCGACAAACAAATATACCAACTAAAAAGCATCGAAAGCATCAAAACTTCTAGGACTACAGAGATAGACCGATTATCCGCCAGGCCGATATTTGGAAATTTGACGGATATCGGTATCGGTCTATTTTTTTTTTATCCGACCGGCAGATATGAAAAAAATCCAATTAAATCTGGGTTATTTTGGCTCAGATGCAGCTGCGCCTCTCTCTCCTGCCTGCTGTCTCCTGCACTAGTATTCACCCAGTCCTCTGATTGGTTAAATCAGAGGTCGGGAAACTGTCTCGCGAGCCATATCTGGCTCTTTTGATGACTGCATCTGGCTGTCCGCCAACCTGTAATTTTAAATGTGGGACCGGCCGGCTCATTTGACATGGACGAGCTGTGATGAGCTGATGGTCCATTCACACATTTTTCTTGGACCTTCAAACATACGTCGCATTAATATGCTTCAATTCAGTTCCCATTGGTGGTCCTCCCGTCGCGGATTGCGCGGAGATAGGCGTAAGTACAGAGCTTGTCTTGTGCCTTAAATCTCTGCTCAGCCAGAAGCGGAGCTGGCCCCTCCCATTCCGATCGATCTGGAGTATATAAAAATGCATAGGGGAAAATTAAACCACGAAAGTGAACTGCGTGGTACCTCAAGTCATAGAGGTGCGCAATCAGTTTGACTTTCATGACTTTTTTGCCTGTCAAAATTGTCGAGTTCCCTGGTTGCAGTTTTACACTTCCAGGAAATATATGCAGCGCCACAACATGATTCTATTTGTTATTTTCCAAATGGTGAGTGCGCAACGATTGTAACATACCAAGTAACAATGTCAGGCTTTCATTGTCGTTTTCTAAAGATTTATTTCAATCACAAATCGGTGACTGCTCATAAAAGCCTCACTCTACCACATGATGCGTTCAAATGCGCTCAAGAAAAAATAAAAAAGGTGATCACAAAGCCGACTCGGACAAGCTGGCAACAGAATATGTCAAATATATATGTATATATACAGTATCTAGACACACACACACACACACACGCTGTTTGGCTCTCGTGGAATCATATTTTAAAATATGTTGAGTTTTTTGGCTCTCTTGGTCAAAAAGGTTCCTGACCCCTGGGTTATATAGTAGTGATGGTAAATGAAGTTACACCTGTATTGCTCCTTTCGACCTTTTTAAGGCCTTCAAAGCACTTCACACTATATCCTCATCTACCTACTGGTGCCACAGCACCAGGAGCAACGTGGAGTTTACTATCTTGCTCAAGGACACTTTGACACTACTGATACTTTGAGGTCATCAGGGCTTTCTTTTCTGTGGAAAAAATTAAAAGACCTAGTTATTCAACTTTATAAGAGATGAGTCTTAGTCTAGGAAATTCAGCCACTTCTGAAGCTATTATTTTCTATTTGTGTGATTCAATAAACATGCTTTAGGCATTTTAATGAAGTTCAGTTTTTGCATTATTTAAACTTTTTACGCCAATGATTGCACTTCTACTGCAAATGAATATCAGCTCCAAAAATCTGTCATCGGCTCCCTCTACCTACTTATAATCGGTTTCGGTCCTGAACAACCCATATTGGTCGATCTCTACTTTAAAGTTGAAAAGTTTCATTGATTTCAGGTTTCTAGACCCCCAGCTTGGATTTAAAACATTTAATTGATCGTGTTAAGGAATTGGTAATGAAAAACCAAAATCTGTTCACATTTCCTCTTGAAAACTACACTTTTCATGGTCAGTATTTGAAATACTAGAACCAAAATTTCAAAAATACAAAGAAAATAATAGGTAAAATAAATATGGGAAACTACCATAAATAAATTGTCCAACAAAGCGAGAATGTATAAAAATCTTTTAGAAGTTGAAATGTAGTTGCCCACCCTCCCACCTCCCCAAACACATAACACTGACCATGCAGGCGGCCTGGACGGCCTCGCTGAGACTGGCAGCATTGGGCTCGCACCAGAACTTGTGGCAGGTGAAGTCTCTTGGGCCATCGGCCATGATGAATGCAAAGGTGCGCACGTCTTTGCCCACGCCCATAAAGGAAAGGAACCGCACCCGGCACTCTGACAGCACTTCTTCAGTCTGAAATGAGCAGTTGTAGTGATTTTTGTTACTGATTATAAAAAAAGTCCAAAAAGATTTATAAAACGTTCTATATCATCACTATGATTGTCATAGAAAGTTCATTCTGCAGCTTCACTATGATTCTGTTACCTGTTTTGCAAGTATGGTGAGCGTCGCAGGCGCCACGTTGACAGAAACTGGCGTCCAGTCATTCTTGTCTTTGCCCTCTACAGCCGCCTCCAGTGCGTCATTGATCACATCCATACCTGAAAAGAATTTCCTCTGGTTATATAATGTGAGGATGGAGATCTGATGAGTACTGTAGAAAATGATTCTTTTCTTACCCACAGGCTTCACCACAGGCTCACTACCAAGGTAATACACATGGAAGCGCTGGAAAAGTTCATTTTTGGGAGCTGGAAACTCTGGTGAAGAATAACAAGGAAGTGTCCGAAAATGCAAACAGATGAGCTTGACATTTTGGAAAATGTGCTTTAGTTTACCTTCCACCGACAAAGGTTTCCCAGTGTCCGAGCTGAGACGACTCAAGCCTGACTTTGATGCCTTTCTTTCCATCATTATCTATTAAGAAAAATGTTTTGCTTACTGAAAATATACTTTAACCATGTTGATAGTAGCATCACAAAAAGCGCGCAACCTTGGAACACATCTCGTGCAAAGTGGTGGCGATGTTCTTGGCGGGCGAGTCGCAGCGGAACACATGACACTTAAGGACTTGCGTCAGGTTGTCCCGAGCCACATAAGCAAAATCCCTGTGGGATGAAGCACATTAATATTAGCTGATTGCACTACAAGTTATACACATAGAAGACACGGTGCACCAACAAAAATGACTCATGTATACCTTTCCCTGTTTGTATGCCGGGGAAAAAAGCAGCATGGAAAAAAGACGCGAGCGTTAGAAGATTGTGAAAAACCGGCACTGATTGTAATAGCATAAAATATCCAGCAGAGGTCCCAGATGAGTAACCAATGCAAACAACAAAGATGGAACCAAGAAAACGAACCTGCCATTGTCTCTGCCAACACCCCAAACACGGATGCTGCCGATAGGCTGCGTGTGGAGCAGCGTCTGACCTAGTGGATCGATTAGGTTCATGGTGTCGTTCTCCAGCACCATCAGCATGTCCTTACCCTGCAGAAAACACAGATTTTGGCCATTATCATCACAGCAGAGTAGCGCTGGGCAATGTGGCTAGGGTTGGGCATCGTTTGAAATTGAACGATTCCGGTTCCATGTTTCGATTCCGGTTCCGAAAGATTCTCGATTCTGATTCTTTTAAGAGGCACGGTCAAAAAAAGCTGTGATGAGACCCTCGACGGGCCGACAGAATGGGTTCCAAAAAAAAAAAAAAAAAAAAGGCAGGGTCAAAAAATCTATAGTTTAAAAATTTATTAGTTTATATTAATATCTTAACTTCACTTTTTTTTTTAATTATATGAATCTAAAATTTCTTATTATTTATATGAATTTAAAATATATTATTATTATTAATATAATCAATATGAAATTTATGAATTATATGAACCCCTCGCAGGGTTATTTTTAACTTATATATACATTTCAGTCTTTGAACTCGAATGTGATGAAGTTTCTTTCCACAGGAGTGCGCTTTCACAGAGATGTTTATTTTTCAAAAGCTCACGGAGAAAACAGTTATATTCTTTTGCCAAACATGTACCTTAAAAATCCTTTTGATACTGATTTTAACGGAGGCGCCTACAGCTTTAAGATGTCGGCTGTACTAACGCCAGCGAGTCTGTCATTTCGCATCTGTTTCTCTTTATATGTTCTAATGCTGCTGAGTCTGTCATTTTGCATCTAGTTCTATTTACATATGATATTGACCATAGCCCGCCGTAATAATATGATTTTTTCTAAATCTATTCCATCCATCCATCATTTACTGCTAAATTCGGGGTCGGGTCGCTGGGACAGCAGAAGACAGACGTAATGTATTGTTTGACCTACCTGGTTCGGGCAGTGCAGCGTATCAACTACGTAGCACTCAGCTAGCTTTGCACTTCGCACTTAGGCTATATTCCATGAAGCCGGTCGTGCATAATTGGTCATGCAGCCACCTTTGCATGATATACAGTGGGGCAAATAAGTATACAGTCAACCACTAATTGTGCAAGTTCTCCCACTTGAAAATATTAGAGAGGCCTGTAATTGTCAACATGGGTAAACCTCAACCAAGAGAGACAGAATGTGGTAAAAAAAAAAAAAACAGAAAATCACATTGTTTGATTTTTAAATAATTTATTTGCAAATCATGGTGGAAAATAAGTATTTGGCCTATACCAAAAGTTCATCTCAATACTTTGTTATGTACCCTTTGTTGGCAATAACGGAGGCAAAATGTTTTCTGTAACTCTTCACAAGCTTTTCACACACTGTTGCTGACAAACAAAGGCTAATATTAGTAACACAATGCGCCGCCAGGGACTCAGATCCTGCACTGCCAGACGTGTCCCCCTGCTAAAGAAAGTACACGTCCAGGCCTGTCTGCGGTTCGCTAGAGAGCATGTGGATGATCCAGAAGAGGACTGGGAGAATGTGTTATGGTCAGATGAAACCAAAATAGAACTTATTGGTAGAAACACAGTTTCTCTTGTTTGGAGGAAAAATAATATTGAATGGCACCATACCCAGTGTGAAGCATGGGGGTGGAAACATCATGCTTTGGGGCTGTTTTTCTGCAAAGGGACCAGGACAACTGATCTGTGTAAAGGAAAGAATGAATGGGGCCATGTATCGAGAGATTTTGAGTGAAAATCTCCTTCCATCAGCAAGGGCATTGAAGATGAGACGTGGCTGGGTCTTTAGGCTTGACAATGATCCCAAACACACAGCCAGGGCAACAAAGGAGTGGCTTCGTAAGAAGCATTTCAAGGTCCTGGAGTGGCTTAGCCAGTCTCCAGGTCTCAACCCCATAGAAAATCGGAGGGGAGTTGAAAGTCCGTATTGCCCAACGGCAGCCCCAAAACATCACTGCTCTAGAGGAGATCTGCATGAAGGAATGGGCCAAAATACCAGCAACAGGGTGTGAAAAGCTTGTGAAGAGTTACAGAAAACATTTGGCCTCCGTTATTGCCAACAAAGGATACATAACAAAGTACTGAGATGAACTTTTGGTATTGACCAAATACTTATTTTCCACCATGATTTGCAAATAAATTATTTAAAAATTAAGCAATGTGATTTTCTGTTTTTTTTCCCCACATTCTGTCTCTCCTGGTTGAGGTTTAACCACGTTGACAATTACAGGCCTCTCTAATATTTTCAAGTGGGAGAACTTGCACAATAAGTGGTTGACTAAATACTTATTTGCCCCACTGTAGTTGTGTTGCAAATGTTGCACTGAGCTGACTGGTCTCTTTTTTGTTGTTGTAAAGTTAAGCCAAACTTTTGAGCGCAGCCGCACCGTGTCCATGGTTGTAATACGGTTGCAATGCACAAACACGCGCTTGTTGTGGCTGCTTCTTCGTGGTTTTCGGCAGCATTTTTTTCCGTGGCGGTCAGGGCATCGAAACATGGAATCGAAATTTAAAAATTCGAATGGTTCCGGGAGAACCGGGGTGTTAGAACCGGGTGCCATGGTTGCTTGATGCCCAACTCTGAATATGGACTTAACATTAAATGTTGTTTTATTTAAGAATTTGGGAACACTGCCTGAAGACTGTGCCCACATCTTCGTTTAAGGTGTACGAGTGGTGTCGGCTAATCGTTTGCAGCACCCACAGTATTTCTGCCTTTAGCATAGCGGTTGGGGTGAATGCAGCGAAAGCACTTGTGCTGAGACCCAGGCTCGACACGAAGGGCCTTGTACGTGCCTTAGTGCCTGTTGGTGCAAACATTTGCATGGGGACTGTTATTGCCGGACTAGCAGCATAGCGTTTATGCTTTTCCCCTTTCATGTGAGTGTCAAGAGCTTGACCGCCCATTATTCCCACCTTGATGTCTTTTTGACATACTTTGCATATCTATTCTGAAGTTGTTTAAAAAAAAAAAAAAAGTTGTATTTCGGCTCCTCAAGCCACTTATGTTCAAGTATGCATAGATAGTAAAAGAAATGTACATATGCCTTTTCCAACCACCCTGGTTCTACTACATGGCTAGAAGGACACACTGCCCCCTGCGGCGTGATTCCTACGCAATTAGACAGGGTTGATTTAGCCTCTCTATTTTACGGAATCTTGGATTATGAGGCTGGCTAAATTAATAAAATTAGCACAAAAAAACTCCAGACACACATGTAAGGTTACCTGGATGAATTTTAATGCCTCCCATGTGAAATTTAATGCCATACCTCACAACAACAACAAAAAAGCAAACTATAATGCTTATTAAGACCTTTAAAACCACATATTGTAAATAAGACCTTTTAAGGATTCGCGGAGACCACGATCTTTGGGTTTCCTGAAAAAGCGCCTTAAAAATCCAAGGCATTATGGTTATGATCAGTGTTGGGAGTAACGCTGTTGTAAGTAACGCCGTTACGTAACGGCGTTATTTTTTCAGTAACGGGGTAATCTAACTAATTACTTTTTCCGCCGTTACAACGCCATTACCGTTACTGACGGTCAAAAGCGGTGCGTTACTTACTCTGAAAAAACTGAAGAGTTTCAAGTTTGTCGAAATTAAAGGAAAGAACCTGCATGTAATGTGTAATTTATCTCCCGGGGCAAAGCTTTTGTCGACATCTGTGGTAAGCAATTCAAATCTGCTGAAGCACCTAACAAGTTAACTACCTGTCTGTTCTTCTCTATTCCACTGACTCGAATACTGCTCAGAAAATTTCAAATTCTTTGACATACAACAAGTTCTTTTTAAAGTAACGGAAATATTTACTTTCCCTGGTAACTAGTTACTTTTACTATAGAGTAATTCAGTTACTAACTCAGTTACTTTTTGGAAGAAGTAGTAAGTAATGTAACTAATTACTTTTTAAAAGTAACATGCCCAACACTGGTTATAATTATCATTTTTTTTCATCTTTACAAAGGTGGACTACACCTTAAAAAAATAGTCCAATTTTTCACAACACATAGCTTTTAGCAATTGAAATTTCCGGCTGAAATATAAAGCCCAGAGTAGTAATAAATAACGTCATTTACATGAATTAAATAGTCGAGTAATTGTAAAATAATTACTGATTAATTTTTAGCAGCCAGTGTGTAAACAATCATTCTGACAAATCTTTTAATTTCATAGTCATACAAAGGTGTAAAAACAAAAAGTAAGTACCTCTCCCCAGATCCCGGCGGTGTCGTGCAAGTTGTGTTTGTGGTACGAGAGTTGTCGAATACAATTGTTGACTGCCACGCTGCTCTTGCCGGGCGCCATGTCTTCCTCAGACATCTCCACCCAGCCCAAAGAACGCACTGCGAAGCACTGTCAAGACAAGGAGGACAGTGAAACATTTGTATCATTTTTTGATTTTAATATTGTGTTTTACATTCATCCTGAAACAATCAAAAATTAACTCAGTACCTTGCTTTCTAAATCTGTGCAGGGTGGAATCATCTTCTCTTCATCCTCAGGCTGGGAGCAGTTGTAGCTTCAGATTAAGGAGAAAGTGAGAAATTATTATATTGTATTTAAAGATCAATTTTAATGACATGAGTAAATACTTGAGGTTGATTGAAGCATAACGTAGAGTTGCTCCCTCAAACTCTCGCAGGCTTTGATCGGACGTAACCTCTCCTTCCTCCTGAGAACGCAGACAAGAATGGTTAAATGTGGAAAACTTTCCATACTTGCAATTTATTTGGGTTACCTTCCACAGCTCTCCATCAGCGCTTTCTTCTGTGCTAGAAAACTGACCCCAGGTTTCCTGAAAAACATAACCTAAATATAAAAATCTCACGTGGAAAATCCAACCATGGACCAGAGCATAAGTATCAAACTCAAGGCCCGGGGGCCAGATCCGGCCTGCCATATAAACCTTTATGGCCCGTGACAATAAATCATGTCGACTTGCCATTCTTCTTGCAATTATAAAATTGAATATAAAGTTTCTGTAGTCCTTGATAAAAGATGGAGGACTCTGGAAATGAGGGGACTATTTACCTCCGCCAGTAGGTGAAACCTAAGGAAGGCAGAGGTTAAGCATTCTGCTCCATTATTTTTGCTTGTCTGTATGTTTTTGTTGAACATAACTCAAGAATAACTAATTGCGTTATTGTGAAACTTGCAGGATAGGTTTGTCAGATGAAACAAGAAAGGCTATTACATTTTGGGGCAATCAGGTCAAATGTAAAAGATAACAGAGTTCAGAAATTGAATTTTGTGATAATGTGGTTAGCCTGTTTAAATAAAATACAGTATTTGCAGGCCAGGTGATAGGATGACAAGAGAAAGGGTCAAAGGTGACAGGTCAGAAATATGGCAATGCTTTGAATTTGGATGATGAACGAACACTTGAAGCAAGTTGCCTTTATGTGCGTCGTACCAACGTGCATTTTTATTTTAAAAAATAATTAATATAATTATTTATTTTTTAAATTATTATTAAATTTATTAGGATCATGGAAGCTCCCACTTGGGGAAAATGTATACATACTGTATATCCTGTATATACATAATATAATAAAAATATATATGGAAACAGCACTGGCCTGCTTACTGTAATCCATGACTGCACAAATGTTAGTTATTTAGTATTTTAAAGTTTTACATATAGTAGTATACTATAAAATTAATACTATATATTTCATTTTTGTTACTGTGGGTATGTGTGCCTTCCATTCAAAATAATTGTAGTAATATTTTAGTGTGCCCTCTACTTTATTTATTTTCAGGTTAAAACAAAAGTTGAAGTTTTTCCCATCCCCCAAAAATGCGGCATGCACACCAGAAAAAGCATCTGAACTCACAGAAAGTATTCTGAAAATGGTTGTCCGGGACATTGCAATTCATTTTAACATTTAGAAATATATAGACAATGACATACCACAAAAAGAGTAAGAATTGTTTTGACTCCTGTTAAAGAGGTGAAGTCACAGTGTTTCCATTTACATTTTTTTTTTTTCTAATTAATGCCAGCAGCATTTTACCTCATTGTTTGTGATTTATTTTTGGTATTTATGTTATTTATTTATACGTTAATAAAGAATTTAGGTGTTCCAAAATGTTTTTTGTGAATTAATAAGCTTGAACAAAAATTATTAAAGTAGTAGTAAAAAAAAAAAATAATAGTCCGCAGACTAATCGGAAGGAAATTAGTGGTTTGGGACAGCCCTAGTTCATACTGGTGAGAAATGTACCCCTGACCCCAGTTCACCTAATCAGTTTGGTTTTATTGATGGCATGTCCCCAGCAAAAAGTGTACAAGCAGGTTATGCTGTTTTATCGTCCCCACCAATCTTGAGACCAAACTTGCACCCTTGTAATTGACCCATTTCAAGGTATAGGGGGAAATTATAATTGCCGTGGAAAGAGTTTTACTAGTTTCGGTGACAAGGTGAATAGTTTTTTTACTGTTGTTCGTGAACTACATTTCCACACAAACGCACATCGAGGTACCATTTAGCTTAGCAAGGAGAGGTATGAGAGACATTTTTCGAGTGTCCCAGAGTTCGCGAAACTTGAGGAATAAAGCGCATTTATCAAGGTTTTGTCAGCCGTGATGGCGTCCGCTGTATCAGCCCTGCCCCTCTGCTATTTAATGTGTTGTTGACACAGTAGCTCAGCGGTGCTCTGACCCGCCGCTCGGCACAAATTCATTCAAACTTGCCTTTCTGTCCAAGACGGCCATCCACCGCTCACTTTCGCCAAAAAGTCCGATCCAAAATACAGTAATGCCCCGGATGGGGGAAAAAGGAGAGGAGTCTGTATTAGCTTAGTCACTTTATTGTGGGAACAATAATAAACTAGGCCTGCAAGCAGGACTGAACGGGCCCTCGCAATCTAGCGCAACTCGGACTGTGTGCAGGTCAGGGTGGTGGCAGATCCTCCTCTCTAATCATCTCATTAGAACCTAACAAGCTCGAAAGTCGCCTCTTTACATTCACACACCTAACAGATAAAAAAAAACCTAGTGGAGAGAGTACTACAAAAAAGGAGGTACTACTGAGCTGTGCAGCCAAGCCCTTATTCAAAACCAAAATTAATATTCTAACTGGGCCAATTCGACCAAGTGTGCCAAATATTGTGGCTCTATAAGCTGCCTGAGTCTCTGAAAAAAAGTATTTCCTTTAAATGGCGAATAAAGGGTCGTCACGGCAACAGACAGAGACACGTGGACATGGGCCGTAAATAAGTATTTTAATAGGTCTTGAAACTACAATGACCAACCTGAAAAGAACTGGACATGTATTGGAAAAACGAGTGACTTTCTATTGCCACTAGTTGGCGCTGTAGGGTTGATGCAAATGACCCCTACAAGGCCCTTCAGGGTATGACTCTCAACAAGCACGGGAAGTTTGGCGCAGATATGTTGTATATCTGGCGAGTTATGACTGTTCAAAGTTTTTGGAGAGAAAAATTGTTGACAGTCATTTTCACTTTCCTGTTTGGACCCCTCCGCTTCAACGAAACTTCAATATTTTTTATCAGGCACCTGAAGACAGGTCTTAAGGCTTCCCTTATGCAGCTTTGAGGTAGATTGATTTTTTCCCTTTAGAGGAGGAGTGTGTCCCGTAAAAAAAGGGCATTTCCTGTTCCCACTAGGAGGCGCCAAGCACAAATGGTAAATTTTCAATCCAGTCCTGCTCAGGCTGGTATACCTCACACACATGCCAGATTTAAAATAGATTGAACGTTGTATGAGGGAGTTATCAGTCATTTTCCGAATTCGGTGTTTTGGCGAAAAAATGGCCGACTTTGGCACCCCGCCCAGGTCAGGCCCGTGAATGAAAACACACCATTTTGATAACTTAAGATTTCATATGCCTCATGAACAGTCTCGCCAATTTTGAGAATGATCAAACTAATTCCCTAGGTGCCAAGGTGTAAAATGTGCACACTGTAAATCGATAAAAATTTCACATTCAATCCAAAATACCCGATTTCCTGTTGGGTTTGGAATACGCATGCAAGAGACTTTTTGGAGCAGTTTTGTACAAGGTATCGACTCTCCGAATTTCATCCTTCTACGTTGAAAAAACCTAAATAGAGAGGCCTTTTTGAAAATTTCAAGGGGGCGCCACTGAGCCATTTTTTTACATGTTTTTGTAACGTTGCAAGATTATTGAACGTTATCCAAAGCCACATGTATGTCCAAATTTTTGTGAGTTTTCGTGCATGTTCAAGCCTCCAAATGTAAACTCCTACTGTGAACCGATAAAAATTTCACATTCGATCCAAAATACCCGATTTCCTGTTGGATTTGGAATACGGGTGCAAGAGACTTTTTGGAGCAGTTTTGCACAAGGTATCGACTCCCCAAATTTCATCACTCTATGTTAAAAAAACCTAATAGGAAACGCCTTTTTGAAAAATTCAAGGGGGCGCCACTGAGGCATTTTGTTACATTTTTTCGTAACATTGCAAGATTATCGAACGTTATCCAAAGCCGCATGTATGTGCAAATTTTTACGAGTTTTTGTGCATATTCAAGCCTCCAAATGTAAACTCCTACTGTGAACCCATGAAAATTTCACATTCGATCCAAAATACCCGATTTCCTGTTGGATTTGGAATACGGGTGCAAGAGACTTTTTGGAGCAGTTTTGCATAAGGTATGTACTCCCCAAATTTCCTTGCTCTATGTTGAAAAAACCCAATAGGAAAGGCCTTTTTTAAAACTTCTTTCTGTCGCCACTAGTTGGCACTGTAGAGTTGATGCAAATGACCCCTACAAGAACCTTCAGGGTATGACTCTCAACAAACACGGGAAGTTTGGCGCAGATATGTTGTATATCTGCCGAGTTATGACTGTTCAAAGTTTTTTGCGTGACAAATTGTTGACGTTCATTTTCACTTTCCTGTTTGGACCCCTCCGCCTCAACGAAACCTCAATATTTTTCATCAGGCACCTGAACACAGGTCTTAAGGCTCCCCTGATGCAGGTTTGAGGTCAACAGATTTTTTTCCCTTGGAGGAGGAACCTGTCTCGTAAAAAAAGGCATTTCCTGTTCTCACTAGGGGGCGCTAGACCTAATGGGTAATATTTCAATGCACTCGTGTTAAGGGTGGGATACCACACATACATGCCAAATATGAAAAAGATTGAACGTTGTGTCAAGGAACTATTAGTCATTTACTGAATTTGTCATTTTGCCGAAAAAATGGTCGACTTTGGCACCACGCCCAGGTCAGACCCGTGAATGAAAACGCACCATTTTCAAAACTTAAGATTTCATATGTCTCCTGAACAGTCTCACCAATTTTGAAGATGATCCAACTAACTCCCTCTGCGAAAAGGTCTCAAATGTGCACCCTGTGAATCGATAAAAATTTCATATTTGATCCAAAATAACCAATTTCCTGTTGGGTTTGGAATATGCGTGTAAATGCTTTTTTGGAGCGGTTTTGGACAAGGTATAGACCCCCCAAATTTCATTGCTCTACGCTGACATACCCTAATGTTATAGGCCAATTTTAAAATTTCAAGGGGGCGCCACTGAGCCATTTTGTTATATTTTTTTGCAACGTTGCAAAATTATCGAAATTTACAATTTTCCGGACGTATGTGCAAATTTTGGTGACTTTTCGTGCATGTTCAGGCCTCCAAATTGGCCGTTTTCATTTGCCCTGGAAAAAAAAAAAATAAAAAAAAAAAAATAATAATCCTTTGCAAAACAATAGGGCCTTCGCACGCTTAGTGCTCGGGCCCTAATAAAAAGAATAACAAAATGACAGCAGGCTTCCATGACATGCGACCACTCTCTCCTTCTCGGTTCCCTCTACGTCACAGCTCCCCGTCCGATCGTCTCTTAAGGAGACCTCGTATAACAATTACAATACACAATGAATACGATGCCGCTGAACCCTTAACACGAGGCTGGCTCTAGTTTGAAACGGCTTTAAGAAATAAAAATAAAACATCTCTTTTTCACGGCGTGGCGGCTTTCATTTTGGTGTGGCGGTGCGCCACAACATTCAATATGTAGGGGAAACCCTGATTATCATGCACCTCTAATTCTTATGTGAAAATCCTGCTCCACATATGACCATTTCAACTTACAATGTCCTGAAACGAATTAACTTAGTATGTAGAGGTACCACTGTGGTTATTTAATTGTGGCAGCCCTAGCTGGGCAGATGTAATGGCCCTCCGAAGGAAACTAACCATGATGTGGCCCGCAAAAAAGATGACTTTGACACCCCTGCTGTAAGGTATTCCAAATAGACATAATGAAAAAAGAACACCTATAGCTTACAGGGCGACCCAAAAAAAAGTTTACACTGCCACAATACAACTTAAATGCCATGTTTATTCATCTTAGAATTAGAATTTAATCACAAATTATACATTACTGTAAAGAACATGTACAGTACACTCTATTTTTCAATGTGTCCTCCCTTAAGTGTCACAACAGCCTCCAGGCGCCTGCGGAACGCTTGACAGGTCTTCTTTATGTAGGATGCTGTCATCTTTTCCCAAGATCTAACAATGGACCTCTCCAAGGCTGCCACAGAAGTTTGTGGCTTCTTACAGGCACTGTCCTCCACAGTTGCCCATATGCTATAATCCAGGGGATTGAGATCTGGACTCTGGGGTAGCCACATATCACCTTGTCAATCAACTTTTTGGTCCGCACAGATCGGCACTTCCAGACCCAGGTTTTCGTGAGGCTGTTCCAGTATCTTTCAGCTTCTTTTTAACTTTGCAAACTGCACATCTGGATATTCTCAGATTTGCTGCAATCTCAGTCGGTGTCAGACCGGCACGCAGCAATTCAGGTACAGCTAAAGTTTTCTTCATTTTCAGCAGAAGCACAGGAATTGTAGAGACGAGAGATTACCAGCTGCATTGAGTGACCTTAATGAATCACTTAAGCATGACAACCTATTTAGATATGTTTCAATGGCTTTTAAACAAGCAGTCAACTGAGTGTAAACTTTTTTTTGGGTCACCCTGTAGGACACTCGTATGTCAACGTACCCCTACACACACAAACTTCAAGTGATTCTCACCTCAGGCTCCTCGCATGGGGTGGTCTCCAGTGACATGGTGGACGACAGCACAGAGTCGTCAATCTTCCCCAGGGGTGAGGGGGGCTCCCACTGTGTGGTGCCGGTGGGAATATGCCAGTAGTATGTGCCCGACGTATCACGCACTCTCATCCAGCCGGTAGGTAGGTCAGTGTCCGTCTCGAAGGCATTGGAGTCCCAAAAGGAGTCTAGGAAAAGCAAATAAGGAGACGTTGATGAATTTATGCTTGAAGAAGTTACTCGCTTGCAAAAGTTTCTTCAACAGTGCTTACCTCTATTGCCGTTGGGAGAAGTAGCATCAGTAACATTGTCTTGAGCGGCGGCAGGCCAGTTGGCCTCGTCATCGCTCGGGGACGCGTTGACATTGGCGAAAAGGAGGCACGCATTCCTCCCAGGGACGCTACCTTCTATTCCTCCACCTGACTGGGCCTTCTCCCAATCTGTAGCCGCTTCTTCCAACTTCTCGCCCTTGTCCTCCTCTTCTCTCTCCTTCTCTTCATCATCATCGGCGGTGTGGATGAGGAGCGGCTCATTGAGGATGTTATTGGCCTCCTCCCGGGTGGCTACTTTGGGGGACTCCTCGCGCTCCTCCTCCAGGTTGCCATTTTGAGAAATGTTGCAGTTGTGGTCCTGCTCCTGCTGGTTTTCGCTCACTTTACGCAACTGGTTCTGGCCCTCCTTGCGCCACTTGGCATTGTTGCCCGTTGACTCCTGCTCGCACCAATCATTGAGTTTGTTCTTCTTCAGCTCTTTGTCGTGCTGTTTGTTGCCCACATACGGCATCGTGTCGTCATCATCGTGGCCGCCCATCGCTGCTTAGCGTTTCGCGTAGCTGCAAGCCGTGACAGCGGAGTGAATAATATTAGGAGTGGGAACCCCTTGGTACCTCACGATACGATACGATTTGCGATACAAAGCTCACGATAACGATGATCTGATGATATGGCGATACAATGATTATCAATACATTGGTCAGTATATCATTCTAGGACTTTCTACAAATAACTAAGAAACAGAAAAACAAGTTTCTGCTGTGAATTGGAATTAGTTTGTCACTAGTAGACGTCCAATCCATTTGAACTGGGAGGGTGGCAGCGAATGAACATTCGTTCATTCGCTGCCATCCCTCCCACTTCAAACCATCAGCGGCAGCCAATGCCAGGCAATGAGATCATTTTGAGCCATTTAAGGTCATTTACCTGTTGATTTTCAGTTATTTCCTGTTGATTTTGGGGTATTTTATGAGTCACTTCCTGTTTATTTTGAGTTACAGAACAGGACGCGACCTGGGAATCACCCAAATGAATAGGTAGTGACTCAAACTGCCAGGAAATGACGTGTAAATGCCCTAAAATGAACATCAAATAACCTGTAAAAGCCCTGAAAATTGGATCGAATGACTGAACACTCCGGTTTTGAATGAACGAACGTTCCCAGTCTAAATGGACTGGGCGTCGTGCACCGTCAATGGCAGCCTTAGAGTTAACTGAGACACTATTATGGTGGAAGATTTTGGTAGCAACTTGATGGTTCCTTTTAAAAAAAAAACAAAAAAAAACTGACACCTTTTTAAAACGATATCTCGATTCTTGACAGGAGCATATTGATAACGTTTTGGGATACAAAGTATCACGATATATCACCATTACGATATTTTGTCACACCCCTAGAATATACAGTCATTTGTCATATATAATACACTTGACTATAATACGCACACCTAAAATCACACTTTCGCAGCTGATTTAGATAATATAGACGAAAAACCTTAAAGGGTACCATGGATAGAAAGACGTAGTTATTGAAAGAGAAATGTTAGTCCGAGTTTTAATAATTTGATTTTAAAACCCCTCTTAATGTTTTTGTTTTCATAAAATTTGTAAAATTTTTAATAAAAAAATAAACTAGTAGCTCGCCATTGTTGTTGACGTCACAGGGCGGTGACGTCACGCGGCCACTCTTTAACTATGTAAGGTAGTGATTTAAATACACCCCAAGGTGTCAATGGCGAGTTTTAAATTAATAAGAGATCAAGCCAAAGAGTGTGTTTTGTCGCTCGACTGACGCCGTAGTTTCCGGTTTAGTGCAGGCCCATTGTGATTTACGTTCATTTGAGTGTTGTCTTCACAACAAACAAGACTCCTGATAATGGCTCCCAGCATTATAGTTTGTATATTGTGACTAAATATTCCCATCCAGTGTATTTTTGTTGAGCTAAACGAGTTGCTAAAATGTTTGACCAAAGTCTGAGTAAGTTTTATGTGTATTTTGCATATCTATTTTGATTGTGAATTTGTGAATGCCAGTTCTCTTTGTATTGTTGTTTAACTGTGTGAGAGTAGGGCCTCATTAATTCAAAATTAAGCACTTCTCTTTTTGTGAAGATTATTTTTTGAGACATACATTATTTTTATTGTATTTTCACTATATGATACTTGTTTGTTGTGAAGGAGTTGCCAAAGCTTATGCCAAGAAACGCCTGTGTCCACTCTTTCTCTCTCCCTTACATTCCACTGTCGATTAAAGGAAAACTACACGTCATTCACGGTACAAAACGCACTAACTGGCTTGATCCTTAATTCATTTAGAACTTGCCATTGACACCTTGTGGCGTATTTGAATCATTACCTTACATAATTAAAGAGTGACACGTTTTGTTTTTTTCCCCTTTTTTAATGAGTGACACGTAGAATTCCTGCAGCGTGGCCATGTGACGTCACTGTCCTGCGACGTCAACAACAATGGCAACCTAGTTAAAATAATTTTACAAATGTTATTGAAACGAAAACATTAAGAGGGGTTTTAATATCAAATTATTATAACTTGTACCAAGATTAAGCTTTTAAAAACTACGTCCTTCTATCCATGGTTCCAATTTGTCATGTTAAATCTGTTTCTGCTATTGGTTCAAAGTTTACATTTGTGCTTGTTTATTCATATTTTTGTTAGGATTTTACAATTTACTGATTGATTTTTTTTTTTTGTATTTGAAAAACTCATTCTAATTTGAAATGTCAGAAAAAAAAACGGGTTGCTTGTATGTAATTGCACGGGTTCTATCATTTTCTTTAAAATAAAAACCTTTTTTCCTGCCATTTTTGTACCAAAAATAAAGTATATATATTTATATAAATATACTTTTTTCCTCTTATTTTGTCGGATTGTTCCTTTCACACCCGAAAATATGTTGGGTTTGACTGCAATGAGTTTGTATGGTGTAAAAATTATGGTTGTCAATAGTGTCAAAAAGCACCAGTACTTAAATGTTGTATCCAGATATTATATTTGATATCTTAAGTAACGATACGCAGTATCGATTTGTTTGGTTTTGCATGATTACAGATCACCAGAAATGTCTTGGGGTAAATTTGATTTTGTACTACTAGACTCTTGTTAGTAATGGAGGATAATTTTGCCTTTTCCTTTTTAACTCATTGGCTTCCATTGACGGCACTACACATCCAATCCATTTGAAGTGAGAGGGTTCGCAGTGAGTGAGCTAACTCGTTCATTTGCTGCCACTCTCCTAGTTCAGATGGATTGGACGTGCAAGATTGACAAACTAATTCAGTTTAATTTAATTTTCAAGAGCCATATTATTGGACGTTTATCACCATCAATGACAATTTTTAAAAATCCAATGGAATTTTGGATGTATTTTTTGGTAGCAAGTAAAATGGTAACAAGTATCGAGTATATTTTGAGCATCGATATCTAGTTCAAAATCTATTATTACATTTTATTTTTATAATACTTTTTAAAATAACCTAACAAAATGATAGTAAAAAATACGACAGATGACATGTTGGTTCGCAAAAGCTTACGATGGCTTAAGCGCATTTAATGTCTGACTCGCTACAGGTGAGAAAATACACACATTCAAAACATAATGATCTTTTTTTTAAACCACCTACCATAGCCTGTTTCTTCCTAGCCTGACATTTCCTTATCACATTCAAATCATTCAAATCCTGAAGCGTACTTTGGCCATTTCATTTACACACTCAGTTGATCTATAAATAAACAACGTTGATATAAAACACCGTGGCATCGCAGGGGTATTTAATAGTCGTTAGGTAATGAAAAAATAAAACACAATACCCGAAACGAAACCCCACCACGTCGGTCCCAGATTTTTCGAATGCCACGGCCAGCCGCTGTATGAAAATAACGGAGCGGTCGGGCACGGTCCGTCCGCCATCACCGCCGTCATCTTGGCTAAGCTAACGCTAGCTCTTCGGGCTAGCTCCGAAACGTCGAATTAAAAGGCAGTTTCGGGGATTACACACAAGGATGGAAGCATTCCCACTTACCGGCGAACCCTCCTTGGCTTCGAAAGACGTCGAATTGTGCGAGTTAGCTACATGTTTCCATGTTAACGAGATGGCTACGGTGCCAAAGGTCCGGTCCGTCTCCAGGCTGGGCAGAGAAGGTGGGGGTCGTTGTCACGAACGAGCGACTGGGCTCGGCTGGTAACGCGCCTACGTCAGTGGTTCACGTCACAGCCCCGTTTGGATGCTATCATGCTACCAGTCGCTGCTCTCATCGGGTCCATCACCTAACGTAGTGCTACTTCTTAACAATGACACTATGCTTAAGAAAAACTAATTAAAAAATGCCCCTCCTCCAATCAAAATGGATAAGACGTTCAGCGCCGTCAATGACACTGAAACATGAGCATTCACAGCCAGTCCTCCCAGATTAACTGAATTTTACACCTAATGTTGTAATTTTTATATGGCGGGAAAACACAGACAAGGCTGAAAAATCGGTTTCTGCTCTTGCACCCCTCTTTAAAATAAACTGCTGTATTTTAAGCTTAAAGAACTGTTGTGTTTGAGAGAACAATATATCTATATGCTGCCATAGCAGTTTCATGGCGCATTAAGCCTCCAACAGTGGCGCCACCAGGAGGTGGCCAGGGGTGGCCACGCCCCCCCCCCATGAATTTGTTGGCCACCCCACTGGACACCCCGCTTGCCAGTATATCGTTAGATTGTTGTAGCATAAGTTATGCATTTCATATACGTTATAGCCTGGTAATCTGTTGATCCCTGTTGGGAAGTACTTTTTATGTTTTGTTCATTCAATAATAATTATTTTTGTGTCACATTAACATTGTGTTGGGAAATATCCATTTAAGATATAATTGCCTATGTACTTGCTTTTATTTGTATCTGCCAGCACCTGCTTTTCCCCATTAATTATTTTGTTTTGTTAAATGTACACCTTATGCCTAATGTATATGGCGGAAAACACAGACAAGACCGAAAAAGCAGTTTCTGCTCTTGCACCCCTCTTGAAAAGAAACTACTGTATTTTAAGCCAAAAGAACTGTTGTGTTTGATCGAACAATATGTCTATATGCTGCCATAGCAGATTCACGGCACACTAAGTCTCTGAACTATTTTTCATTTGTCTGTTTTACCCTGAAAACCGCCGTTTACAGACGTCGCGCAACTGCTTTTGTTTCAACCTAGCCATGAAAAGAAGGTAAGTAATTATATTTATTCTTCAAAATGTTTGTCATTTTTAGCTTAGAATCATAAATAGATGTATAAATTTTTGTTTAAAAAAAAAAAACGACTTTAAAAAATTATTCACTCGCATATTCTAAACTTTTAAACGAATTACGTCACAATGAAAAAATTGGCATCTGTAAAAAAGTCCCGGATATCTTCCTCATAACTATCGATTAATTGTATTTTTTTGTTGCTGTCGCATTTTCCCCCATATGTTAGATGATAAATAATTGAGCCAAACAAAAAAAATTTGAAAAATAGCTTTTAAAAGGGTCACTATATGAAAATGAAAATCTCAACCACTCCTTGTTGTCTGCGATTTCTGCATCGCGGCCCTTGTTATAATACCATGTTTCACCCATAAAATCCTAATAAAATCTGGCTGTGGCCATTCACAGCTGTGTCTTGACACTCGGTGGTACATGTTACATGGAGTTTTTGGATCGAAACAAGGTAACTAAGCGATAATATCTCGTTAAAATCGTGGCGTCTTTAATTCTGCTTTCGCGTGCTCTCGCCTCCAATTAGGGTTTTGCTGTTTAAAAAAAATTTTTTTTCTTTAAATGCCTTCCTGTTCAACATTTTTGTTCCCCCAGAAAATTGAGATTTTAAGCTTTCCAAAAATGTATCACACATGCATTTCGGACAATTTTGAAAATTGGCCAAATTGAGGGTCTCAGAGCGGAAGTTCAAGTCACCTGAGTGTTTTCCGCCACTTACAGAATATTTCATATTATTTAAAAATAAGGAACAAAAGGAAAGAGAAAAATCTTATTTTTAATGAAAAAAAAAATGGTACCAGTAATAATAAACTTTTTTTTAGCCATGTCCACAGCACGTTTCTATTCATTTATTGCATGTGGCCCTCGGTGGAAACGGTTTGGACATCCTAAGTTTTGGATTCTCATTAAAATATGCACCCACATCTCAGGTTATTTTCCCAAGTGTGTCAGCATTTTTAAAAGATTTTTTTCCTCAGGTATTCACTTTATCCAGATTGCCTAATTTTGCAAATTATAAGCCCCAAACAAACTTGTATGCAACGTTCACACAAAATGAAAACAGCAATCTATCCATTCGTTTCCATTTAATATATTTATATAAATACATACATTTGTATAGGTTGCTTTTGATTTTGGCTTGGACGCAATCAAGCAAGCTGATGAAGGCACAGAAACAATGACAATATAGACAAGTGGGAAAAGAAGTGTAATAAGGAAAAATAATGGCACACTGAATGCAATGAAAAAAACATGACGATTAACATGAAGTACGCTAATTGTTCTCTGTTGGAGGCCACAATTCAACAATTAAACACTCAAGTTTCATCTCAGGCACTTTTACAGTTGTAGAAATATTATTAAAAGCACATTTGTTCCGAATTTTCAAATGAGACGTAACTATACATAATAGAATTTAATCCAAACACTATTTTATGCACATTGGTAACATGAGTTAGTTTTTAAAAATAGCTTTTACTCATGAATACACAGAGAAATGCATTGCCATGCTTAGCAAAATGCTGATGCGGCAACTCAGGGCGGGATAAGACCTGCTTTTAGCATATATAAAGAACATTCAGATCCAAATGAAACCCGTCGATGCTGTCCACAGGTTATTCAGTCCATTTGATTACAGTCAACACGAACAATTTAAAGAAAAAAAAAACACACACACATACTGAAACAAGCAAACAATGGCTGCTGCTGGATTGTAGTGGTGGCGGTGCTCAATGCTGCGGTAAAAAAAATAGTTTAAGGCAACATCCCAGGGGTTGGGAAAAAGTCCACTCTTTTTTACTTGTCCTGCATTTTCTCTAGAATAGGCACAATCATGTCAAACTTGGGCCTCTTGGCTGGATCCTCATTCATGCAGATCTTCATTAACTTGCAGATGTGTGGCGAGATGCCGGGAGGAATGGTGGGCCTCAAGCCTTCCAAGGCAACCTGAAAGAAAATAAAAGACTATCAGTATAAGCTCTATTTTTTTTTACATTGCCTGTAAAAGACAAAAACACAATTTTCCTCATGTCTGCTGACCTTCATGCCTATTTCCATATTGGAGAGGTCTGCAAATGGCACCTCCCTGGTGACCAGCTCCCAGAGCAACACGGCAAAGCTCCACATGTCGGCCGACCGCCGATTGATCTCCTCTGGTTTCTTCTGCAGGGCTGCAAAGGTAGAACCAGGCAAATGATTTAGCCCACATTGTAAAAAAAATAAACTTCCTAGTCATGCGAACTTAAGATTTGAAGTAGACATAACTAGGGATGGGAATCGAAATCTGATTCAAATTCCGAACCGGTTCCTAGTGTTTTGAGGCCTCGACACCACAATGAAAAAGCATTAACGATTCCTAAAGACGCGTATTGCATCATCAAGTGTCACGTCACATGATGACATGACATGTCTTGTTGTCCAGACGCATCAAACTAGCATGGCGCAAAGAATCACTAGTGAAGTTTGGCTACACTTCACCAGGAAAGAGGGTGAAAACGAAAGTGCAACTTGCAATATTTGCAAAGTGTTGATATCATCTAAGGGTCGGACACCAGTAATATGATTAAATATTTGCAAACACAGCACGGCATCCGCATCACCGAGTGTTGTGTTTTCGGCTCATTGCGGATACAAAAAGACTCAAGTATCGGAAACAGCGGCAGCACCATGGATACTCCAGGTACGTAGTCCCGTAACTAACAGCGCACACAACTTGCCCTTTGCTTCACATCGACATGTAACATTAAGCAAAAAAAAAACGTTGTTGTTTCTTTCACACTTAGATCGCCACGATTAGAGGAGTTCCAAAAAAAATCGATTATTACGTGCATCACGATTCGACACGTGACGATGTTTTTCCCTCATAACTTTATGGTAGCCGCTCGTAGCAGAACGAAATTCAAGACGCATCTGCCGCTGGGCACCGTTAACAGGTGCGCGCACGTTATGATAGATGCTGCTGGTCACTGAGAGAGAGATTTACTCCTTTTTAAAAGACTGGAAAATAAATTTGTGTATGCGAGAGGCAGGTACAGAAGCGCAACCCGGTGGTCGCGCTTTTGTGCACAAGTTATTTTTTTAGAGCAAGAGGGGAAGAGAGAGAGTTCGTTGCTCCTTGTCATTTAGACGTCCAGCAGTAGTTTTAAGGCATTTCAAAAGAAAAATGTCCTGAGTGTGTTGCTAAGACCTGTGTGCATCTAAAAGAGGTGAGTACACGAACCCTCTTGTACTGTTTAGCCTTTATTGTTGTTGTTTTTGAGATGTTAATAGTTAGCACCGAGCGCTAAGCTAATTAGCTAATTTGCTAACGTGTATTTCATATGGCTCAGTGACCATCTGATGTGGTTTGTTCTCAGATGAACAAGTTGAGGAAGGAAGTTTTGATGTAGAGGTTGAAGCAAGAAAAGAGGCAGTGACTGAGTCACAGCCAGAAATTGTTGATTACTATTCACTGTTGCCCCCTCCCAATTAAAGTATGTCACAGTCACAGCCAATTATAATCTCAAGCTGGTTAAAATTGAAGTTATGTTGTTGTAAGGTGTATTAAATACTTGTTCATGTGGCCCTTTTGATCTATGAGCACCTGCCCCTCCACCGGTCTCTGCACGGCCCTGCTGAAAAACAGTGTGGGTCGACAGAGCTCAATATTTTGTTGGGTTGTACAGTGTACCGTATCATGTTTCCTCCACATCCTTCTCACCTTTTTAACCCCTGACCAATTTTCATGTCTGTGCATGCTTTTCTCAAGTATTAAGTTTCTGATGTGAAAATTGAGTGATTTATTAGCTCTTAAAAAAAACATCAAAATTGCACTAAAAAAGTCGCTAAAAGGTAAAACGTATATCATATGTAAAATATTGGGGATTTTATTACGGAACAACTTTGAATTTTTTCATGCTGCTGCTCACGGAGACTCATGTATGCCTAAGGGAGGTGCCTGTTTTGGTTTTAGGTCGCTAGTGGCTTTGGTTTGGGGAAATATTTGAATTTTAAGTTTTTGAAAATAGGCCCCCTACAAAGCGGTCCCACGCCCCGTTTCCTGTCAACTGATAGTGAAGTGTATGGATAAATGTATTACCTCTGCCAGTACATGTAATTAATATGATGGAAATAAAGTTCCACTCTACCAATTATGGCGATGCTTTGAATTTGGCTGTGGAGGTGAAGGTGTGCTCAGAGTGCTGCTCTAGTTATGCAAGTCCAGTTTACTCAAAATTTTCATTCAGACTACTTAAAGTGGATATTTGTAAACATTTTGCGTTTATGGCGAAAACACTGAAAGTCTGAAATTCCATCCATCGATCCATTAACTTACGCTTGTTCCGGGGTCAGGTCGCGGGGGCAACAGCTTTAACAGGGAAGCCCAGACTTCCCTCTCCCCAGCCACTTCAACCAGCTCCTCCGGCGGGATTCCAAGGCGTTCCCAGGCCAGCCGAGAGACATAGTCTCTCCAGCGTGTCCTGGGTCGCCCCGGGGCCTCCTGCCGGTGGGACATGCCCGGAACACCTCTCCAGGGAGGCGTCCAGGAGGCATCCGAAACAGATGCCCGAGCCACCTCAGCTGGCTCCTCTCTACGCGGAGGAGTAGCAGCTCGACGCCGAGTCCCTCCCGGATGACCGAGCATCTCACCCTATCTCTAAGGGAGAGCCCGGACACCCTGCGGAGGAAAATCATTTCGGCAACTTTTATCCGGGATCTTGTCCTTTCGGTCACGACCCAAAGCTCGTGACCATAGGTGAGGGTAGGAACGTAGATCGACTGGTAAATCGAGAGCTTTGCCTTTCGGCTCAGCTCCTTCTTCACCACTACGGACCGGTGCAGAGTCCGCATTACTGCAGACGCTGCACCGATTCGCCTGTCGATCTCCCGCTTCCTCCTACCGTCACTCGTGAACAAGACCTCAAGATACTTGAACTCCTCCACTTGGGGCAGGATCTCATCCCCGACCCGGAGAGGGCACTCCACCCTTTTCCGATTGAGGACCATGGTCTCGGATTTGGAGGTGCTGATCTTCATCCCAACCGCTTCACACTCAGCTGCGAACCGCTCCAGTGAGAGTTGGAGGTCACGGCTTGATGAAGCCAACAGCACTACATCATCTGCAAAAAGCAGAGATTCAATGCTGAGGTCACCAAACCTGACCCCCTCAACGCTTCGCCTGCGCCTAGAAATTCTGTCCATAAAAATTATGAACAAAATCGGTGACAAAGGGCAGCCTTGGCGGAGTCCAACCCTCACTGGGAACGAATTCGACTTACTGCCGGCAATGCGAACCAAACTCTGATACCGGTCGTACAGGGACCTAACAGCCCTTACCAAGGGGCTCGGTACCCCGTACTCCCGGAGCACCCCCCACAGGACTCCCCGAGGCACACGGTCGAATGCCTTCTCCAGATCCACAAAACACATGTAGACTGATTGGGCGAACTCCCATGCACCCTCGAGGACCCTGCCGAGGGTGTAGAGCTGGTCCACTGTTCCACGGCCGGGACGAAAACCACACTGCTCCTCCTGAATCCAAGATTCGACTTCTCGGCGGACTGTCCTCTCCAGCACCCCTGAATAGACTTTACCAGGGAGGCTGAGGAGTGCGATCCCTTTATAATTGGAACACACCCTCCGGTCCCCCTTCTTAAAAAGGGGGACCACCACCCCGGTCTGCCAATCCAGAGCACTGTCCCCGATGTCCACGCGATGTTGTAGAGACGTGTCAGCCACGACACCCCTACAACATGTTGTAAGGGTGTTGATGTTGTAGTCTGAAATTTAAATTTCTTTTCTTTTTTTTTTTTTAACAGTGGAGTTTTGCAGGTATTGTAATCTTGTAATGCTTTCCTGGGAAGTGTTTTTTGACGCAATGGCGGATGCGTGTTTTGCATTACCAATTAGCAAAATCGTATCACATAAACAGATATTTGAGCCAGGAAAAATCTTGAAAACATTGTGATTTCACTTCCACAGTTCACTAAAGGACAAATTCCGCTTCGCGCTCATCTCGAAGGTTGTTTCCTTTCTAATCAGTTTAGACGACACATCTCTGGAGGACATCATACAGAGATAACAGTTTCCTTACCCTCCCCCCAAAGTGATCATTCATGCTTAAGCTGTCACTTTGAACGTGAGTGTACTGCATCACGCACCCTCAGGGGCAACCCAAGCGGGTGAGTACATCCTGCCAGGACACTGAAAGGAAAACTTGACGTCGGCCATGCTGATCCTGGCTGTCATGTCTTCATCGATCTGTGGATGGAACAAGAGTAAGATGTCAGTTCTGAGTGGAAAGGATGTGTGGCAGGGGATATGAAACCATGTATTCAAAAGTTTTAGGACATTCAGTTAACCCAGTGCTTCTCAATTATTTTCTGTCACGCCCCCCCCCAAGGAAGACGTAAATGTTTCGCGCCCCCCCCAAACTCTCTGCCGCCACTGTAAATAGTATCATTTGTCTATAAAATTACTATTATAAATACGCATCTGCCTAACATTGTGTCCTTTTTTTCTAATAAAGAAAAAAAGTAACATAGATCAACTTATAATAAATTATAACTTTATTAACATTGTTTTGTTTGTAACAGAGAAGACTTGACGTGCATCACTTTGCCTGAATTAAATAAAAAAAATTCACATCCAAACTAAAAAATACACTCAAGGTACATTTTTGACCATTTGATACAGAAAAATAAAATGTAATAAAATCAGTAAATAATAACAAATTAAAATTGATTACAAACATTCACTCATGAGGACAATATGCAAAAAAATTTGACCGAAAAAACAACTGAATTAAAAAAAAAAAAAAAAGTGTCGTTGGACAGGACAGTTTTTATTTTTGCTGCTCACAGTATTTACCTCCTTTGCAGGACGATTGTTGGCAATATTCGGCACGTTTTCACTGAAAAAATCAAGCGGCTTAACAATGAGATTGGGGTCTAATGTCTTTAAGTGGCGTCTTAATTGATTTGGCTTCTGGCTGTCTGCTATAATTATTTTTAGACACAGTAAACAGTGGTCTTTCATCATCACCCACTGTATTAAAAGTCAAAGCTAAAAGGCAAACGGCACGAAAAAAAGCGCATTCACGGCGGCCGAGGTAGAACCGTAGGTGAGGGCGGTCGTTGTGACGATCCCAAGCCGAAAATGGCACTTCTCGGGCGGCGACGTGAGAACCGGACAAGACAGTGGGTCGCTGCGTGAGTGAGTCCGGTCGGAAAACGGCTTTCGAAAACGGCGGTGGCACACTGCTCTTCATATCTGTTGTCTGTGTGTGCCGAGTGCCCTTCCTTAGTTCAAAAATACTGCGCGCACTCGGAAAATGAGAGCGCCACTGCCACCTACTGAGTGGATGTGCAAGTACACTTTATTCCAGTACGGCAAAATAAATTTTTTTTAAAAAAAACATGTTCCCCGAGGTCACATCCCTGGCATCGCTCTGCGCCCCCCCAGGGGGGCGCGCCCCACTATTTGAGAAGTACTGAGTTAACCCATGTAAAGTGCAGCTAAGAAAAACTTCGATAGGGTGAACATGTTCTGTACATATATTTTTTTCCAACACTTTATAAGGCAAGTAACTGTTTTTGGTCATTAAAAAACTTGTAAAGACCTGGCATCTACATATTTGGACATCACATTTTGGGTCATGTGTCAATTAACGTTTGTTAAGAGAACTAAAAACGAGTGTTTTTTATGAATAAAAAGAATAACTATGATAAAATGTCATTAAAAAAAACAAATACATTGTAATACTAACAGAAATATAGTAGTTATGGCCCTTGATTCAAAATAAAATCCCATGATTAACAAATAACTTTTTTTTTTAAATGTTACGTATTTGTTTTTAATTGGGGAAAAAAACAACAACAGAGGAATAAACATTTTGAATAACTAAAGACTTTTTAAAATCCATTTCATAAAATATATCCTGTTTTTGTTGTTTTTGCAATTTCATTTTTTTATTAATGTAAAAAATATATATTTTAAAAACAACAGAAAATTTACTACTAACTCATTGACAATGATAAATGTCCAATTCAGTTAACCCCGGGTGGATTGGTTGTGAATGCTAACGTTTCACTGCCATTGACAGCGCTAGACATCCATTCCTTTTTGACTGGGAGGGTTGGCAGCGATTGTTCCAAAATTACTTTCTGTACAGTATATCTAATTATAAAATAATTTCTCAGTATTTATAATTACTCAGTGTGAAACTTGAGCCTGTTTAGATTAACACAAAGCTGATTACCTGGCACGAATCTTCTTCAAAAGATCTTAGTCTCTCTCTTTTTTGTATTTTTTATTTTTTATAGCAGTTGTGCGTGAAAAGCTCAGAATTACCAGACAGGGGGACTTTAGCAATGTTTTTAACCGCATCAGGACCGAAAGTCTCCCTGTCAATGACTTTGTAGAGAGGTAGTATTAATGTCCCTGTCACAGTGTGGGACTTTTTGGATTTGGCAACAAGTTCAGCAACAAGGTAATTGGCTTTGAGCGCTTCTCATATACCTTTTTAGTTTTACTCAAAAAGTTGCCTGTTTCTCTGTTTTTTTCACAAAGGCGAACAAAATAATCCACCGACTTGTTTTGAAACGACGGGTGTTTCGTTTGGAGATGATGTTTAAGCTTGCTTGGCACCATGGTGCTATGGTGCTGCTCGTGTCGCATTCAAGAACTGCTCGGACTCCTAGCCATCGGCCACCATGCTATCATCGACAATGTGTTGGAATAAAACACAGGGGAAGGATTGATGATTGTCACATGTGGGTAAAATGGAAAGTAAACTTTCATGTATATCAACACTTGACGAGTCTAATCAAATGATGTACAGTAGACGTTCTAGGGTCCACATTGTCACGGACAGCAAGGTGGCTTATGGCTAGAAATCAGAGCAGTTCTTGAACGCCACACGGGCAATACCTCGGCTCATCTGAACACGACCAATAACTTTCTACCTACTCTCCTTCCTCGGCGACAGCAACTCCACCCGATAACATTAAAAAAAAAAAAAAAAAAAAAAGCGATATAGGATAATTTGTCGCGGCACACCTGACGATCTCACGGCACACCAATTGAAAAACACTGGTCGAGTGGCTTCAATAGCAGCCAATTATTTCAACGCAGTGTTGTTGCCCTTTTAATTTTTGTCTTAGTCTTCTAAACAAAAATAATTAATAGTCTTCGTCATATTTTAGTCATTTCAAAATGTGTTCGTTTTCATCTGTGAAATTCAATAGTTTTAATCTAAAAATATATAAAGGTTTCCAAGTTCTAACAATTTCGAATGAACATAGACAAGCACATATTCTAAAATTGAAGCTAACGCGAATGCTGTGCTAATGCGACGAGTAATATTTAGTATGTTATGATCACTAAGCACAGACCTTTAAAGGCTAAATCAACTTGCATATTCTCCCTTGCCAAAATAAGAAAACAAATCTTACCATGTGTTTCCAAACAAGCAAGATAAAGAGCAGCCTAGCCTGAAACACATCCTAAACTCGGGTGAGTAAAGTGAATTAGAGGTGCAGCACATCTCAAGTGAGTGGCACGACCCAAACACTGCTACAATGCAACCTGACGTACTCCATGTACAAGATAAAAATGTCATGCATTCTGAACATGACAGAAATTGTTGCATTTTCATCTGGTTGTCGTCTCGTCCGACGAAAACTGGCAACGTCTCGTTATGTTCTAGTCTTCCAAGTCACGTTTTTAGCTTGTCATCGTCCCGTCATGAAAAAAACTGTTCATCAACGATATATTGTCATTATCATCCTTGTTGCAAAAACAACACTGATTGAATGAGTGACCTTAGAGTCTTCTCACCATGATACTCTTGCTGTTCAGATAGTGTCGCGGGATCATTGGCTCCAGCGTGTGCAAGAAGGCCATCCCGCACGCGATGTCCAGAGCGAACTTCACCGCTTGCGTCTGGTCCACTACAAAGTCTGACGGCAGGACGACACACAAGCATCCGTAAAAAGGGCCTTTTCATCTTGCAACCATGTAATTAAGTACTCACTGGTGCCCTCATGCAGAACGTTGTAAAGGGAGCCGTAAGGCATCCAGTGTGTGATGATGATAGGGTGTGGGGCTGGCGGTGACTGACAAGCTCCCAACATAGGGAGGACATTAGGATGGGAAAAGATCCTGGTATGATGATGAGGAAGACAGGGACAAAAACAAAAAAATGGCAAATTTGACACAAACAAACAATGTGCTATACACTATCACTTGATATCTGACACCAGGAAGTACCATACTTTCCGGACCAGCCGTCACTCTAGAATTTAAGTTGATTTAGTAAAAAAGAAAGAAAAAAAAAAGTTATTTTCTCTTTATTTTTTTAAAGCCTCATGATGGCAATTACCATTGGTTGCACTGGACTACTAGTCCCATTTTTGTAGGGGAAATGTATGTTATTCGTCAAGTATACACACTCACTAGTATTATTTCAGAAGAATTGCATAGTTGAAGCCACCTTCATAGTAAGCAGCATTACACGTTGCAGCACATCAGCTCAACAGAAGCCACTTCTAAACCCCCCCCCCCCCCCCCCCCAACTTTTGTAGCATGTGCACTGGCTTTGACTCACAGTTTAGGTAATAGTCTGCTCACCAACTGTCCCGTTAGTTTAGCTTAGCTGCTGTAGCTTTGCATTCTCAACATTAGTTCCCGGATTTGGTTACTTGTTTCAAGTGACCAAGTTGTATCCAAAGCGTTCGCATATCATCCTTTCTCTGCTCAGATCTCGTATATTCCTTCTCTCTAACCTCCGGAAGCCATTTTAGACTGTCCAGATTTCTGTAGCTACATGTGTAGTTTAAAAAAAAAAAAACTGGGTTGAAAAAACAAGCTGAGGCCTTTAAAAACGATGAGTGGAAATGAAAATGTGCATAGCCCCCACCCCCCCGCCCGCCCTCCCTCCCTCCCTCCCCGGGCTGGCTGGGTGGGGGCTGTGGCCCTGGGTTGGCGCCCGCGCGGTTTCTCCACCCGTCTGCGTGGCTGTCGCGCGCCCGGTGGGGCTTGCGTGCTGCTGGATGTGGTAGGGCATGCTCGGGTTGGGGGTTCCGGTGCCGGGATTGGTGATGCGGCGGCGTAGGGTTGGTCGCCAACGGGCTTACACTCATAAGAGATTCACACGATTACTGGGTTCTAGATCACAGAACTGATTTGTGTACACTCTACCCCTTTCAATCACTTAGCTTATAGTCTTATAGACACCCCCACCCCCATTCTCCTCTTTCACTGGCCAATAGGCCCCCACATGGTGTAAACCGGAAATACATCTCGCTGACGATAGCACCAGCATATTAGTAACTAGTTTAGATGTTCAATGTATTTCTTGTTGTTTGTGTATGTGTTTCTTTTCTTTCTTCTCTTGTATTTCTTTTCTTCTGTCCCCCCATAATCCCTTCCTGTTCGCTGCTTTGTCATAATAAAAAGGTATTTTGAATGATCACAATGGGAGTATGTCAGACTCTCAATGTTAAATTAAAACTGTTCAGAATCCGGGCACTTAGACTTCCATTCTCTGTAGATCCATATAAATGTTGTATATTTTGAGATCACTATTTATTGTCCCTTCTAAATAACAAACCTCTCTAGCATCTGATTGTGGGTAATGTTTAGTCCATTAGACCATTTTACACTAGATTTTAACAACACTGTATACAGTATAAGTCACTTGTGAGTATGAATTGAAAGCCCAGCCAAATACTGGAAAAAAAAGATCGACTTAAAAGTCTGGAAAATATGGTACCTTGGTGCCTATCATTTCAAGACACGTAAATGTGTATACATTGTGGTTCAACCACACAAACAAGACAAATGGCGATCACAATCACAAGAGCACAGCTCAGATGATCACCTGAGTTTGGGATACTCCTCGTTGAAGTCTCGGCTTTTTCTCGTGGTCCAGTCGCGGACCTTCAGCACTTTGACAACTATTTCGTTCCCTTGCCAGCGCCCTTGCCACAACTGCAGGGGATCAACGAAATGTTTCAGAAGTCACAGACATTACAGATACAGTCTAGCTGTTAATATTGACTTTTCCTGACATTTATGTTGTCAGTTTTTTTCAAATCGAGTTGTCCTGTTTTATAGTATTTTCATATTTCCACAGCATTTCTTCAGTAAATCAGTAAAACCATTTTTTCAGCAGCTGGGTTGTGGTGACAGTTAAGTAGGGTTGGGCATCGTTTGAATTTGAACGGTTCCGGTTCCACGTTTCAATTCTGGTTCCAAACGATTATTTATTCCGATTCTTTTAACTCATTCACTCCCAGCCTTTTTCACCGGAGCAACCCCCTTCGCTCCCGGCCGTTTTACTGGATTTTGACTGATTTTGTAAGGCCCACAGAAAATTCTGTTCTATTGCAATATAAACATGGGACCCACCAAAAGAAAGATTATATTCTCTTTTTTCATCAGGAAAAAAGTTCATATCTTTTTCCATTCTTTAGACATCAGCATTAGAAAATAGCTTAGTTTGAGCAATTTTCCAATTTCTGATGAAAAAAAAGAGAAATTGAGCTTTTTGTAAACGGATACATCTCAAACATAACTGACTTTAACACTGCTATTTTTTTGCTTTTGGGACATTCCAAACATCTGAATGTTTTACTTCTACAAAACAACATAAACAACAAGACAAATAGGGCTTTTGATAGCGAAGTAACAATTTATTTACACATAACTAAACCACTGAACTGAGAGATGACGCTGCTGTGGCCGCGGCTGTATTGGCAGACGGGGTAAATTTATCCCTCATCACCGCCTGTCTCATAGATTTTTTTTTTAATCTTTCTTTTGTAGTGACCACTACCTCATAACAGAATTCACCTAGGGAACGTGTGGGGCATGTGCCTTGTGTTTACATCGTTCTCCACATTTTTCTCACGCTTCTTACTTCTTCCAACTTCTGTTTCCTGACTATCTCTGATCATTCATTTCCTTTCATGGTCCGATACGAGTTCTTACCAAATGCACTACTGCGCTCCAGTGGCCAGTTTTATTGCCTTAAAATGGATTTTGAGCGTTGTGCTTGGGAGCGAATTTGCATCAGAACCTAGAGATGTCTTTTGTGGAAAAAAAAAACGTAAAAGGCGTATAAATACGTTTTTGGGATACTGAAACAATTAAAAATAGAACGTATTCATACGTTTTTGGTTTTTGGGAACGGCACGGTCAATTATATATATATATTATATTATATAGTTTATATTAATTTCTTCTCAATTATTTTTTTTAAATTATATGAAATTTCAATTAACTTCGCTATGAATTTCTCACAGGGCTATTTATAACGTGTATATAAATATGTCTTTGAACTTAAATATGATGACGTATGATTAAGAAATACGATAAAGTACTATTCCACATAGGGCCGCAGTGGGTGCTGGATTTCATTCCAACAAAACAAGACCACACCTTTTCACCAATCTGGTGTCTCACAAGTGTAATCAGTTGATTGCAGTCAGGTGCTGCTTGTTTTAGAACACATTTCATTGGTTAAACTGTCTGTGCTCGATTGGTAGGAACAAAAACCAGGACCCACAGCGGCCCTTGCGGACAGGTTTGGACACCCATGTTTTAGAGCACAGGTGTCAAACCGATTCCAGAAAGGGCCTAGTGGGTGCAGGTTTGCTTTCCAACCAATGAAGAGGACACCTTTTCACCAATTAGATCTTTTACATGTGTAATCAGTTAAACTTTGTCAGGTGCTGCTTGTTTCAGCAGGAAGTTCATTGGTTAAACTCTCTGCCTGTTATCGGTTGGAACAAAATCCAGCACCCACTAGGCCCTTTCTGGAATCGGTTTGACACCTGTGTTTTAGAGTGTCTAATGCTGCAGGCATTTATTGTATTGCATCGTTTGTTTTAGGTGGTATTTCTACAAGTTAGTAAAGGGAGATGTCAGGTGGGGAGTGTTCAGTCCCTTGACTACTTTTTACGTTAGAATTCTTTCTAAACTGATATATTGTTCATCCGTCCACAAGATGTCACTATTGTAACTTCGGTCTCTACAGTTTTTCTTTGGTTTAGCTATGTGCGCTTGGCTTCCCCTAGTGGTGACTTACTGGAAGCAGCAGGCAAAAAGAACACTGCTTCAGTTGGAAAAGAATCCTTGAAGTGTACAGACGCTACACACCTCCTCTGCACTACACGTCGTTGGTAACCCTTGATGAAACAAAATCTGCAAATTTCGTTGTGTTTATTCTGTTACTTTGTTGTCGTTTATGTGAAGCAAAGCAACACGTTTTTTGTGCTAAGCTAAATTAGCCAATTCATATGATTTGCTCATAATGGAGCTAGTCTTCATGCGGCTTCTTCTTCGTGGTGTTCGGGCATCGAAACTTGGAATCGAAATTAAAATATTTGAACGGTTCTGGGAGAACCGGAGTGTTAGTCCCGGATCCATCGATGCCCAACCCTACATTTAAGCATAAACTTTGTCCGTAACCCCTGCAAACAGCCAAGATTTACTGTACAATACAAGACAACGTATTAGCATTAGTATCAACATACCTCTCCAGACTGATTCTCGTTTATTCTAGCCAGGAGAGAGAGCTGTTTGTAGTCGATGCCTGCATGTTTGTTTAAAGTACCATTGCCTAGCAAGAAAAGAACATAAAAAAATAAGGTGCAATTTGAACACAATTTTTAAAGACACCTGTAATCATTTTGGAAATAATCACTGTATTTCTGCAAATAGTGGAAAATCTCTGGTCTATACTCACGGGGTCGAGTTCTGGTTGTGCCTTTCCAAAAAGTGTCCTTGAAGGGGATTTTGGTCAGATTCTGTCCCATTTTCTCAGCTTTTTCTACAGAATAATACAAAATGAGCACACAGTGCAGATTGTGTAATAGTAACGAGTGAGATGGGGGCTGATGAGATACCTTTTAGAAGTTCTCGCAGGTGAGGTTTGGCTTTGTCCAGAGGAGTTTCCCCGTATTTGTTACAAATGCTCACCTGAGCCCCGTTGTTCACGAGGTCCTGCGAAATAGGGGAGTATCGATTTAATATAGCTATTGAGCAATTAAAATATTTAATGTTAATGCCATGGAGTGGCGCACTAACCTCTGCTACCAGGTCTTGGCCCCAGAAGCAGGCGTAATGCAGTGGCGTGTTCCCGTGTTCATTGGCAGCATTGGTGTCTGCTTTGCACTGAATCAGCTACAACCAAAAAACAAATGAACAAGTCAAAAACGGTTGGTAGATTCTCTTTGGGCTGCATTTAGTGAATTCAACACAGGAAGGAAAACATCGCAAATCCATATGTGTATTGCCTTACATGCCTAATATTAAGAGCGTTCTAATTTTGACACCCCGCGGCAGAGAGTTCATATCATGACAGATCTAAGACTAACAAGTGTTGCCAACAACAACATACCCTACCTGGCAGATTACGACAGGTTTACGCAACCTGTTGCTATGTCTGAGTCCGCAGTGTTCTTCAATAATAAAAGGATCCTGCACATTTAAAAAAAAAAAAAAAAAAAAAAAAAACAAGCCAGAGAGGAACGACAGAAAAGTTGCTGGATGTTCTTTTGATGTATAAAAGTTCTTATTTGATGTGATTTAAGGCTTTTAATGCTATACTATGAAGTCTTGAAAAAAAATAAAAATAAAAAAATAGAAAAATAAAACTCAATATACTTTAGAGTGTTCTTGGGGGCCCTAATCATAGTTTTTATTCATTTTAATTGAATCAAGTTTGTTGGTGTTAACATGTTATTAATTTATAAATGTATTTACAAAAACTATATGGTACACAACATAAAATTAATACTTAATGTATATACAGTATAGTAATTAATAATACAGTGGTTCCTCTACTTACGACATTGATTGGTTCTAGAAGTAGTCTCGTAACCCAAAAATTTCGTGAATAGAGATGTGTTTTACATGTAAATGCCCTAATCCGTTCCAAGCACTACAGACACGACACATTTATTTTATAATTGGGTAAAACCGGAATAAAAAAACAGCAAAACACATTTGAAGCATTCCATATACAGTGCTGCTCGAAAGTTTGTGAACCCCACAGCGATGGTCAGATTTTTTGTAAAAAAAACTAAAATAACCTTATTAAATGTTAAGTTATACCCAAATCCACAATACTGACATTCCAAATAATGGACTGAAACAAAAGAAATAGTTATATTGTCATTCTTTATTTAACAAAAGTGGTTGATTTAAGAAAAACTCAGATATCATGTGTGCAAAAGTATGTGAACCCCTTCAGTTAATAGGATATTGCGCCTCCTTTTGCAGAGATTACCTCAACCAAACGGTTTCTGTAGTGACTAATCAGCCTCTCACATCTACTTTGGGGGATTTTTGCCCATTCTTCCTTGCAGAACGCAGTCAGTTGAGAGAGGTTTGATGGGCGTCTGGCATGAACTGCTCGCTTCAGGTCCCGCCACAGCATTTCAATGGGATTTAGGTCAGGACTTTGACTGGGCCAGTCCAGAACACGAATCTTCTTCTTTTTCAGCCATTCCTTGGTTGTATTGCTGGAATGCTTTGGATCATTATCATGTTGCATGATCCACCTTCTGCCAAGCTTTAACTTCAAAACAGATGGCGTCAGGTTATGTTCTAGGATTTGACAATATTCCTCAGAATTCATGATTCCCTGGACTATGTGGAGTTGTCCAGGTCCTGAGGATGAAAAGCAAGCCCAGATCTTGACATTCCCACCTCCATGCTTCACTGTTGGGAGAAGGTTCTTTTGGTGGTATGCAGTGTTGACTTTTCGCCAGACATGGCGGTTTTGGTTGTGACCAAACAGTTCAATTTTGCACCTACATCAGTTGATGAAAACTCTTTTTAATTTAGTCTCGACAACACAACTGTTAAAAAAACAAAAAAAAACTACTGAATTGATTGATTAGGAAATCAGGTTTAAATAATAAAAAATTCCAAAATGTTGAGGGGGTTCACAAACTTTTGAGCAGCACTGTACCTTACCTAACTATTAATACCTGTAATGAAGTAGATAATATACCAAAATGCAGAGAACAAAATGCAGAGAAAACAAAAGAACATAAATGTCCTCTTTCACAAGATAGATGGTGGTCACTTATCTCACTCTTCGTGACACAAAAACGCTATTGCAATGGTCCCCAACCACCGGGCCAACCACCCCCACGGACCGGTACTGGTCCGCGGCGCATTTGGAACCGGGCCGCAGAGAAATAAATAATTTATTGACGACTGCAATCTGGCCTGTGGCTCTTGACACATCAATATCCCTGTCTACTCTATAGACCAGTGGTTCTTAACCTGGTCTCGATCGACCCCCAGGGTTTCGGTGAGTCAGTCTCAGGGGTTCGGTGAAGGTTATGCCAGCCATGGCCCTATTTTTGGAATGCTGACTAAATCCAGGCAAAGTGATGTTTTAGACCAGGTTTTGGACTGCTAAGTCCCCAATTTACAGGCATTATTCCAATTCTTCTATTCCTCCATCCGATGGGAGGAGAAACTAGTTTGCTCCGTAGAAGGTTGACTCGCAATTGGTATGAGGACGTACAACAGACCTACGGGCAGCGCGCACTACATTGACTTAAAAAAAACAACATTTGCGTCACATTTTACGCCATGAAAATAGTATGTGAAGCAAGGATGTGATAACAGGAGAATGTCAACATGAAAAAAAAAAAAAAAAAACTGAAGAAACGGTGTTAAATGAATCGAGTTTAATTTCATTTTCCATTGTGAAAAGCAAATCAAAAGGAAACATTATTTGTTGTGAATTCACACTGTTTATTGTATTTGTGAGAAGATTATTTCTTTTTATTAAAGTTAACGATAAATAACGAAAAGTGGTATTTGGTATGTGGCAAAATTTATTTTGCCATGTGGCATTTTTTGGGTATGTGGCAAAATGGATTTTGGCAGGTGGCATTGTTTGGGGATGTGACATTTTTTGGGGAATCTGACAAAACGTATTTTGGCATATGGCATCGTTTTGGTTTGTGGCAAAATGTATTTTGGTCATGTGGCATTTTTTGGGGGTATGTGGATGTTTTTTTGTATGTAGCAAAATTGATTTTGCCATGTAGCATTTTTTTGCCATGTCGCAGAATGTATTTGGGCATGTGGCATTTTTTGGGGATGTGACATTTTTGCAATTTTGCCATGTGGCAAAATGGATTTTGGCATATGTCCTTTTTTTTTTATAGCCTATGTGGCAAAATGGATTTTGGCATGTGGCCTTCTTTTGTCATGCGACATTTTCTTTGGCGTGTGGCAAAATGGATTTTGGTATGTGGCATTTTTTTGGGTTGAGAATCATGAGATGTAACCATGACAGCAACTGCACGGTCAAGGTTAATGCAACAAAGCAGGTTTAATCTTGAACAATATAAGAAATATTCCTCCAAATTTGAATGAAAAATTCTAAGATATGCACATTGGGCTAGTCTTTGTTTTGTGGTCTGACGATGATGATGCATGCTGTGAGCTAGGCCTGAACGATATTGGAAAAAAACTATTGTTGCGATTTTTTTGAGGTGTGCAATATATTGCGATATTATATTGCGATAGTAAAAAAAAAAAATAAATAAATATATATATATATATATATATATACATTTTTTTTTTTTTTAAGAAATTTTCACTAGATGACTTGAATAGCTGTTTGGAAATACTTTGCATGACACACCGTGACCACAGTGTATTCATATAATACCGTTTCATTTGTGAATGATTAAGATTGCTGTATTATTATGAAGGGATCCAGGAAGCAATGTCTGCACAAAATAGATAATTTATTGAACACAATATTTGACACTTCAACAGCAGCAAATACATTAAATGACAAATAAAAGAGCAGGTGCATTCGTCCCCTAAGTTTTTGACAAAATATAACAATAAATAAAAACTTCTGTAAAATAACAACAAAGTTGTAAACATAGTTGAACAAAAATATTAAATATGACAAATAAGAGTTGTTCACAAACTATAACAATAAATAAAAACCTCAGTAAAACAATAAAGTTGTCAACATATTTGAACTTAAATATTAAATCTGTCAAATAAAAGTGCAAGTGCATTAGTCCCCTGAGTTGTTTACACAAAATATAACAATATAAAACTGCAAAACTGCAACAAAGTTGTAAAAATATTTAAAAAATATTAAGTATCAAAACTTTATGTGCAGCTGTACTATAGTTATTTGAAAAATACGATTTACAATTAATTTAAATATAAAAGAAACAGAAACTCAATTGAACTTGTAAATAATTGAACTGAATAACAGCAAATAACTGATGAATAACAGAACCATTTTAACTCCCAAATTTCCTGCCTTCCTGATAGCTGTCACATGAATAAAAAGAAAAGACATTCCTGCAGCTGTGTTATGTATTTGTCTGCATATCGTCCACCTTCCTTGCTCAGCAATTCTCAACTGGGTCTCATAGGTTTTTGGCCAAGACTACTAGTTTATCCACCATTGCAGGCTTGAGACAACAACGTTGGCACGTAACAATGTTCCCACCTGTACTAAAAAGCCTCTGATGGGAAGCTCGTAGCAGGAATGCATAGATACCTGCGTTTTAAATGGTCCCACATGTTCGACGGATTACTTCTTGTTGAGGCAACCATGGCGAGGCACTGTCAACAGGGCTGTTTTTTGTTCCTTATATTCTTGTCGATAGCCAAAATACTTCCAAAACTCCTTTTGGAGACAGTCTTCCCTATTCAACGTGTTGCTTGCTTTCACTTTGAAAACGGCCCCTCCTCCCTCCGCTCTGCTGTTCGGCCCCTCCTCCCTCCACTCCGCTGTAGCAGGGGAGGGGGAGGAGCCGATGACTGCGAGTTGGAGGGAATGAGATGAGAGGCTGTGCGCTCTCCTTCGCGCTCCTTCCTCAAAACAAACGTTTGTGGATTTAAAAAAATGAAATGAAAAAACTATCGCACGTCCTTGCGATGGGACTATTGCGCATGCGCACATCGCGATGGCGATGTTTAAACGATATATCGTTCAGGCCTACTGTGAGCGATGCAAAAAAAAAAAAAAGACAAAAACAAACATTTTGGCCTGTAGTCTAAATGAGAAGAAATTTGAATGGAAATTCATTTCGGTAATATATTGAGTTTGAATCTGAAATTAAAAAAAAAAAAATCAAAGGGTTCGGTTAATGCACGTGTGAAACTCATGGGGTTCCGTATCTTTAGCGAGGTTAAGAACCACTGCTATAGACAGGGGTGCACATAATTTTTTTGCCCAGGTTCTCAGAGGAGGACCTGGAGATTTGGTCCTCATTGAGCTTGAGAGCCGACCCGCCTGATGCGATAAAATTATGACAAGCTTTACTTAGAGCCAATTACCTTTAATTAATTATATAAACAATTAACGCTTGATTAACATCAACTGGCACAACAAAATTGCCATTACTTTGAAGTGAAATGTAAAGAAATAAACATAAAAGCACTAATTCAAAATAAAGGGCATTCATATGCGGCTCTCACATTAACTCCAAGCCTTTGTAAAAGTGGGATGTCCTCCTCATAAGAGCTCATTGAACGTGCATGTTTAGCTTCGTGAAATGCGAGCAAAAACACATTTGTCAGCGCATGGCGCTGTTCTTCAATAACTTTATTCCGCCACTTGTCCATAGGGCGAGTGGGGTCCTATCTGACATCGATAGTTTGCTTAACTGCCACATGCTCTGTTTTTTTCGTGCTTTTCAAAGTTTGGATGGCTAAAATTCTTTGACCCTACATAAAATGCGCTGCTCTTATTAGCGACATTGGGATTCTCACGGCAAATGTTTCACCACATTTCCATGCGAGCATCATTTGCTTCTAGCCATGTTCCCTCCTGCAGCCACTTTTCAGCAAAAGTCCCTTTTTTCGGTAGCTCCGGTGATGTCTCTGTCGTCTGTCTGTCTTTTGACGGTGGTGGGGGATCACGGAAATAATTACTCAGTGGGGCCGAGAGAAAGTGATTTTCTCGTGTCCGCCGCAAATACAGTGGTCAGCCATTGGTACGCAAAAGCGTATGGAAGCTGTTGAGGGCCAGCGCGTTTGTCTATGTCCGGTCCGCATGCGCGCATGCGGACCACTTATGTGCACCCCTGGCTATAGACTAATCCGAGTAAAGATATGTATAGGTTGCCATCTAGTGGTTGGCCAAAGTTACTAGGGTGTTTGCACACCCATAGCAGCCCAGCGCCAGTCAATGTAAACAGTAACTTAAGCTGCTGTTAGCTGTGTGCTGCGGCCACCAACGTCTTTGGACAGCTTTTTTTACAGGGAGAGGAAGAGGAGCCACCACCAAGTCCATTCTGCATAATATGTGGCTAAAAGCTAGCAAACGAGGAAACAAAAGCCAATGCACTAAGAGCATCATACCTCATGGCGAAGCGCATTGCTAAAGCTAAGAAACCTTTCACGATTGGAGAAAAACTCATTATGCTTGCGACCACGGATATTTGCCGACAGGTTTTCGGAAAGGCCGCTGCTAAAAAAAAGGTTGATTCAGTGTATGGAGAGTGATATTTTCCCTGCTCTTAATATTCGTTTATAGCCTCAACGAGTTATTTTATATTTACTGTCATGTTCTGCTACAGATTGCCGGTCCATGAAAAAAAGGCCCACGTTACACTGGTCCAAAAAGGTTTGGGACCACTGCTCTAATGTGCTACTAATGTAATGAACCGTCTGTGGGCTTATACAAACTCTTTGTGGGACAAAAACAGGAGCAACCTTGTGCTCATTTGGCTCAGATGTTGACCCACAATTTTAACACTAATACTGTTCACTAATACAACAAAATTGAAATGTCATCAACAATAGGCCAATAGGAGAGCAGAATTCCATTACTAAGCGTGATGGGAAATATTATGACCAATAGGGCAGCAGGATCTCAAGGTGTGACATTTAAAAGCAGGTAGTACATATGTATCTTTTACAGTATTGTCTAGTATTTTTGCCTCCCATAACCTGAAAGAGGCAATATTTTCCCATTTAAACGTGTCGTAACCTGACAATAATGTTTGTAGAGACCTTCGTAAATAGAGGTACCTGTATTAAACTGTATTTAAGTTAACACTAGAGAGAAAGCATTTCACTCTTGACAGGGTGAGACGTCCAATCCATTTGACCTGGGAGAGCCGGTGAATGATTGCTGCCAGCCCTCCCCAGTCAAAATGGACTGAATGTTTAGCACCGTCAACTAGAGATGTCCCGATCCGATATTTGGATCGCATTGGGCGCCGGTATGGGCAAAAAATGCTTATCGGTATCGGATCGGAACACGGGAAAAATTACGATCCAGACTTCCGATCCAGTTTTTTTTTTTTTTAATCCGGTCCGGGTTTCCAGCGCACCAATTTACATAATCCATTCCAGTTTTTGCTTCGGTTTCCCTAAACCCCGGTCCACATTTTACAGCACACCTTCAACACACTACATTTACATTACCGTCTCCCAATTTACCGAGAGACTTTATCGGTAAAAATGTCAGCTGTGTGGGATCATTTCACCTTAAAGGACGACAAAGACGAAGAGGCAGAGAGCAACATATGCCACAATAAAGTCAAGCGTAGTGGTAAAGCTGTAAGAAGTTTTAATACAACCAACCTAATTAAGCATTTAGTGAAATACCACAACAAACAATATGAGGAGTATGTTAAGAAAACCGAAGACAAAAAGAAAGGTCCTACGCTACTAACAATGGCAGAAACTTTTGCTATGCGTGACAAACTGGCACTCCACAGTCCCAAAGCCCAGGGAATAACAAGAGTCATTGCCGAAGAATTCATTCTGGATGACGAGCCATTATCTCACGTGAGTAAAGACGCACCATCCAAAACGCGATTCGGCCGTGGAAGATTCGAGAACGATTCACAAACATCCAAATTCCGATTACTGAAATATGTCAAGTAAAGCGGAACTAATACACAGCGCGGTCTTCGGGACGCAATGAGAAACTGACCGCATTGCGTCCCGAAAGTAAACATAACTTGTCTTAGACCCGGCTAATGCCAATGCTCAACTCACGGCTTTAGCTCAACTCATGCCGCTGGTTAAAAAAACACAAGAATACCTGACTGCTGCTGACAGCCGCTACAAACTACGTCAACGTCGTTTTACTGGAGATAATAGATATCACATGTATGTAGAACCAGATGCTACACGACAGACTCGACTGCGTTAGCAACATTGAAGTATTGAAAACCAGATGCGTTAGTAAACAGCCGCCATCTTAAAGCAGAAGACTTCCCTAGTAGGCTGTTGTGAACCTTCCAAGCGAACCTAAATACCTTTATCTAAAATACTCCTAAATCGGCAAAATCTTGAATCTTTCTTCAAAACAGTTTTAAAACTTTCACATGTCGAAAGTAGACAGAAGGGAAATTATGGAATAACGGGAGCAATTTTAACAACTTTAACAGTTGATTCGCAAAATTAAATGAATGTAGTTTAAAGCTGCTGATACAGAATGGGGACTTGAGTGTTTTATTTACCGTTTTAAAATGTTAACTTGATACTGAAATAGTCGTTTATTTAAACCTGAGAGGCTTTTTATACAATTTTTTTAACTAATGCACGAAACATTAAAAGCATCTAATAGCTTGGGGGATTTGTGGGATTTTCCACTGAGGTTGTTGGTGTGTTTTGCTTTTTTAAGACTGTTTACAATATTATTTGCACGTTTTACTGACTAGCTATGCCATTTCTGTTTGTCATTTATAATGTTTTGTGTTTGTCACTGGATAAACAGGTCAGTTTCTTGTTACCAACCGTTGTGTGTTATTCAAACTCACCTAATTCAGCTGGCTAGTTGTTATCAAGAGTACTAAAACCTTTTTCAACATGAGTCTGACAACTAAGTAAGGAGGCTGAATAAACTTTAACACATGCTCAGATAGGTCGGTATCGGTATCGGCCAGTATCGGTATCGGATCGGAAGTGCAAAACAATATCGGTATCGGATCGGAAGTGCAAAAACCTGGATCGGGACATCCCTACCATCAACGGCAGCCAATGAGTTACAAAAAAAGTTGTATTTATTATTATTATTATTATTATTAAAAATTGAAAACAATTCTGAAATGCCAGCCTGTCCCAGTAAAAAAATGGATTAGAATTTAACTCATACGTTGCCAACTTGCCATCAAAGGTGATAGTTGCGTCAATGTTTACAAATAAGTTTTTTTTTCCAGGCCATAGGAAATTGAACCTCATAATACTGTGTCCATCTGGGATTTAATGCAAAATGAAAGATCTGTAGACTATAAGCGACAACGGTTTTCCAGTACCTTGCCCAGAATGTCGCGATGTCCGTGACTGGCAGCCAGGTGCAGGGGCGTATCGTCCCCGCGGTTCATGACGTTGATGCGGGCGCCTCGCATAATGAGCATATCCACCACGCTGGAGCGGCCCTCCCGGCACGCCCAGTGCAGAGGGCTGAAGCCATGGTCGTCACTGTAAAGTCAAAAATCACATATGTCAAAGCGTGTTATCTTTGACGAGTGCAATATCACTCAACTTATTGCATCACTCTCGCTGTAGTCGTCGCCGATTGAATTTTGGGAGTGACACAGTAGCACAGTAAGCCTTCTGTCAGACAGACCGATGGCGTCCTCTGGCAGATGCACACCAGCTGAATGACAGAGTCAATCAAATCAGGGCGGGACAATGAAAGAGTGGCCGCAGTCCTTTTAAGGACAGCTGAGCTCCCTCTACTCTGAGTCAATATGTCTTTTTTTTTTTTTTTTCTTTACTCCACTGTTGACTTCACTCGCCTCAGTCTCTTCTGAAGCCTCAAATTAAAGTCACACACTATTGCTTTGAGTCAGCATGCAGCACAATAACATCAGAGAGAACTGAAGGAGCATTATAAAGGAATCTCAACCCTTTGCCCCCGCCGGCTGGTGCACTGGCTTGTGGCAACACGTTCTGTGTGGCTGTGTGGAGGTCCCACACAGACCCTCTCAGTCCCACGACACAAGACTATCTGTTCATCAGGTGGGAGGGGGTCATTTCCTGTCTAACTAAAAGGCCAAACCCTAAAAAGTCATTAGTTCAAATTTATGAGAGCAAAAATCCACCGGAAGGAAGTCTGATGCTTACGATCTTGAATCCTGACAAAATAATGCTACAGAAGAGCAAGGTGGAGATCATTTGTTGGGTGCTTTTGTTGACCCGACTGTCAAAAAAACTGCAACAGGACATCCCTGCGATCCTATGCGATACAAAGCTCACGATAACGATGATCTGACGATATGGCGCTACAACGATTATCGATACATTGGTCAGAGAATCATTCTAGGATATTCTACAAAAAAACTAATAACAAGAAAAACAAGTTTCTGCTGTGAATTGGAATGAATTTATCACTAGTTGACGTCCAATCCATTTGAAGTGGGAGGGTGGCAGCGAATGAACATTCGTTCATTCGCTGCCATCCCTCCCATTTCAAACGGATTGAACGTGTATGGCCGTCAGTGGCAGCCAATGCCAGGCAATGAGGTCATTTTGAGCCATTTAAGGTCATTAACTTGTTGATTTTCAGTTACTTCTTGTTGATTTTGGGGTATTTTATGACTCACTTCCTGTTTATTTTGAGTTACAGAACATGAAGTGACCTGAGAATCACAAAAATGAATAAGTAGCGACTCAAACTCAACAGCAAGTGACCTGTAAATGCCCTAAAAATCACAAAATGACTGTGAATGCTCTGGTTTCGAATGAACGGCGACAAGCATCATCAATGCGGCCTTAGTGTTAACTGAGACACTATTATGGTGGAAGATTTTGGTAGCAACTTGTTTGCTCCTTTATATTTTTTTTTAGACAGTGACACCTTTTTAAAACGATACCTCGATTCTTGGCAGGAGCATATCGATAACCTTTTGGGATACAAAGTATCTCGATATATCACCATTTCGATATTTTGTCACACCCGTAATCCCTAATCATAATACGATGTCGGGTGTCAATTCAGCCACTGTGTCAATTCAGCACGTTTGTCAAGTTTACAATGTGTTAACTGGGTGTTAATTTCTGACCGTGTGCCAATTTGGGCCTCGTAAGTTGGGAAGTAATGTTTTCAAACTGTTTTTTTTTTTTTTTTGGTAGAAAATCCTTAAAATAAAAATTGAAGTCTAAATGTGTCATGACACCATGGGGCTTTTATGTGTATTTCCACTTGAGTAGACGTTTACAAGATATTTTCCCTTTTGAGACAGACTTCATCCACACATTTTTCCCCCCTGCTCCACCTCTGAGCCCCCCTTGGCCAACTGCGGTCATTTATTTCAGGCACTTCCACCTGCCAACGGGCCTCAGTCTGGCAGACGCAACAGCCAGAATGCATCAACGCCAGCTCTTCAAACGAGCCGGTTAAACCCAGGGAAATGAGTGTTACTCTGCAATAAAAGGATGATTCATTCCATTTTACGATAAACTAATGACCACGTAAACAAATCCCTCTGAACCACGACGCACCGATTTTTACTGACTTCCATTCATAAAAACTGTCAGATGGGAGTTAAGGCGCCCACTAAATGTCCGCTTCCCTCCGCACTGACAAAGGGAGTTATATATAAAATCAGCCATCACCCTGTAAACCTCCCACCTTCCCAAACAAGGAGCCTCCACTCCGCACTGCTGGGCCTGCACAGCTACCGGTTCTAGCCTTCCAGCTAAATAAAGACAAGCGCTAAGGCTGCAACTAGAGTACTAAGCCAAAAGAAAACACAACAAAGCGAAGCTCTTTTATTTGAGACGAAACACCTCAAATATGAGACAGGATGGGTGATATTAAGCAGACTGCAATAAAATGACAGGAGCAGTCTTCTAAAAACTAGGGAAAAAAAGAATGCCGGAAAAAGGAATCGGTGGAGGAGGCGAGGGGGAGGTGATACACATTCCACACACACTTGTCTGTCTGGCTACACGACATCAACAGTGCAACACACTACGGTCGTCCCATCAAGCGGGAGCGGGGCAGCCTGCGCATTATTCCTTGTAAGGAGATTCAGCATTCCGTGATGACGCTTTCCCGGGGGTGTTACAGCAGCGTAAACAATCTAAGAAGGCGTAATGTAGTTAACTCTGAGATTTCAGATCCGGTCAAGAATGATCCCAATTTTACAGTTTCCAGATGATAAAAGCTTTTTTTTTTTTTTTTTTTTTTTTTTTTTAAATAAGCAATGCTCCAAGTTTTTTTTGGTTCATTATTGTTCAATATCTGACAAACTGCTGCTTATTATGAAGTGTGGGTTGAGATTCGAGCACTGTGTGGTGGCAGAAGAATCAAGTTTGCACTTGCAAGTAAAGCACTGGAAAAAAAAAATGTCGAATGATTACATGCTTCTCATAAAAACTTACAGTGTATCACTAAAGTGAGTACACCCCTCACATTTCTGCAGATATTTAAGTATATCTTTTTATGGGACAACACTGACAAAATGACACTTTGACACAATGAAAAGTAGTCTGTGTGCAGCTTATATTAGAGAGTTCATTTATTTTCCCCTCAAAATAACTCGAAAAATAGACATCAATATCTAAACCCCTGGCAACAAAAGTGAGTACACCCCTTTGAAAAAACGTACATCCCTAAATGTCCAAATGGAGTACTGCTTGCCATTTTCCCTTCAAAATGTCATGTGACTCATTACAGGAGATCTGTTAGCATTGCTGCAGAGACTGAAGAGGGGCCGATGTCAGCCTGTTAGTGCTCAGACCATACGCCGCACTCTACATCAAATTGGTGTGCATGGCTGTCACTCCAGGAGGAAGCCTCTTCTGAAGACGGTACACAAGAAAGCCCGCAAACAGTTTGCTGAAGACATGTCAACAAAGCATATGGATTACTGGAACCGTGTCCTATGATCTGATGAGACGGGCGGGCTAGTTAATATTGACAACTTTCACTAAGGGGTGTACTCAAATATGTTGCCAGGGGTTTAGATATTAATGGCTATATTTTGAGTTATTTTTAAGGGGAAAATGAATTAACTCTATTATATAAGCTGCACACAGACTACTTTTCATTGTGTCAAAGTGTCATTTTGTCAGTGTTGTCCCATGAAGATATACTTAAATATCTGCAGAAATGTGAGGGGTGAACTCACTTTCGTGATACACTGAATATACTATATACACATATACTAGTATTTCTCATTTCTTACCTAAATATGCTATTACGCTTGATAACACACATCACTTAAAATTTAGGTGTTTTTCCCACGTGTTTCAATTGAATTTTCATTTGTGTCAAGCTATTTTTAAGTTCTAGTTAAGTTTAAGTAACGCGTTCGTTACATCTGTATTGGATTACTGTAACTCCTTACTCGCAGCTTGTCCTAAAAGTTCCCTAAAAGGTTTTCAGCTAGTCCAGAACGCTTCCAGTCGAGTTTAGAATTAAATTTAAAATCCTCCGTCTTACAATTAAGACCGTTAATGGTTTGGGGCCATCTTATATCCCAGATGCTCTGGTTCCATACCACCCCAACAGAACACTTCGATCTCAGAATGCAGGTCTACTGGTAGTTCCCAGGGTCTCTAAAAGTACAGTAGGAGCTAGAGCCTTTAGTTACCAAGCTCCTGTCTTATGGAATCAGCTTCCAGCTAATATTAAAGAGACCGACACAGTCTTTAAATTTAAGATTAGACTAAAAACATTCCTATTTGACAAAGCTTATGGTCAGGCTAGTTGAAAACGGACTAGACTCACAGTTCCGTCTAAAGCTGCCCTAGGAGCTATAATGCTGGGGGAAGTACAGCCACTGAGTCCTATCCCCTGTTTTTCACTCTACTTACCACTTTTTCTTACTTTATTTCTCTTTTCTAATTCTAATATCTAGTTGACTAGTCCTTTCATCACTACCCCCCCCCCCCGCCCCCTCTGGGGAGGGGCTACTTTTTCAGCCGCAGCCGCCTACCTATCCTGACCCCTTGCTTGATGGACGTCCTCGTTGCCCCCCCGTCCTTCTCATCTGGCTAGATGGACCACCTCATGTTCCCTTACTCCACTGCATCTCTACAAACTGGAACTCCTTCTGCTACTACCCATCATCAGTCCTGGTGCATCTACAGCCTGTCCGTCCTGGGAGTGGATCTCTCCTGATTGTGGTTCTCCCCAAGGTTTCTCTTTTTTCCCATGGGTTTTTTTAGTTGTTCCTTGTCGCCATAGAGGGTCTAAGGATGGGAGGATTTTAAGTTTTTGCAGTGTTCAAAATAACAAATGTGCTGCACATTAGGCACCAGTGCTACTTGGGGTTTTATCCATCAATGACTACTGAGCTAAAATTGACAGCTTTATTATGTTTTTATTTTACACACTCATCACCCTACAGCACTGTGTTTTTACAGATTAAATCCTGTATGAAAGACATGTTAGCCACGCATTGACAGTAGTCATAATTAATAGAAAGCTAGCCCTCCTCAGGGCAAGGTTAAATTTGCAAGGTACAGTAACGTTAATCCTATTTATTAGTGATACGTTAACTTAATTTTACCTTGTCCCGAGTATTGCTCCTCCGCTCTCAGAGTAAACTGGGTGCCTTCGGTGGACCTGCAGCATTGAAGACTTATGCAAGCACTGTTTTAGAGTGAATACATGAAACAGTGTTCGCTCTGGTGTCCAGCTTGAAATGCTCCCACACTTTGACATCTTCTTCTTTTCTTGGTGCCTTTCTCTTCACTTTCGTCGTTCGGCTTCTTCGTTGTTACCTCTATAATAATGCATGGTTGAAATCAAATATATCCGCCACCTCTGTGTTTTTCCTGTGATGTCAGCGTGTTGTGCCGCATTAAAAGTAGTCCGGGCAAAACGTCATACTTAGATGTGGCAAAATTAAAGGATTCCTCGAGGTGGAGAAAATTCCTCGATCAATTTTTAAAACGAGTTACTCAAATAATTCGAGTAATCCTTTCAGCTCTAGATATAAGTAATAAGCTTGTTCACAGAACAAAATATGCAGTCATAGGACAAGGTACAAGTGGACATTATTCTTCTTGACACCACTTGTTGAGGAAAAGTACAACATTCTTTCAGTTAATCTTGAAATGAGATTTTGTAATTTCAGAGAAGTAATTTCCTACCCAACCAAATAGTACAAGCTCAGTAGAAAGAGGCTTGTCTGCATGTAATTTTACACCGACACCGCAGCAAGGATGGAAAAGTGTTCTCTCACCCAAGGCGATAAATCAGCCAGAGAGAAAGGAGCTTGGCATGCTAATCAGCTAATGGAAACGCCACTACTGGCTATAAATACAAATGCACCGTCAATTGCCGCAGACGCCATTTGGCATGTCAGTGGTATTCTGTGAAAAATACTGCAGTCTACACCAGTCAGTCCTGCATCTCACTCAAAGATCTCCACAATCCTCATGGCGGGCTTCCTGTGACAGCGTCACGCTTTTTGAAGGGAATTCCCAACCTATAAACATGCACTTCCGCAAAAGTGGGTTCAATCACAGGCCAGGGTCTCTCAAGGGACAAACAAATAGTAATTGCTTTGAAAATGCTAATTCATTAGACAAACCACTGTGTTTTCCTATCATACTGTCATGACCTCCTTATACACAGCCTACAAAAGACAGCTTTGTTATGATGCGCTTTACCGCTAGACACAGAACTTTTCAAAGTCCAATTGCCAATTTTCAGCCTTTGGGGGTAGTAGTGCCTTTTACTGTCACCTAAATTTGTTGACTCATGTTCTGGGTAAACACAGAATGGAGAAGCAATGTCAACCCAGCAGTTTCATGAGTTATAGTACTAACTTTTCAAACACATTTTGTCACAGTTTTGCATAAAATGAACAATAGGAAACAGGGCACAATGTACACTAGATCATGCAATTTTCTGATTTCAGAGGTAGAAATCTTTGTCACGCTCTTACTAAATAATTATTTATTCCTGAGCAGTGTTGTTTTCGTCAACAAGGACTAATACGAAAATATTTCCTCGACAAACAATTTTCATTATGATGATAACGAGCTAAAAACATATATTGGGAGACTAAAATATAACAACACAAATGCCAGTTTTCGTCTGACAAAACGAGAACAAGACGAAAATGCGCCATAGTTTTCGTCGCATGTTAACAATGCGTGACTTTTTATGTGTAGTTAGCCTGCCTGGTTGTGTCACTCATGTGACGTGCTGCAATCCCCCAACCCACCTACTAGTTCGGTGTCCTCTCCGGTCTCCCCATTGCTTGTTTTGAGACACACACTGTAGTATTTGTCTTCTTAACTCGGCAAGAGAGAATATGCAATGTTGTTTTGGCCTTTAAAGGTCTGTGCTGAGTGCTAAATGTAACTCGTAGCTTTAGTTGAGCATTCACTTTAGCATTAGGCTATTGCTAATGGCGATTGTCCTCCTAAATTCTTGGACAACTTTTTTTACATACAGTTAGTGGCGTCCAGCCGGGTATAACTAATTAAAAAATATTGTAGCCTACTGTTTTCCTGCTGAGTGTGTATTATCACGTGACAGATTTGTAGATGCTACAATATTTGCTCCTCTGCTAATGTTAATTGGAAACCTTTTCTTACTTATTTATAATGTGAATCTTTTGAATTTTACAGACGAAAATATTGAGTTAACGTCCATTAAAATTAGACGAAATCTGTCTCAAGTTTTGGTCAACAAAAACTAGACGAAGGCAAACACATTTTGAAATGACTAAAATTTGACTAAGAAGTATTATCGTCCAAAAGACTAAAACTAAGATGAAAATTAAAATGGCTGCCAAAAACAACACTGCTCTTGAGTATGTTGTTTTTTTTACATGGCTTCCCGGAGTAGGAATGACAAGTCAATTAGAGGTGGGAATCTTGGTGCGCCTAACGATTCGATTACGATTCAGAGGCTACGACTCGGTTATAAATCAATTATTTATGCATCTCCCCCACCCCCCCCAGCTCTTAGCTGCTTTTAACATTTTATACATTACTTACAAAAATTGTACAAAAATCTTCTAAGGCTTGAATAAACTACTATTTCAGTGACAAGTTAACAGTTGAAAACAGTAAATACTCAAGTCCTCATTCTATATCAGCAGCTTTAAAATACATTCAATGAATTTAATGTTATGAATCAACCGTTAAAGTTGTTAAAATTGCTCCCGCTATTCCATAATTTTCCTTCTGTCTACTTTCGACATGTGAAAGTTTCAAAATTGTTTCATCATTTAAAGATAGATTCAAGTCAAGATTTTGCTGATTTAGGAGTATTTTAGATCAAGTTATTTAAAGCTAATTAGGTTAGCTCGGATGGTTCGCTACAACAGCCTTCCAGAGAAGTCTACTGCTTTAAGATGGCAGCTGTTTACCAACGCCGGCGAGTCTGTCATTTCGCATCTAGTTTTCTATACATGTGCTAACGCCGCTGACTGTCATTTCGCATCTAGTTCTTTATACATGTGCTAACGCCGCTGAGTGTCATTTCACATCTAGTTCTTTATACATGTGATATCTACCGTAGCATTATGTGGGCGTAGTTTGTAGCGGCTGTCGGCCGCAGTCAGGTATTACTGTTTTTTTATCTAGTGGCATGAGTTGAGCATGATGTTTACCCTCGGTCCGTTCCTCATTGCGTCCCGAAGGCCCTGTGTTTTAGTTCCGCTTTACTTGGCATATTTCAATAATCTGAATTTGGATATTTGTGAATCGTTCTCGAATCTTCCACAGCCGAATCGCGAAGAATCTAAGAGTCGGAAATTTTTCACACCTCTAAAGTCAATCTGTCTTTTTTCCTATCATTAATGGTTGAAGACCATTAATGCTCTTTATAGACCCAACATAATTCTTGTTTTATAAAAAATACAAAACACAAAATGGGTGTACAATTTTAAGCAGCTGTTTAAGGATCTCTTTTTAAAATGTCTTAGTGAAACATCCTAGTAAGAAAAAACAGACCCTCACCCTTGATTGAGGTCGTTTTCCGTGTTGTCCAACCACAGGCGCACAGCCACCGCGTTGCCTTCTCGACACTGCGTAAAGATGTCATCCATCTCGGGACGTCCAACGTTAACCTGAGCGACACGACGCGGAGATGAAGCGACCTGTTGGAGGTTTCATCCGTCCCTCACCGGGGGCAGTGAGGGACACGATCGCAGAGCCTCGGGGGAACGTTTGTACCAACCTAAAATAGGAAAAGGATCGAAAATAAAAGTTATGCTATAATAGCCATGTAAAAATAACTGCTAATTCTGTCTATTAATTATAATAATAATCAAAGCTGTTATGATAATCAACCAAGGTTAAGCAATCCAGTATGTTAGTAATACTTTTCACAGTGAGTCAGATTGGCCTGTAAAAAACAACACTAACAGGCCACTGGATTAAGTACAGTACACTTGACACTAGACATGTTCCGATTACCGGTTTCATGGTATATTTCACGGTATGAAAACATCAAGGTTTCAAAACCGCAAAAATTTTCCTCCATACCGTCCCTAAGGAATTAAAATACTTATTATGTCCCAAAAATGCATGGAGAAATCCCTCGTTTGCAGCTGTAAGGCTAAACCCTCGCCCACCAGTTGTTGCTCAGTGTCAGTGAGTCAGCTGTGCTACACGATGGCTGGAGGAGGTGAAACTCCTGAACTTTTTCCCACATCAAAGAAAACAAAATCGCTGGTATGGGAATACTTCGGCTACAGAAAAGTTACAGATGGCTGCGGCTTAGAGGAGGAGGGCTAACCGACATGTGAAACCTGTTTGCGGAGGGTGGCTCCCAAGGGGCCAATACTTCTGATATGATTCCGCATTTGTACAAAATGAAAGGTTAGTAAACACTGTCATGTAGGGGTGGGACAAAATATCGAAATGGTGATATATCGTGATTCTTTGTATCCCAAAAGGTTATCGATATTCTCCAGTCAAGAATCGAGATATCGTTTTAAAAAGGTGTCAATATTTGTTTTGTTTTTTTTTAAATGAACCATCAAGTTGCTACCAAAATCTTCCACCATAACAGTCTCTCAGATAACTCTGAGGCTGCCATTGACGGTACTCGACGCCCAATTCATTTAGACTGGGAACGTTCGTTCATTCAAAACCAGAGCATTCACAGTCATTCGGTCCGATTTTCGGGGCATTTACAGGTTATTTCCGGTTCAGTTTCAGTCTCTGCTTATTCATTTGGGTGATTCCCAGGTCGCGTCCTGTTCTGTAACTCAAATTAAACAGGAAGTGACCCACAATGTACCCCAAAATCAACAGGAAGTAACTGAAAATCAACAGGTAAATGACATTAAATGGCCCAAAATTACCTCATTGCCTGGCATTGGCTGCCACTGACGGCCATAGACGTTCAATCCGTTTGAAGTATAGATGGCAGCGAATGAACCCTCCCAGTTCAAATGGATTGGACGTCTACTAGTGATAAACTCATTCCAAATCACAACAGAAACTTGTTTTTTTTGCTGATTAGTTGTTTGTAGAAAATCCTACAATGATTTCCTGACCATTGTATCGATAATCGTTGTATCGCCATATCGTCAGATCATCGTTATCGTGAGCTTTATATCGCAAATCGTATCGTATCGTGAGGTACCAAGAGGGTTCCACTCCTACTGTCATGAACGTTTCCCTCGAGCACCGAGAGTTAACTCCAGCGTGTTTAGTGTGTCTAGCGGTGGTAAAACATGTGGTGATCTTTTCTCTCTGGCAGCTGTTTGTGTTGAGAAAGAATGTGTGTATAATGTAAACATGATACGAGTCATACACATGTGCTTTTTATGGAAAATAATTTAATTTTTTTGTTCTGATGGTAATAATGTTGAGCTCACCTAAAGGACCACATTTATTTTAATTTTACTTAGAATTTTTTTTTTTTTTTTTTTAACTAAACATTATACTTATGTTCCAATTTCTTAATATGGTTTGAAAAATAAAACCCCTGTTCAATGGAAAAAATGTTTTTTTAAACCCAGACTGTCAAAGTAACACATTTTAGAGCAGTACCATAATTTTCGCACTATAAGGCGCACCTGACTATCAGCCGCCACCACCAAATTTTACACAAAAACTGCATTTGTTCATAGATAAGCCGCACTGGACTATAAGCTGCAGTTGTGCTCACTGGATTGGTTTGACAGTAGGCCTGAACGATATTGGAAAAAACTATTGCTGCGATATTTTTGGGGTTTGCGATATATTGCGATATTATATTGCGATATTTAAAAAAAATGTACATATATTTTTTTCAAGAAATTATCACAAGATGACTTAAATAGCTGTTTGGAAAGACTTTAGATGACTCACTATCACCACAGTGTACAGTCATCCCTTGTTTTTCGCAGTTAAAGGGGACCAGAACCCGCTGAGATAAGTGAAAAACCGCAAAGTAGCGCACCTACCCCATTTTTTTTTTTGTTTTTTTTTTTTTGTTGTTGTTGTGTTTTTTGTGCCCAATGTATTTATTCAGATTTAGCATTGGAAAGAGATACATATAAGACATGTTTTTTTCTCACTTTCCCCCCCAAAGTGATTTTAAAAATGTATATAAATAAATGGTTTTTAAGCACTTCAAATGTCATAATTATGATAAGTTTTAAACATAATTGTCCAACCAAATCATTTTTGAACAACAATAAAGTACTGTAGCAGATAAATGCTTGGCTTTATTAAATGCTCCTGTTTATCTACTTTAGCTGTGACCATGTAGAAATTTCAAACTCCTCATGATCACTTCTGGCATTTAAATGTCTCCTACAATACACACATTCATTCCAGCGCGGCTTCCTTGCAACTGTTTAACAAGTTAAACGATGATTGACAGATGCCCGTGTGAAGTCTGCTTCTTTGGCCAGATCAAAGCCATCGTTGTGCTGCAGTGACTGAGAGGATCAAAAGGCTGGGAGAGGGAGGGTAGGAGGCTGTGCGCAGACCAGAAAGTGAGGCGTATGTGGATCAAAAAAAAAAAAAGAAAAACTATCGCACGTGCTTGCGATGGGACTATTGCGCACACGCACATCGCAATGGTGATGTTTAAACAATATATCGTTCAGGCTTATTTGACAGCGTCATTATATGACTGTCATAAGCTCAAATGAACCACCATGAAGCTTTGAACCAGTTGGCTGCAAAGCTTCAAGAAGCTTCATTTGGCCATCACTGCTCCCTTGGGGGAGAGAGTCAACCTCTGCTGTCAACACTGTTGTTGTCCAACATGCCTCCTAACATGCATTGCAGTGCTACTGATGTAAATAACAATCAAAATTCATGTTCTGTGCTAATTATTTCTTCAGTAACTGTTCCAGTTGTTTTATTAATTGGAAGTTATGGTATTTGGTAACACTTTATTTGACAGCTGCGTCATAAGACCGTCATAATTAAGACATGACACTGTTATGAGCATTAATGTATGTTTATAACAGATGTTATTTAGTGTTATCAGGCAAATTATGTCACTTTTGAGTGGATGTAAAAGATCAGAGGTGGATAGAAATGGAGTTAGTGACATAATTTGCCGGATGACACTTAGTGACATCTGTCATAAGCGTTCAGTAATGCCCATGTTAGTGTCATGTCATAATTATGACGGTCTTATGACGCCGCTGTCAAATAATGTGTTATCTATTAACCCAAATAAATCAACAAATAAGCCGCACTGGACTATAAGCCGCAGGATTCAAAATGAAGGGAAAAAGTAGCGGCTTACAGTCCGAATATTACGGTAATTGCAATACCGTGAGACCGTGATATTTTGGCTTAATGTTATCATACCGTCAGAATACCATACCGACACATGTTGACTTGCCAGCCAATCTAAATGTCTTCTCAAAATATGGTGATTAATTTGTTGCACTTTATGTACACTCATTGCATGCCCCAAAAAATACATAAGACAATTTCGATCACTAATATAAGTACTGTACAAGAAAATATTTATTAAGTGTTGGTTGGCCATTTAAAGGAAATTTGCAAACAAAACCTGCAAATATTTACACGTCCCTTCTTCTTCAAGGGGAGGAACGGTGTTGTTTGTCTGCAACACTAAAGTTCCTCAATTTGGATTTAAAAGTTTAATTCAAGGAAATAATATAATATATCATGTAAATATCAAGTACAGCTTGCGTGGAAGGCACAACTGTGCCAAAAGCGCATCGATGATTCATTTGGGTTGAACATTTAAATAATTCGAGCTCCTGGACTGGAAAAAGTGTAACATTAGTCAAGAGATCGTAAAAACATAAGCACCCAAATGAGCTCATATCCTCGGAGTATTTCATACAATGACCAAGTTCAATGACCATTTATGTCTGGATAGCAACGCCTGCTACCGAACCTTCGCGCTTAACCACGAGAAAAAACAACTTTGTTAAGTTCCATTTAACTCCAGGACAAAACACGCAGCTCTTGTCCAAGTAATCAAGCCGAGTCAAAACCACAGACATATAAAGAGGAAGCAGTAAGAAATAGACATTTCAGATTTTAGCCTCTCAAGCTAACCTACATTCTTGACGGTCCGTTCCTCTCATTGAGTTGAATAAGCGCGACTAAAAACGGCGCCCTTTCACGATTAAACAAACACGACGGGCGAACAAATGTCACGAAAAAAGTTAAGGCGATTACTTACCAGTTGGAATGGTGTGAAAGAGACGTAGACGGGCCTCGGGAGTGGTCTTTGCGGGGTTCTTTTGCGTCTCGGTGGATTGAACCGTGTCTTTGCCGACTGCCTCTGCCTGCCTACGTCCACACCCTCACGTAAGGACGTGGTACATCAGCCGGAGGAAGTGTGACGCCGCCTCTAGCCCATACGGAGTACTGCACATCAAATAATACACCCTGGGGGCACGGATTCTAGATTGATACTAAGTGTAGATCAGGGATCCGCAAATACGTATCTCGAAGGGCCACAATTGTTTTTCTCATACAAGCATGGGTCCATTCATTCATGTCGGTGAAGTACAAGGCAGGTCGAAAGTGGTAAAGGTTGTTTTAGTTTGACCAAACAAAAATACAATGCACATTGTGGTTAAATCCAAAATAAATTGACAAAACATTTTCTTGACTTAAAATAAAAATACAAACAAACAAACAAAAAAAACCAACGTGCAAGTACAATGTTTTTGGAGAAAACTTCTCAAAAGAGCTGTGCTGTTTAACATAATGGCTTTTCACATTTTCACTTTTTATCAGAGCAACTGACTTTAAGCATATTAAGCACATACTGTAGGTTTGGTACTTGCAGGTGGTAAAATGGGCGCATATTTGTCAGTCCATTTCTCATTGAAACAGCGATTTTCGTTGTCCACTTTTCTTCTCTTGGTCAACTTAGAGCATGGCATTTTTTTTTAGATTCGGTGTTCTACTGGTGGCATGTAAACAAACAGATTGCAAAGTGCCGGTTGCGACTCGTGTTTCACACTGCTGCGGTCCGTCCACTCTAGCTAGCAGCATGCAGGCTCTCTCGGCCAATCAGCGCAGAGTTGTCATAGCGATGACAACAGAAGTGGAAACATGGAAGATATATGACTAAAAATGAAACAGAATTTAGCAATAGAATAGTAGTGCGTAGCGATAGACCGGCGATTCATACAAATAATATGTGTTTTAAAAAGTTTTGGGGTTTTTTTTTTCCCGTTTTTGTTGTTGTTGTTGTTGTTAAATGCCATTTTCTATGGGTCCACTGAGAGGTCTGCCGTGGTCCGGCCCTTGACTGCGGCCCGCAAATTGAGGACCCTGGCTGTAGATAAATTAGGTGGGAAATTTTTATTTAAATGAACTCTCAGTTGTAGAAATGTTGGATACACTTTGTATAGTGTGAATCCCGAAGAATTGTTTTTTTTTTTTTAAACATGTAGACACATTGTTTAGTTGTTGTTTTTTTGTTTTTTGTTTTTTGTTTTTTACAACCTTAACATATGACGACCAATCACTATTCAACACACATACACAAATCGGCCGCTCAAAAAATGGTGTCCAATTTTTTTTTCACCTCTCTTGTTTAATTTCTCCCGAAAGTGTTGTACTTTGAAATATTTCATTTTTTTTCCACTAACGTCTAAGATTAAGGTAATTAACTGCATTCTTAGAAATGTTTTTCCCTCAACATCCAGCTTGAATCATAGCCGCGTTGATGCTACTAGTTATAAACCAAACCGTTTGTAAATTCGTCATGAAATCAGTGAGTTTAGAGTATTTTAATCGAGTAATAAACTCACATTACGACCGCTACGAACCCACCTAATTACAGTACAGTGTTCTGACGTAAGATGGCCGTTGGTTACGTACGCCGCCGAATCTATCATTATGCATCTATTCTTATTTATGTGATATCTATGGTTCCTGTGAATCATTAGACATACGTCATCAACCTGCGCCGTGGACCCACGCGCATGCAAATAAAGCGACGAACGTGGTCGATAAAGGTTGGTCAAAATTACGATTTGGAAAATATTTTCGTGCTTAAAATAGCCAAATGAAATAAAGATATTCGGAATTACCGCTGACATTCTTATCACCCGTCCAGTCGTTTCGACGCCGTAGTTTGGTAAGTTAAATTTACTCTGATTTTGCCCGACTGTTGTGTTATTTTTAAACATCTGCTTCTACAATGTACAGTTTACTGGAACTTAGAAGATGTTTAATGAGGACGACGACTGGAATGACGCTGCCGAAGTCCTCAGCCAAAGTGTTGAGAAAAAGAAGCCAAACAGCGCCAAGGTAAAGGTATGTACTGTACGATACTTAATTGTCATTACTTGCAATGCAAAATACTGTGTGCAGACTTGTAGTCTACACGACTATTGCATGTTTAGGTAGGATCAAGTAGAGCGATAGTCAGCATATGATTTAACAAATATACACAGTGGTTGAGCCATAAACTACAGTACAGTGCCTAGGAGGGAGTGGGCCAGGTCGTATTTATGAGAGGTGATGCTTAGCAGTATTATCAGTAGCAATATAATGTAATTTTAGCCTCCTAATGGTGGCTATTTAGGGTGATGTGTTGTATTATTTTACACAATTAGGCTTGTCTTAAAAGATGCCACAATGACAGCATTTTTTCATGCCGTTTAGTCCAAAAATGTGGGAAAGAAGAGCCTCCTGCGGACGCTGCAGACATTAGGATCAATACCAGACTGGAAGAACGAAGACCAGCGTCAGATTGACAGTGACAGTGACACCGCAGTCGCCATGCAACACACCAAGAAGAAGAAAAAGAAATCCAGAAAAAAGCGGACAAAAAAAGGGACAACCACAGCAGGAGTTCAGAGCAACAACGTGGATGTCAAGAAGGAGCAAAAAGTGACCAAGAAGAAGAAAGTGGAAAAGAAAATTGGTGAGTGTCGGATTTTTGTGTTTTGAAATGAAGCGTGCCACTCCTTTTAGGCTGTTGATGGAAAAGCATTTGGTTTTGACATCACAAGATGAAAACAAGAGGGTACAATTTTATCAATTCATCAAATATTTTGCAACAGAAGTAAAATGGGTTAAAGATAAGCTGAAGTTTTTCATCTTTTCATGTCAAACCCAAATATTTTAGTATATAGCTAAAGTAAAGAGGAGTACTATGCACATACATTATCATTAATGGAGAAACAAATGTCATCTCGAAGGTGTTCCAAATGATAAACATGCACCTGCAGAAGCTGTGGTGGGAAAAGAAACCCCACCGAAACCAGCCGGCGATGCCCCGAAACTGAGCCGACAGCAGTGGAAAAACAAAATGAAGAACAAGAGGAAATGCAAAAACAAATTCCGCCAGGACAAACTTGAAAACAAAGTCGAAAAGGCCGGTGAACTTCTCCCGTCAACGTGTTCCATCCCCAACGGAGGCGGACCGGTGGAAGTGCGGCATGAGAAAAAAATGCCACAGAAAAGGAAAAAGACTGTTGACGATCAATCACCGTTACCATTAAAAACAGCCAAGAAGGAAGGGGAACAAACACTCAACGGTTCGAAACATGGAGCAGACAATTCCCGCGCAAATCGACTAAAAGGCGAGCTGTGCAAAGCCGAGAAGCTGAAACGAGACCGTCTCCGGAAGCTTCTCCAGCAAGTGAGTCCCGAGGAGCCTGAAGAGGAGGTGCAGTCTGTTCCAGAAGAGAACGAAGAAGTGAAAGAAGACCGTTCGACCTTGTTGCGTTTACGCATGGAGCAGCGTCTGGAGTCCGCTCGCTTCCGCTACATCAACGAGCTCCTTTACAGCAGCACCAGCGGCGAGGCCAAGCGCATGTTCAAGCAGGACCCGCAGGCCTTCCAGATCTACCACAAAGGCTACACGGCGCAGGTGAGCCGTTGGCCCACCAACCCCGTGGATGCCATCATATCCTACATTAAAAATAAGTAAGACTCTTAGACCAAAGTATAATTCCTTCTCAGAAAAATCTGTTGCTAAAAGTGGTATTACTGGATGGTTTCAGACCTGCCTCACTGGTGGTGGCCGATTTTGGCTGCGGCGACTGTAAGATAGCACGTAGCGTCAAAAACAAAGTACACAGCTTCGACCTGGTGGCGACCTGCGACCTGGTGACTGTTTGTGACATGGCCAAGGTGACCGACTATGCTGTGTTCCGTCTACATTAACCCTTTCGTGCACAAAATGAAAGATGCTTCAATGGCACTGAAACATAAGCATCCGCAGCCACGCTTCCCAGTTTAAATGAACATGTGTCGTTGCCACAGGTCCCGCTAGAGGACAGGTCAGTAAGCATCGCCGTCTTCTGCCTCTCCCTCATGGGAACCAACCTGGCAGAGTTCCTCGCCGAGGCCAACCGTGTGTTGAAACGAGGGTAAATCATGCGAAAATTGTTCGTGTAAACCGGTATTCGGGTGTGTAACTGCATCTTATCGTGTTTAGCGGCGTATTGAAAATTGCCGAGGTGGCAAGCCGATTCGAAAACGTGCGGAATTTCATTAACGCACTGGCCAGACTGGGATTTAAGATGGTGTCAAAGGTAAGAGATGCACACACACAAGACACTTGATTAGATATCAAAGGCCATGTGTAATTATTTTTTTCCCTTTTAAAACTCATGAGCTGCCACTGACAGTAATAAATAGACGTCCAATCCATATGAACTGATAGGGAGCCCTTCCAGTTCGATTGGATTTGATGTCCCAGTCAATGGCTCTAAAACTTGATCAATCACTCCCAGCCCTGTCTTACATCATAATTAGGGCTGTCAAACGATTAAAATTTTTAATCAAGTTAATCACAGCTTAAAAAATAATTAATCGTAATTAATCGCAATTCAAACAATCTATAAAATATGCCATATTTTTCTGTAAATTATTGTTGGAATGGAAAGACACAAGACGGATATATTCATTCAGCATACTGTACATGAGTACTGTATTTGTTTATCATAACAATAAATCATCAAGATTGCATTAACATTATTAACATTCTGTTAAAGCGATCCATGGATAGAAAGACTTGTAGTTCTTAAAAGATAAATGTTAGTACAAGTCTGTCTACACACCAACAAGCTGTTTGGGAGGCATGCACGGAGAAAACCTTTCCTCACAATCATAAACGCAAGCGTCTGGAGATCGCCAAGTGGTATTGGGGCTTCAACTGGGACCGTGTGCTTTGGTCAGATGAGACCAACATTGAGCTTTTTGGCAACAAACACTCTAAGTGGGTCTGGCGTGCCACGATAGATGTGCATGCTGAAAAGCACCTCATACCCACTGTGAAGTATGGGGGTGGGTCAGTGATGCTGTGGGGCTGTTTTGCTTCCAAAGGCCCTGGGAACCTTGTTAGGGTGCATGGCATCATGAATGCTTTGAAATACCAGGACATTTTAAATCAAAATCTGTTGCCCTCTGCCCGAAAGCTGAAAATGGGTCGTCACTGGGTCTTTCAGCAAGACAATGACCCTAAACATATGGCCAAATCTACACAGAAATGGTTCACCAAACACAAAATCAAGCTCCTCCCATAGCCATCTCAGCCCCAGACCTCAACCCCATTGAAAACCTGTGGGGTGAGCTGAAGAGGAGAGTACAGAGGAGAGGACCCAGGTCTCTGGATGATTTAGAGAGATTCTGCAAAGAGGAATGGCTGAAGATCCCTCTTTCTGTCTTTTCCCATCTTGTGAAACAGTATAGGAGAAGATTAGGTGCTGTTTTGTTGGCAAAAGGGGGTTGTACAAAGTATTAACACCAGGGGTGCTAATAATTGTGACACATATTATTTGATGTCAAATAATTATTTCTTGATGTGGAATTTTTCCCCCACTGAATAAATGCACTTGTATTGAAGGTTGGATTTTTCTCTTTTTTCCATTAAGGTCCCATATTATTTAGGGGGAAAAAATTAGAAGCTAAAAAACACATAATTATTATAAATCCAATTATTATGGAGGGCACTGTACTAGTATATTTACATTAATGAAACCACGTCACACTACGCACAATGTAAACGTATTTTTAACCAATTCTACATATATTATTTACAATAAAAGAACAAATTAATTATGAATATATTTTAACGTAAACTTAAATGTTATTTTCATCACATTTAGTTTTTTTAATTGGAGTCCATTAATGAGCAAATTCACGAGTCAGTAAATGATCTAAACCCTTGCTGTTGCATCATTTCTTTCAGGATACAGACAACACTCATTTTTTCTCTTTCGAATTCATGAAGACGGGCGACGCGCCAGCAAACGTGAAAAAGTTCGGCTTGCAACTAAAGGCCTGCTTGTACAAGAAGAGATGAGGAATCAAAGATATGCATGTGTTTCTGGCAACATTTGCTCAATTTGTAGAGGAAATTTCAAAAGTATTGAATGGATTGTTCGTTGTTAAAATATATATGCATTTATTATCAAGAGTCTACTTTGATTTATTGTACTGTATTTGGCAGTACAGATATTTTATTACTGTACTTGACTATATCTTCCACAAGGGGGCGTTCTAACACAAACTTGCTTTAGCTTGGAGAAATGCAATTAACATTACGTTAGGTCAGGATAAGAAGGCCCAGGTTTGAGTTAAGTTCAGCCAAAGTTAGTTTGGCTTTAAAATGACATATTTGGATGCTACTCGTGAGCAGAAATTCAATCTGCCGCTAGCCTGAGACTATAAAGAGGTACATCTTTTGTTCATTTTCCTGTTGGAAACGGCACGAGTGAGTCACTATATGCGGGATATCAGCGAGACGCCTAACGGTTTACGCCGAGCTCAACTTTCCACACGGAAACGCCACATCACTGTGCTGGGCTGATCAGGAGCACATTTGTGGGTCTCGCATTACAATGGCCACTTGAGCAAGGAAAGCAGAATATGAAACTCAAATTCCCTGACAGGTTAGCGTACTTGAACTTCACATTGGGGGGATTGAACTTTTTACCACCCGCAAGACACGTGACATCGTATGGAGGTCAATTCAGGCTGGTGACATTGCGTCCCCCAAACATGGCCGCTGACCTCTGTCAGCGTGCAAAGCCAAAGAAATGTCAGAGACTGCCCAAGACCACCCTGAATCTCTGCTTTAACACTTTGTTAATTTCTCAGCGGCTTAATGTCTTTTCCAGCAAATTAAGCTAACGCGAGCAAAACACAGGCACAGGGCTATATTTGTGCTTAAAACATACATAAAGTAACCAGGCTCATGACTTGGAGCACGTCCACTTCAGAGGTTGTTTGGAGCATCCGGTGTGGATTTTTCATGTTTGCATTGTGAGTTTTAGGGGAAACGTAGAGGTGATCATTTGAAAAATAAACAGTTTTGTAATGTTGCACATCTATGCATAAGCGGATTTTAGGGGGGGGGCAGGCCCCCCCGGTGGCTGAAAAGTGTCATTGCATGTAATTGTCTTTCCTATATATATACAAGGTGTAAAGCAATAAAACTGCAACAAAAATGTCTGAAATGAACAAAAAAATATATAATGGGTGAAAATTATTTCTCAAAAAGATCATGTGACTAGCAACTTAGACGGTCATTTGCTTTGTATATTATTTAAAAAAAAATAAAAAAACGTTAGGGGAGGGCAATTTTTTTTTTTAATGATTTTTTTCTTTGGTCGAAGCAACTTTTTGGGGGGATTGAATGATTTAGACACAAAAGTCCTACCCATAATATGGCCCAAACACAAAAAGGATTTCTTCAATCAAGGGCAACTTTTTCAATGAAAAATTAGGTGTTCAAATGCAAATTTTTCAATCTTTTCAATATTTTTTCGCATTCAAAAACGTTTTTTTTTTTATTCAAATTTGTCTTTTTTGATTGAAGTGATTTTTCTTTTTGAAAAATTTTTTTTTTCAAGCAACTAATTTTTCGATTAATAAATAATATAATAATAAAGACAAAAATGTCCTGGCCAAAATGTGGCACAAATCACAAATCAACATTACTTCAATCAAAACAGTTGCTTCAATCAAAAAAAAAATACTTGACTTCATTCCAAAAAAAAAAAGGGAAAGAAATCAAAAATAGCTTTCACATGCATTTTTTTTAGTTTTTTGAGTTTCAAATTTATTTTTGCATTCAAACACTTTTTTTTTTTTTTTTTTTTTTTTTTTTGATTGAAGCGACTTTTTGGGGGGTTGAAAATATATTAATTGAAGCAATGTTTTTTTGATTGAATAATAAAGACACAAATGTACTTCCATATGGCTCCGCCCAGGGGATATAATTTTTTACTGCGGTAACTACATTGGCACGACACCGGTGGGCGTACTATATTCAATGGATGACGATCTTGGCAAAAAGTATTGCCTAATCAGCCTGATTTAGAATTCCCCTCAAGAATGATGGGAAACAAAAAAACGCTCCTTGTCAACTTATTATTATAAATATTCTTGTAAGTTAATTCTATTGCTGACACTGCGTTTCGGGGTCATCAACATGTTGTGCCCCCCCTGCCCCAAAAGTCAACTCCGCCTATGCATCTATGCTTATCTGTTTTCTAACGTGAAAATCACATGATTGTCCATAGACTTCATAATATATTGACGGGACACGGGGGGCCGACACTGCCCCACTCCTTCGGGTGGGGGGCCTGCCCGCATCTAGCATCAAGAGGAGTTGAAAATTACTTCAATCAAAAAAAAACTTGACTCCAAAAAAAAAATAATAATAATCAAAGAAAAATAGCTTTCACATGCATTTTTTTGAGTTTCAAATTTATTTTTGCATTCAAACACTTTTTTTTTTAATTGAAATGGCTTTTTTTTTATTGAAAATATTTTTGATTGATTGATTGAATAATAAAGACACCAATCTACCCCATATGGCTCTGCCCAGGGGATGCCATTTTGACTGGGGTAACTACATTGGCACGACACCGGCGGGCGTACCATATTCAATGGATGACGATCTTGGCGAAAAGTATTGCCTAAGCAGCCTAGTTTAGAATTCTCAAGAATGATGGGAAACAAAAAAAAAAGGCTCATTGTCAACTTATTACTATAAATATTCTTGTAAATTAATTTCATTGCTGACACTGCGTTTCGGGGTCATCAACATGTTGTGCCCTCCCCCCCCCATGCAAAAAGAGTCCAATGTTGATAGTTGATCAAGTTTGAAGATAAACCAAAAAAAAAAAAACATATTGTGCCATAAAATACAAAATACATTTAATTTTTTCAAACCCCCGGTAGCTTAATGCTAATGTTTTCTACTATGGTTGATGCGATTGCATAAAAACTACTTGTTAAAAAATAGATAAATAAACGTGATCAGACAATATGCCCAAAAAAACTCCTTCCATCAAAGGTAAAGCTCTAACTTTGACAGCCCTAATATTTATATTTATTGGGATATTTTAACTAATTGCCTGTCAAAAACCTGTCTTTACGGCATTAAAAATAAAAATCACACGGCGGTGTGTAGTATGCTGGGGAATCCGGCAAAAAAAAAAAGGACAGTTTTATTATTATACATATATCTGAAATTGATTCTTTTCATAATTATTTTCTTTAACTTGTTTTGAGGGTAGTTTTTATACAGTGGCGTCAACGGTTGCATATTAGCATTAAGCTAGAAGCTGTTTGAAAAATGAAATGTATTTTGTATTCAAGTGCACAATATGTGTAAATATTCTTTGATTAGTTATGACTTTTCAAGGCGGCACGGTGGCTTAGTGGTTAGCACATCTGCCTCACAGTTCTGAGATCAAGGGTTCAATCCCGGGCTTCGGCCTTCCTGTGTGGAGTTTGCATGTTCTCCCCGTGCCTGCGTGGGTTTCCTCCGGGAACTCCGGTTTCCTCCCACATCCCAAAAACATGCATGGTAGGCTGATTGAACACTCTAAATTGTCCGTAGGTATGAGTGTGTGCGTGAATGGTTGTATGTCTCCTTGTGCCCTGCGATTGGCTGGCAACCAGTTCAGGGTGTCCCCTGCCTACTGCCCATAGTTGGCTGGGATAGGCTCCGGCACCTCCGCGACCCTCGTGAGGAAAAAGCGGCATGAAAAATGAATGAATGAATGAATGAATGACTTTTCAAAATCTGAGTTTGCATCTTTATATGGTCGGTTACATATGATACAGTATAGCTGATTGCTATATACGATCTGAAATTTTTTTCCGGTATTAAACTTCAATCTTAAAATCGCCCAGCTCTATTCTGTGAATTCCAAGCCATTGGCCGGGCCTCACAGTTCAAACAAATAGGAAGTTTATCCCCGTCAATGACTGAACATTTTAAATTAAAAGCAGAAGAATGAAAAGCTATACACGATTGGACGCCTATCGTCAATGGCGCTTTAAAAGTTAAGATGCTGACACATTTTACTCTCGCTCAAAATACTCGTGACTCATGCAGAAAATGTTTTGTTTCTGCTTTTTGTTTTGCTTTGTCATGACAACACTATAACGCCAAAGAATCACAAGTCTTTCTAGTCCTGAGTGCGACTTGTCTCCCCAGTCGTGGAACGTCATCAAACAAAGAAAAGCCAGAAAAATCTTTGGCGGAGTGAGATGTGCACTCCGCGTTGACTGGCAGGAGTCATCGCGCTCCAAAGTGCTGGCTGCTCCCATGATGCCTTGCAGGGCGCATCCAGAAATGTGGGGAAGGATGAGTCACACTGCAGACAAATGCGAGCATGTTAAGCTCCCCTTATTTACGACGGATATGGACTGAGCTCTGACATAAATTTAGGCATTTACAATGGATCTGCCTTGGTTAAATCATATGGAAGGTTTAGGTTTACTACTGGTGCCATCGGAGCCGTCGCCACCTGGAAGTAAGCGTACGTCAGGATGAAAAGTTTGGTTGCAGAGAGCATGAGCTTTATTTGTTAGGTTTTCATGCACCCAGAATGCGCACACACAGCACAGAGTGGGGGAGACATGAAAAAATTGAAAACACATAAAATATTGCCATATATTTTAAAAATCTATAATATTTAGTACATGTTTTGACCTACGGAGGGCGCCATGTTTTAAGCGCGCAATGGATACCCGGGGTGATAACGTACAGTGGGACGAATAAGTATTTAGTCAACCACTAATTGTGCGAGTTCTCCCACTTGAAAATATTAGAGAGGCCTGTAATTGCCAACATGGGTAAACCTCAACCATGAGAGACAGAATGTGGAAAAAAAAAACAGAAAATCACATTGTTTGATTTTTAAAGAATTTATTTGCAAATCATGGTGGAAAATAAGTATTTGCTCAATACCAAAAGTTCATCTCAATACTTTGTTGTACCCTTTGTTGGCAATAACGGAGGTCAAACGTTTTCTGTAACTCTTCATAAGCTTTTCACACACTGTTGCTGATATTTTGGCCCATTCCACCATACAGATCTCCTCTACAGCAGTGATGTTTTGGGGCTGTCGTTGGGTAACACGGACTTTCAACTCCCTCCACAGATTTTCTATGGGGTTGAGATCTGGAGACTGGCTAGGCCACTCCAGGACCTTGAAATGCTTCTTACGTAGTCACTCCTTTGTTGCCCTGGCTGTGTGTTTGGGATCATTGTCATGCTGAAAGACCCAGCCACGTTCCATTTTCAATGCCCTTGCTGATGGAAGGAGATTTTCACTCAAAATCTCTCGATACATGGCCCCATTCATTCTTTCCTTTACACCTGTACTTCTCAAATAGTGGGGCGCGCCCCCCCAGGGGGGCGCAGAGCGATGCCAGGGGTGGCGCATGTGACCTCGGGGAACATGCTTTTTTTTGCCGCACTAGAATAAAGTGTACTTGCACATCCACTCAGTGGGTGGCAGTGGCGCTCTCATTTTCAAAGTGCGCGCAGTATTTTTGAACTAAGCAAGAGCACACAGAAAAGAGATATGAACTTATGAAGAGCCGTGCGCCGTTTTCGAAAGCCGTTTTCCGGCCGGACTCATGCAGCGACCTTCTCCGGTTCTCACGTGTCCGCCCGAGAAGTGCCATTTTCTGATTGGGAGCGTCACGACGACCGCCCTCACCTACGGTTCTCCCTCGGCCACCGAGAATGCGCTTTAATCGGGCTGTTTGCCTTTTGGCTTTGACTTTTAATCCAGTGGGAGATGAGGAAAGACCACTGTTTACTGTGTCTAAAAATGATTATAGCGAACAGCCGGAAGCCAACTCAATTAAGATGCCACTTAAAGACATTAGACCCCAATCTCATTGATAAGCCGCTTGATTTTTTTTTCAGCGATAACATATCGAATATTGCCAACAATCATCCCGCTTTTTCAGTGTTATACCAGTAAACCAGTGAGCACTGTTAGCATGCTCAGTGCAAAATAACCCCACACTATTGCAAAGGATGTGATACTGTGAGCAGCGAAAATAAAAATTGTCCTTCTGTCCAAAAACACTTTTTTTTCTTCTATTCAGTTTTTTTTTTGTCAATTTTTGGGGCATATTGTCCTCATGAGTTAATGTTTCTAATCAATTTGAATTTGTTATTATTTACTGATTTTATTACATTTTATTTTTCAGTATCAAATGGTTAAAAATGTACCTTGAGTGTATTTTTACAGTTTGGATGTGACTTTTTTAATTCAGGCAAATTGATGCGCGTTATGTCTTTTCTGTTACAAACAAAAGTACTTTATTATATACTACTTATATAATACTTTATTATAAGTTGATCTACGTATGTTACATCTTTTCTTTAATAGAAAAAAAGGACAATGTTAGGCAGAGGTGTACTTATAATAGTAATATTATAGACAAATGATACAATTTTCAGTGGCGGCAGAGTTTGGGGGGGCGCGAAAAATTTACGTCTTCTTGGGGGGGGCATAACAGAAAATAATTGAGAAGCACTGCTTTACATAGATCAGTCGTCCTGGTCCCTTTGCAGAAAAAACAGCCCCAAAGCATGATGTTTCCACCCCCATGCTTAACAGTCGATATGGTGTTCTCCGGAGTCAATTCAGTATTCTTTCTCCTCCAAACACGAGAACCTGTGTTTCTACCAAAAAGTTCTATTTTGGTTTCATGTGACCAGTTCTCCCAGTCCTCTTCTGGATCATCCAAATGCTCTCTAGTGAACCGCAGACGGGCCCGGACGTGTACTGGCTTGAGCAGGGGGACACGTCTGGCAGTGCAGGATTTAAGTCCCTGGCGGCGCATTGTGTTACTGATAGTAGCCTTTGTTACTGTGGTCGCAGCTCTCTGTAGGTCATTCACTAGGTCCCCCCGTGTGGTTCTGGGATTTTTGCTCACCGTTCGTTATCATTTTGATGCCACGGGGTGAGATCTTGCATGGAGCCCCAGATCGAGGGAGATTATCAGTGGTCTTGTATGTCTTCCATTTTCTAATAATTTCTCCCACAGTTGATTTCTTTACACCAAGCGTTTTACCTATTGCAAATTTCAGTCTTCTCAGCCTGGTGCAGGTCTACAATTTTGTCTCTGGTTTCCTTCGACAGCTCTTTGGTCTTGGCCATAGTGGAGTTTGGAGTGTGACTGACTGAGCAGGCATGAAAATCTCTCACCTTTCGGCGAAATTCGCCGTTTTGAAGTCAAAAAGGGCGACCTACGTGAATTGCGTAGATCCGAGGAGAAATTCTTTTTTGGGAGGGGGGGGGGTTGGGAGGTTTTATTTAATTATTATTATTATTATCATCATGTGATTAATTTAGTACGTAAACTGAGCACTTAAGAACACAGTCAGCAAATCCTTCTAGATGCTTCGCTGACGAGAACCAATCATCGCTCCAAGCTGCGTTCCATTATTCCAAACGCGCGCACTCCTTACTGTACATGGAGTGCTCGGAGAGCCTTTGGTTGCATTGCAAAGCTGCGGGAAAAAAAAAGCAGGCCTTATCCACACCGGGGCAGACCAGAGCGCAGCATACACACTTGCCTGTATTTGCCAGCAGATTGAATTTAGTGAGTAATGGTTTCAATCGTTTTCACATTTTGCGATATAAAAAAGTTACTGCCATTCGTTGCAGCTTGCGTTGAACACTGCCAGAGGTAGCCAAATCTCCCATGAAAAAAAATAGCTCCCGTTAAATTGGCGTCAAGATTGTGTATTTAGCGGGAATATAAACGGAGAAACACACTGTTGAGTCAAATTAAGCGGCATGCTCTCGGATGGAGGGGGCGCCTCACATCGCTCCCGTCGTCCGCCGGAGACGCGTTATTTTCGGCTTGGATTTGAGCTGTCGGCCGGTGTCGGCACAACACCGGCCCGACGAGTTGTGGGAATGAGTCCTGCTTCTTAAAGCTTTTCAGAAATACAGGGATCCCTTGTTTTTCGCGGTTAATGGGGACCAGAACCCGCCGCAATAAATGAAAACCGCGAAGTAGCGCCCCCCCCCCTTTTTTTTGTGCATGTTCAATGCATTTATTCAGATTTTACACTGGAAAAAAGATACGACATGATAAGATAAGACATGTTTTTTCACTTTTTTCACCAAAGTATCATTTATAAATGGTTTTCAAGCACTTCAAAATGTAAGAATTATGGTAAGTAAGAAAATGCTTGGCTTTATGAAATGCTTCATAGTGAGTCTACTCAAACCCTCTCAGGCTTTGGTAAACGGTGATTGACACATGTGCGAAGTTTTTCTTTTTATATATATTTTTATGTTTGAAGCAACTTATTTGATTGAATAATAAAGACACAAATGTCCTAGCCAAAATGTGGCCCAAACGCAAAACAACATTACTTCAATGGAAAAATTTGTTTCAATCAAGAAAAATAGTTTTCAAATGCTTTTTTTGTCTCAAATTTATTTTTGCAATCAAAAACAATTTTTTTTTTTATTGAAGTGACTTTTTGGGGATTAAAAGTATATACTGTATTTTGATTGAAGCAACTTTGTTTTTGATAGAAGTAACTTTGTTTTTTGATTGAATAATAAAAACACAAATCTACCTCCATCGTTATTGAGAGAGAAAGAAATTAAGAAAGCTTGAAAACTAAAAGCCACCGGGGAGTCTGTTTTTTTGTTTTTTTTAAATATTTATATTTCATTACATAGACATGCGTCGTAGGGAAGGGAGATTGAGGGATAAAAAAAGGAGTTAGATGAGGCTGCTAAAGGCAGTGGATACCTCATCAGCTGGGTGAACAGCAGACCTGGTAAGAACAAGTTTGCAAGGATAGTCTGGATTTAATACAATTATAAACACAATTACAATGTTATTTTTCTATAAGATTTTTATGTCATTGCTTTATTAATCATTAGGTGCTAGAGTTGTTAAGTATGGATAATAATGAAATAATAGTTTTAAGAAAACTGTGCTGTTGGTGGGTCAGTGACCATCTGATGTGGTTTGTTCTCAGATGAACAAGTTGAGGAAGGAAGTTTTGATGCAGAGGTTGAAGGAAGAAAAGAGGCAGTTTTGATTTCTATTCACTGTTGCCCCCTCCCAATTAAAGTATGTCACAGTCGCAGCCAATTATTATCTAAAGCTGGTTAAAATTGAAGTTATGTTGTTTTAAGGTGTATTAAATACTTGTTCATGTGCCCCTTTTGATCTACGAGCACCCGCCCCTCCACCGGTCTCTGCACGGCCCTGCTGAAACACAGTGTGGGTCGACAGAGCTCAATATTATGTTGGGGTGTACAGTGTACTGGAACATATTTCCTCCACACCCTTCTCACCTTTTTAACCCCTGACCCATTTTCATGCCTGCTGAGGATGTGGACAGGTGTCTTTTATACCGATAATGAGTTAAAACAGGTGCCTTTAATACAGGTAATGAGTGGAGCCTCGTTAGACCTCGTTAGAAGAAGTTTGACAGCCAGATATCTTGCTTGTTTGTTGGTGACCAAATACTTATTTTCCACTCTAATTTGGAAATAAATTCTCTAAAAATCAAACAGTGTGATTTTCTGTTTTTTTTGTCCCCACATTCTCTCATGGTTGAGGTTTACCCATGTTGACAATTACAGGCCTCTCTAATCTTTTCAAGTAGCAGAACTTGCACAATTGGTGGTTGACTAAATACTTATTTTCCCCCACTGTGGATCGTCACTGTCACTCGACACACTAACTTAGGTTCAGGGCTCCGGATCCGCTAACAAGCAAACTCCACGGAATATGTTGAAATAAACTCCACTGACAAATAAACCCCGCTAACTTGAAGATCAGGCCTTATGCCAACACTTCTGAACATCCCCTTTAAATTTATGTTTAGGAAAGTCCATTACATGCAATGACATTTTTCAGCCATCGGGGGACACCCCCCCAAATCTTCGCCTATGCTCAACTTCCACCAAAATGTCAAAAATAAGTGATCAAATGTATACTGTTGTGTGTAAATGTAATTGACTGTATATGCACTTGAACATGCTCAACTTTTGTTCAGAATTAGCTTCGTATCATTGGTTACGATGTGGCTTGCTTCTTATTCATTCGCGTGTGTCGCTTTATCGTCCTTTAAACGGTGTGGATGCTGTGTGTCTCCAGAGTTGAGTGTGCATTGTTCCACTACAGCACAACAAGACCAGTCACTGGCTAAGGCCTGGGTTTATCCTGCCCGTCGGACACTGTGTGTCTCTGGGGCTCTATGGGCAGTGAGGCAGGCGGACATAATTTGAGCTTCCTTTCATTGAAAGACTAACATCCGCCACTGCAGTGCTCCTAAGTAAAATAACGATTGATGTGGCACTCGTAAGTCAAGGTAGCGCATTATCACTTTCGTGCAAATCCTTTACGGAGGTGTGATCATTTCACTTTAGAGGCCCGTAAAGAAGCCGATGCGGTTTCAAGTCACGTTGCCGAGTGTAAACATGTCAAAGTGGAACGCTGACAAAGAAAGCAGCCCCTTAAGCGCACATCCGAGTGGTCGGTAGAGGCCTTCGAGGGCCCGTAAAAGAAGACTACGACGAGGAGTCCCGGGATGTTTTCCAAGCGCGAGAGCGCCAAAGTCAATATGTCATTCAGTGAAATATAGCGCAGCTTCAGAATCTGGATGAAAAAAATTAATGGATTTAAAGTGTGTCTTATTGATACAGGTGCACACTCATTTACCAGACACAGATTTGCTGTCTTTTGCAGAGAACGCTTTTTTTAATCAATCATAACCACAAAAAAAAAAAAGAATTTTTTTCCCCCTGAACATTAAGTATATTTGCTCCCTATAAATAAATTAAAAAAATAATAATAAGGGACACCTTATTGGTAGAGTCGGCCAGCCCTGTAGCCATCACCCGTTAAAAAATATATTTTTTGTTTGTGAAAGTAATTAAAAAAAACAAAAAAAAACAAAACATAATATTATGATAATTTTACTGAATTAATTAGGTCCATATTTGAGTGATAAAAGCAAGAGTGCAGCTTTGGTCTCAACATTGGTAGGGGACGCTATAACAGCATAACCTGCATGTACACTTTTTGCTAGGGACGGGACATTAATACGACCAAACAGATTGGGTGAACGGGGTCAGGGCTACATTTGTCACGAATATGCTGATGTGTTTCCTATGTAAAAAAAAAAAAAAAAAAAAAAGTGTTTTTTTCAAGGGAGTGAGTCATTTTTCAAAATGGGGGAATTCCCTCTTGCTTCATATAAAGGAAATTTAAAGTGGTTTTTTTTGTGTAGGCTTTTTTTGGGGGAGGTGGGGTGGATACTAATTAACCTATACATGGAACTACGTGTTAGCCTACATTGGCCTTCTTCACCCCAAGAATAATTTAATTGGTCTCTTTTATCATCTTTTCCCTTATTTTCATCTCTCAAGTGCATCAGTGGGTTGAGCAATTATGGAAAAAATCTAAATTGGGATTAATTAAACTCTTTACCTCGATTATATTTAATGCATGATTATCTGAAAAAATGTCTGCATAGGCTACAAATATTTTCAAATAAACAATGTAGTAAATAAATAAATACATATTAATTAATGAATAAATGCACTCATAGGTACCGTAATTTTCGGACTATAAGCCGCTACTTTTTCCTTCATTTTGAATCCTGCGGCTTATAGTCCAGTGCGTCTTATTTGTGATTTGTTTGGGTTACTAGCTAACACTTTATTTGACCATCATAATTATGACATGTCACTATCATTGGTATTGATGAATGCATATGACTGATGTCATTAAGTTTCATCTGGCATTTTATGTCACTACCTCCATTTATGTTCAACTCTGATCTTTTACGTCCATTCAAAAGTGAGATAATTTGCTGGATGACACAAAATGACATCTGTCATAAGTAGGGTTGTTCCGATCATGTTTTTTTGCTCCTGATCCAATCCCGATCGTTTTAGTTTGAGTATCTGCCGATCCCGATATTTCCTGATCCGAGTACTTTTTTTTTTTTGCTCCCGATTCAATTCCAATCATTCCCGATAATTTTTCCCGATCATATACATTTTGGCAATGCATTAAGAAAAAAATGAATAAAACTCGGACGAATATATACATTCAACATACAGTGCATAAGTACTGTATTTGTTTATTATGACAATAAATCCTCATGATGGCATTTACATTATTAACATTCTTTCTGTGAGAGGGATCCACGGATAGAAAGACTTGTGACTTTGTATATTGTGACTAAATATTGCCATCTAGTGTATTTGTTGAGCTTTCAGTAAAATGATACTGCAGCCATGCCCCAATGCATGATGGGAAGTGGAACCATGATGGGAAGTGGAACCATGACTGTGCATAGTGCTATCAATTGATATATCTTCTCTGCGTTAGGAAACAAAATAAGGTGTTAAGAAAAAGATCAAATGCTACCTTGCATCCCCACATTGCTTCTCATGATGTTTCTAATCGAACGGAGAGGGATTGTAAGGCTTTAGGTAATTAAAATAAGCCTACAAAGGCTGCCAAAATTCACTGTACTTATTTTACGCTGCCTTTTATCTCTCTAAAAAGGTAAAATGGCGACATTACAGATTGAGCGCGACAATGCGTGAGTGGGTCGTGCAACGCATGCATTAATTGCAACGTGATACATTTAAAAAAAACTTATTACTGCTGTTATTGGGATAAATTTGATAACCCTACCTTAAGCCTAAACTAAAGACTCTGGATGAGTGTAACATATTATGTCTGTAACTTTAAATACAATTAGAAAACGATTTATTTAAAAAATATATATATATTAAAAAAAGGCATGGCCGATATTTTTTTGCCAATTCCAATATTTTGAAAATGACGTGATCGAACCCGATATCGGGATGCCGATCGATTGGGACATCTCTAGTCATAAGTATTCATTAATGCTCATGGCAGTGTCATGTCATTATTATGATGGTCTTATGACCGTCTTATGGCGCCAATGTTAAAGTGTTACCAAATACTATAGCTAGCAATGAATGAAACATCTGGAACAGAAACTGAAGAGAAAGCACAGAACGTGAATTTGGATTGTTATTCACATCTGTAGCACTGCAATGCAAGCTAGGAGGCATGTTGGATGAAAACAGTGTGTACAGCAGGTGGCAGCAGAGGTTGACTCAAGGGAGCAAATGAAGCTTTTTGAAGCAATGAAGCTTTGCAGCCAATTGGTTCAAAGCTTCATGGTGGTTCATTTGAGCTCATGACAATCTTATGATGCCACTATCAAATAAAGTTTTACTGGTTAATATCTGTATGTGTAAGTATCCCATAACAAAGTGAGGACAGCTGCGGCTTATAGTCCAGTGTGGCTTATCTATGAACAAATTCCATTTTCGTGTCAAATTTGGTGATTGGCGGCTTATAGTCAGGTGCGCCCTTTAGTCCGAAAATTATGGTATTTGGTTTCAAAAGTGTAAAGTCACAGCATGCGCTAGCCTTCTTTTCTTCTGAACCAGGCCGTTTACAAGAAAAAAAGCAACAGCATGTGTTTTTTGACTGTCAACACTTTCCTGTGAAACACAAAATGGGACCTCTCTCTCTAAGCAACTTCTTGCTCACGTTTTGCTGGTTCTATAGTTTCTAGCAGAGTTCACTACATTTCTTACAGTTTCATTAACGTTAACTAGAAAACAGCTTCCTACTCAAGTTTTGCAGGTTAGCAAGTTCATACAGTTTAATGTTATGCTAACAATGATGCAGGTTGGACTTACAGTAGCAAAATTAGTCGTGTTTCCCCCACCTCTGCAACATTGATGTCTTTTTACATTACTTACAGGGTGACCCAAAAAAAAGTTTACACTGCCATAATACAACTTAAATGCCATGTTTATTCATCTTAGAATTAGAATTTAATCACAAATTATACATTATTGTAAAGAACATGTACAGTACACTCTATTTTTCAATGTGTCCTCCCTTAAGTGTCACAACAGCCTCCAGGCGCCTGCGGAACGCTTGACAGGTCTTCTTTATGTAGGATGCTGTCATCTTTTCCCAAGATCTAACAATGGACCTCTCCAAGGCTGCCACAGAAGTTTGTGGCTTCTTACAGGCACTGTCCTCCACAGTTGCCCATATGCTATAATCCAGGGGATTGAGATCTGGACTCTGGGGTGGCCACATATCACCTTGTCAATCAATTTTTTGGTCCGCACAGATCGGGTTTTCCAGACCCAGGTTTTCGTGAGGCTGTTCCAGTATTTTTCAGCTTGTTTTTAACTTTGTAGACTGCACATCTGGATATTCTCAGATTTGCTGCAATCTCAGTAGGTGTCAGACCGGCACGCAGCAATTCAGGTACAGCTAAAGTTTTCTTCATTTTCAGCAGAAGCACAGGAATTGTAGAGACGAGAGATTACCAGCTGCATTGAGTGACCTTAATGAATCACTTGAGCATGACAACCTATTTAGATATGTTTCAATGGCTTTTAAACAAGCAGTCAACTGAGTGTAAACCTTTTTTTGGGTCACCCTGTACAGTGGCTCCTGCTAGCTAAAAAAACCCTCCCCTTTGAAGGAGGTGTTGTACATGTTGACATGTATTTTTCAGGATTGTGTTTATGTGGGGTCTAGTCATCAGCCAATTGAACATTTGGGGAAAACAAAAACGGACCGGCACATTCAGTTTACCCCCTTTTCACTTGGCTTAGCGTTTACTTATCTAAACCTAAACCCGAACCTAACCAAAACCTTGCTTGAGCGTAATGAAAATTCGTTGACCTAATAATGGTAGGGTCAGTTATATCCTGACAACATATGGGAAGACAATCTAATTACCAATATAACTGAACCTATTATGCAATGCAAATAAGGTTGCTTAAAAGTTGGTGGGACAATTTGAGCATCCTGAAAAGTTGGTAGTGTAATGTCACACATGAGTAGGGATGGGAATCGAAATCCGATTCCAATTCGGAACCGGTTCCGAGTGTTTCGAGGCCTCGACATCACAATGAAAAAGCCTTAACGATCCCTTTAACGATTCCTATAGACGCGTATTGCGTCGTGACGTGTGTTGATGTCCAGACGCATCAAACTAGTATGGCGCCAAGAACCACTCGCTCCAAAGTTTGACTACACTTCACCAGGAAAGAGTGTGAAAATGAAAGGTTACGACAGGTAAGCACGAGCATTGCAGCCATAAACATAACAATGACAGCACATAGGTTCAAACGCTCGAAAGTGTGTCTTCACTTCACGAGGAAAAATTACAACAAAGCGACTTGCAGTCATTGCAAGGTGGAGATAACTGCATCGGGAGTGAATACGATTGCGCTGTCCTCACAGAGAGGCTAAGGCTCAGTCCTGGCTATAAAAAAAAAAAAAAAAGTCCCGGCTATACAGCTAGCTAAACTCCCAAATGACGATGCAGAAGACGTTGGTATAATTTGCTGACTTTATTCAACCATCACTTGAAGAGTGAAACTAAGAATAGAAATGAAACAAATCAATTTCGTCCCCAATAACAAACAGGTTTGCATCAACGTAAATCAGCGATGATTAGCTGCTAATAACAGTATGGTTAGCATTCGTTCGCTATCATTAGCACATCGTTCAAACCACTACACAACTGGATTTAAATGTTCGATCGCGAGTGGAAACACAACAACAACAACACAAAAGATGATACATACAGGCGTTGCCTCTGTAGATATTAACATTAACAAAGAACGTAGGCTCGTAGAAGTGTTTCCCTCTCTCACTCACTTGGATGCGGCATTTCTTCTTTGGGTGTATGCGCGCTCCAGTAGTCCTCAAACTGCGGCCCGCGGCCCAAATACGGCCCGCCTCCACATTTGGTCCGGCCATTTTGATTTTTTTTTTTTTTTTTTTCCTCAATCGTGTTATTTATTTTCTGGCCTTTTCCTTGAAGAATTCAGAGAGGGTTATTTGGTTATTATCTATTTAATTAATAGTGTTTTTATTATTAATTATTATTATTATTATTATAAAGAATCCAGAAAGGGTTATTTGATTGTGGCTTTCTGAAAAACAATAATTTTTTACATTTATGCACTTCTGCAATCGTCACACTTTTTCTGTAACAAACTGACCCCGGCCCCTCATCAGAGAAGGGAAAAGTTATGTGGCCCTCACAGGAAAAAGTTTGGGGACCCCTGCTTTAACACATATTGCCAAAGGCAGAACAAAAACCTATCTGCCAATATATACCAATATTTTTTATTTCTATTAGATAAATGTTTCAGTAAAATGTTACACATTCTTGTGTATTTGCCACTTATTGCCACAGTTAACATTGAGGCTTTGGGCCTCTTTTGATCTCGTTGTGAGTTTGTAAGGTTGTGACTTCTGAGTAAACAAACTCGATGCCAATCAAAACGTTTGTTCTTTTTCCCCAAATTAGAATCGATAAGAGAATCGATAAAGAATCGAATCGTTAAGCAATATCGATAATGGACTCGGAATCGCAAAAATCTTATCAATTCCCATCCCTACACATGAGCACATGAAAAACAATGATCAGCAATGCATAAAAAAAATAAAAAAATAAATAAATTTAAAAAAAAAAAAAAAAAAACTAAAATAAAATGAACATCTGTCATGCTAAATTTAATACTGTATAATTTATCCTGAGCCTTTTTTATGTGGGTGTTTGTGTTTTTTGGTCATTTGTGCAAACAGGTTTTTTTTTAACTATCTAGGTGCGTTCATAGTCCCCTCAGCAATAACAGTTTCACAAATGACCACTCCAAATAATGGGGATGACAGATGAGTGGGATTGTCATTGTTCTGTCAGGTCATTGGTCAGAAAGCAAGAGAGGGGAATGCGTTCCTCTAAACATTCTTGGAAAGTACCATACCAGTATTCGCTAGTTCTACAAATGAAAAACACCATTTCCAATTTTCATGATGATACAGGACAAAGTGCGTCCCTTATAAGCTTAATACGGGACATGTATTTTTGTTTCTGAATACCGGACCATTCCGTTTTTCAAGGGATGCTTGGCAACCCTACCCTCAAGGAACACAGTAATTTGTAGAATGCAATAAGCTTGCTTCCGTATGTTCATTTTTTTACTGCAGGATTGTAAGAGGCCAAGTCGAGCTTTCATGCAGACCGCAGCAGGATAACAGTAAAATGACAATAGGAAAAATGTATGCCCACCCATTTGTTAGTGGTTTGTAGAAGCCTTTAAAAGCTAGTATCAGTAAATGTCTTTTAAGACTGTCCACAGATCAATTTGAAAATTAGACTTGGAATTACTCTGCAGTCAGCACCATGTACTGTATGCTATGGTTAACGGACCAATTGTTAGCAATGTTTAAAATTGCAACATTGTAAGACTTTCTTTTTTTAATTTTTTTTATTTTATTTTATTTTTTTAATTTTAGAAACAGATTTTCCTATACAAGCAAAGCTAGCATCTACAAATATACTAGACTTGTTCAAATTTCAGAATCAAGACTGTTTTACATCCATATCTATAAAAAAATACGGGTATCTAAACATTTATTTACACAAATTTTCACCAAAAAAGCTCTGTTTACATCAGGCGGCTGCTAGCTACATTCACTAACAGACTGGCATTGTACTTCGAAATATTTACGTAAAATAAACGCTAACTGCACTATTTTTTGTTTTGTTTTGCTTTTTAACCAAGAATCGAGACTGTTTTACGTCCATATCTATAAAGAGTTCGGGGATTCAAGCATTTATTCACAAGAATTTTCAGCTGAAAAGCTCTGTTTACAAAGCGGCTGCTAGCAACATTCACTAACAGACTAGCATTGTACTTCGACAAATTTACATTAAATAAACCCTAACTGCACGTTTTTTTTTTTTTTTTTGCTTTTAACCAAGAATCGAGACTGTTTTACGTCCATATCTATAAAGAATTCGTGGATTTAACCATTTATACACAAGAATTTTCACCAGAAAAGCTCTGTTTACATCAGGTGGCTGCTAGCTACATTCACTAACAGACTAGCATTGCACTTCGACATATTTACGTAAAATAAACGCTAACTGCACGATTTTTTTTTTTTTTTTTGCTTTTAACCAAGAATCGAGACTGTTTTACGTCCATATCTATAAAGAATTCGTGTATTTAAGCATTTATTCACAGGAATTTTCACCGGAAAAGCTCTGTTTACATCAGGCGGCTGCTACCAAATTCACTAACAGACTAGCATTGTACCTCGACATATTTACGTAAAATAAACGCTAACTGCACTTATTTTTTTGCTTTTAACCAAGAATCAAGATGGTTTTATGTCCATATCTATAAAGAATTCGGGGATTTAAACATTTGTACACAAGAATTTTCACCAGAAAAGCTCTGTTTACATCAGGTGGCTGCTAGCTACATTCACTAACAGACTAGCATTGTACTTTGAAATATTTATGTAAAATAAACGCTAACTGCATGGTTTTTTTTCTTCTGCTTTTAACCAAGAATGGAGACTGTTTTATGTCCATACCTATAAAGAATTCGGGGATTCAAGCATTTATTCACAGGAATTTTCACCAGAAAAGCTCTGTTTACATCAGGCAGCTGCTCGCTACATTCACGGACAGACTAGCATTGTGCGTCGACATATTTACGTAAAATAAACGCTAACTGCACAGTTGTTTTTGCTTTTAACCAAGAATCAAGACTGTTTTACGTCCATATCTATAAATAATTGGGGGATTCAAGCATTTATTCACAAGAATTTTCACCGGAAAAGCTCCGTTTACATCAGGCGGCTGCTAGCAACATTCACTAACAGACTAGCGTTGTACTTCGACATATTTACGTAAAATAAACGCTAACTGCATGTTTTTTTTTGTTTTTTTTTGCTTTTAACCAAGAATCAAGACTGTTTTATGGCCATATCTATAAAAATACGGGTATCTAAACATTTATTCAGACAAATTTTCACCAGAAGAACTCTGTTTACATCAGGTGGCTGCTAGCTACATTCACTAACAGACTAGCATTGTACTTTGAAATATTTATGTAAAATAAACGCTAACTGCATGTTTTTTTTTTTTTGCTTCTAACCAAGAATGGAGACTGTTTTACGTCCATACCTATAAAGAATTTGGGGATTCAAGCATTTATTCACAGGAATTTTCACCAGAAAAGCTGTTTACATCAGGCAGCTGCTAGCTACATTCACTGACAGACTAGCATTGTGCTTCGACATATTTACGTAAAATAAACGCTAACTGCACAGTTGTTTTTGCTTTTAACCAAGAATCAAGACTGTTTTACGTCCATATCTATATATAATTGGGGGATTCAAGCATTTATTCACAGGAATTTTTACCGGAAAAGCTCCGTTTACATCAGGCGGCTGCTAGCAACATTCACTAACAGAATAGCATTGTACTTCAACATATTTACGTAAAATAAACGCTAACTGCATGGGTTTTTTTTTTTGCTTTTAACCAAGAATCAAGACTGTTTTATGGCCATTTCTATAAAAATACGGGTATCTAAACATTTATTCACACAAATTTTCACCAGAAAAGCTCTGTTTACATCAGGTGGCTGCTAGCTACATTCACTAACAGACTAGCATTGCACGTCGACATATTTACGTAAAATAAACGCTAACTGCACGATTTTTTTATTTTTGCTTTTAACCAAGAATCGAGACTGTTTTACGTCCATATCTATAAAGAATTCGTGTATTTAAGCATGTATTCACAGGAATTTTCACCGGAAAAGCTCTGTTTACATCAGGCGGCTGCTAGCAAAATTCACTGACAGACTAGCATTGTACCTCGACATATTTATGTAAAATAAACGCTAACTGCACTTTATTTTTTTGCTTTTAACCAAGAATCAAGACGGTTTTATGTCCATATCTATAAAGAATTCGGGGATTTAAGCATTTATTCACATGAATTTTCACCGGAAAAGCTGTTTACATCAAGCGGCTTGTACTTCAACATATTTACATAAGATAAACGCTAACTGCACTTTTTTTTTTTTTTTTTTTTTTTTTGCTTTTAACCAAGAATCGAGACGTCCATATCTATGAAGAATTCAGGGATTAAAGCATTTCTTCACAAGAATTTTCAACGAAAAAAGCTCTTTGTCTGTGATTCCACTCGGTCAGTTTTGACGGCCCCGCCAACAATGCAGGCTCCCTATTTATCGGCCCTGCGCTCCGTGTCCCGTCAATACATTCTGAAGTCTATTGCCACGTTTACATGGAGCCAAATATTCCAATTACAATTGGAATATTTGTTCAAACCGAATAAATGTGTTCCATATAAACACCTCATTCGGAATGAACAGGCCCAAACCGAATGGAATTTCATTCCGATTCACAGGGGTGGAATATTCCTTTTCCCAAACCGATTAGAAGTAAAATTATATCATGTAAACAGGGAAGCGGAATGGTGTCTGGTTGCGTTCTTTCTGCACATGCTCCGTACTGACGTGGTGACGTCACTTGGTGACGTAAGTAACGTCACTTGCAACATGGCTTCCAAGCACACGCACAGCACACCCACACAACTTTTTAAATGAACGGCGTGTCATTCTGAAGTTTTGTTTCCACTCGAAAAGTTAAAACAGCAGCTGGTCTGACGATCGATCTCCATGTTTTGCAACGTGACGCTTTGTTTTGATTAATCTGCGCATGTCAGACGGCAGTTGTCAAACGTCCTTTCGGAATAAAGGCAGACACATGTAAACGCTGGATCGGAATAGATGAAGTGACATGTAAACAGCTGATGTGAAATTTCCATTCGGAATGATTTGAATCGGTATGAATAAAAGTCAGCATGTAAACTTGGCTTATGGGTGGAAACAGCTGAATTTTTGTAAAAACATACCCATCTTGTACTGCTGATTACTGAACATTTTAAATTGAATATACAATCATTTTTTTCCCCCCTACTGAAAAGAAGAGAGTCTGTTCTTTCATTTGGTATATTGTATTTAGTGTCATAAAACACAATATCTCTGGGTTTTGAAGAAATGTCAAAATCCTCCTCAAAAATGGCAGAAGGATCACTTTAACAATTTATTACAAATTATTTTCCGGACCCCCAGGAGTCCGGAGACCCCAGTTTGAGATCCACTGCTATAAACTATATTAATGCAGTAATTCATCCAGTCCTGGTAGATGATGATATTTTTCCGGAAGGTGAAAGACAGTTCAGGAATGACTTGGAACATTCCTCTTTTTTGGGACGCACAGGCTTTCACTTGTCACAGCGTTTTGCCGCCAATTTAATTATGACAGTAATGTTAGGCTGGAGGTCACTTTTACACGCTAATTAAAGCAGCCCAAGCACTTCCTCGCAGAATACTTCGAGAGCTTGGACGCAGAGTCCGGAAAATGCCAAAAGTGCTCGGCTGCTCTCGGGCGGAATGTTTTTCCCAGATGAGGAGTTTACACACGAACCCTACGCCGAGACATCGCACTTTTCACAGATGTGAATCTTGGTCACATGGCTGACCTCGTCGTAATATGCTACAACAACATACGATGGAAAAGACGCTTGGGGATGTGCCACTAAAAATGAATAAAAATCAAAGCTGCGAGCAGCAAAAACAGCCTAAGTACTTGGACAAAAGTTGAATAAAGTATACAAACAGACCAGAATTTGAATGGATGAAATATAAGATAAAAATGAATGCGAATGGCAAAAACCGGTGTTATTTAAAAACGTTTTATGCCATTTTTTAAGCCTTTAAAAATGGCAATGAACATGCAGAAAAGATAGTAAAATCCAACACGGCTTGAACGTAAATGGAAGGATTTATATTGTATTTGCTTGAGAATGACAATCCATGTCAGGATCGTGGAGTACAAGAAGTGATTGTCAGCACGTTTAGTGGAAGAAATCCATTAAATGCGCCATTTGGTCTGGACGGAATGCTTTTAAAGAGACAAACTTATTGAGTGACACGACTCTGTGACTTCCTGTTGACGCTGCGGTGCACTCAAGAACCTAATGACTCTTTAGTAGACTCCAAATGAGTCGCACGTGATCTCGTTTCAGATGATCAGCCCATCAACAAGCAAGTGCTTATTATTATTATCAAGAACTTATTACGCTGCGGACACAGCTGAGTGCTTCGTTCGTTTATGCGACGGAGAAGCAGGAGGCGAATAAACGTTTTATTTGATCAATAAGTGGACTCACCGGAAGAATCGCAGGCTGTTGATTCGTTTGGAGTAGTTCAATGACTCAAGTTAGTGAACCCAGTTGATTCAGTTGTATCAGTTCAGTGACTCATTTAACATACTCTGAAGCAGGCTCGTGCAGAGGGGGGGCGGAGGGTGCTTGAGCACCTGCCCGTACATTCCCAAAGTGCCCCTTTTGACTGGGCTTTTTTTTTTTTTGTGCGTATGGGTGAGCTGGCCGACTGTGCAGGCACCCCACCACAAACTGATGACTCGGGCTAGCCCGACGAGTGGTGTGCATGATTGTTGCTTCTTCAAGCTTTTCAGAAAGAAGCCATTGGTGTAGCCATTTGTCACTCAAACATGTCTGACCAATAGACCGTACTCACATGACGTCACAACCACGCCTCCGCGCCATATTGTCCGTCAACTCGTCGTGTTGACACATTACCGCTACGTAAATTCATCGTATTATGGCGTGTTTTTCTGCTCGTTAACATTAATAATCAAAATGGTGAAGACGTGTGTGGCGGTCGGTTGCAGTAACGGAGAAGATAGACGAGAGACTTGAAGTTCTACTGTATTCCGAGAGACACGGAGAGGAGAGCGAGAGGGACTGCTGCAATTCGACGAGAAAACTGGGAACCAAGCGATCACCCCAGATTATGTAGTAGTCATTTTATATCTGGTAAGATGCATTTAATATATATTTAGAGGGTTTTGGGCTGACAACCACAATTAAGATCATTGCGAGGCTAATCGCCGACAACATACAGTTTCAAATTCAAGGTGCTTATTTCTTCCACCATCTTTATTTTTTTGAATAATATTTAGCTGGTACTAAGTGAAAGAAGCTGGCCTCGTCTACGGATCATCAGTTAAACAGGTGTGTCCAAACCTTTAGCAAAGGGGGCCAGATTTGGTGTGGTAAAAATGCGGGGGGCTACCTTGGCTGATTTACATAGAACAATATATTTAAACAAATTTTAGCAAGCCCTTCGGTGTGTCACATTTGCTTTATTATTATTTTTAATTCACAATTTCAACAATTTCGTCTTTGTGGCGTTCTCTTTCGACACTCGGGCTCTTGCGAAATACTGCTGCTGTGAAATTAAGCTAGCTTCAAGTTGCTATAATTTCTCGCTGCGTATCTTCCCTGTAATGTCGTACATGTCAGCATGTCTTGTTTGGCAATATTGCGTCACATTGAACTCTTTGAAAACAGCGACTGTCTCTTTGCAAATGAGGCAGACACAGTTGTTGCATGTTTTATTGAAGAAATAGTCCAATATCCACCTATCCTTGAAGCGTCGGCCATCGCAGTCAACTTTTTTTTTATTGATTGTCGCCATTTTAGAAAATTGGAAGTAGAGGGTCACACGGGGTAATGTTGCTTAGAGTGCTGCTCTTAAAGTTTTTCAAACTTTAGTGAGAATAGGCTGATTTTGTGTGGACAAGATAGTTGTAGATATTAGGGGAGCAGATGTCAGGCAGAGAGGGCGAAGGCAGCGGGTCGAAAAATATCGATTTAGGCATCAAATATGGATCTGGCGAATGGATAGACTGAAGCTTTTCCGCATAACGCCTTTTATGCAACGCATCCAGTGAGTTTACAGCGTCTGAAAGCACCGGGGCTTCCATGAATTGCACTATAAATTGCACGACAAATTGAAACCATTGAGAATAAGGATAAACAATGACGGACAATATGGCGGCCGGATACAGCGACATGTCATTCTGTGACGTTGGTGAGTAGGGTCTATAGCGAAGTGCAACATTTGTCTCGGAATGATTCAATTAAAAAAACAAAAAAATGGGCAATTTGATTTTTGTATATGAAATTTTTCTTTGAAAAGATCTACTTTTGATTGGAGCACCATGTTGTTCCTTTTTGAGTCTCAAATTTATTTTTTGCATTCAAACACTTTTTTTTTTTTTTTTTATTGAAGTGACTTTTTTTGATTGAAAATATTTTGATTGAAGCAACTTTTTTTTTTAATTGAACTTTTTTTGGTTGAATATTAAAGACACAAATCTACCTCCATAGTTTTTGAGAGAAAAATTAAGAAAGCTTTAAAAATAAAAGCCACCGGGGAATCTGGTTTTTTAAATTTCAGATTCATATTTCATTTTGTAGACATGCCACATAAGGAATGGAGGTTAAGGGATTAAAAAAAAGAGCTGGATGAGGCTGCTAAAGGCAGTGGATGCCTCAACAGCTGGGTGAATAGCGCAATTGGTAAGAATAACACAGTTTGCATGGATAGTCAAGTATAAAATACAACAATTATAAACACAATTTTAATGTTATTGTTCTATAACATTCACCATCTGATGAGGTTTGTTCTCAGATGAAGAACAAGTTGAGGAAGGAAGTTTTGAAGTAAAGGTTGAAGGAAGGAAAGAGGCAAAGACTGAATGAGTCACAGTCAGCAACTGTTGATGACAGTGTTGATTTCTATTCACTATTCTCCTCCTACCACTGAAAGTCTGTCACAGTCATAGCCAATTATACTGTAAAGCTGGTTAAAATGGAAGTTGTTGTAAGTTGTGTTAAGTACTTGTTCATGTGCTCCTTTTGATCTATGAGCACATGCCCCTCCATCGGTCTCTGCACGGCTCTGTTCTGAAGCACCGCAGGCGTGTTTTGGTTGTACAGGTTCACCGATTCAAGTTCGTCAACTCAGACAATTCAGACACAGAAGATTCGGTTGTATCATTTCGTTGACACGATTTGACCAACGAATCAGAAAGATTAAAATTAGTTGATGCTGTAGTTCGGGCTCACTTGACTAAATTAGTGGACTCCATTGATTTGATTTTATCAGTTCACTGACTCGAGTTGGCTCTCTTAATGGAGACACATGTGACCGACCAGGGATTTCTGGGGCTATAATGTCTGCCAACTGCTAATTGAAAATTAATCGATTATCAAATTGACAAACTAATTTGATAGTTCATTTAGAGACGTTGTTGAGTTGTCCAAATCCCCTTTTTTGAGGCTCTTAGTAGAAAATACTTTTTATATTTATATTTTACATTTATTTATTTATATTTTAATATTTTTTTAAATGTACATTAATGAGGAGAATAGATATTCGCATATTTTATTTCATTTTTTTAAATATTAAAACAATATTTTGAAGGGTGCCTTCTCCAAACTGCCATTTTCAGATCTCTCCACAGGTGTTCTACGGGATTCAAGGTCTGGACTCATTGCTGGCCACTTTAGAAGTCTCCAGTGCTTTATCTCAAACCATTTTCTAGTGCTTTTTAAAGTGTGTTTGGGTCATTGTCCTGTTGGAACCCATGACCTCTGAGGGAGACCCAGATTTCTCACATTGGGCCCTACATTATGTTGCAAAATTTGTTGGTAGTCTTCATATTCAATGGATGACGATCTTGGCGAAAAGTATTGCCTAAGCAGCCTGATTTAGAATTCCCCTCAAGAATGATCAGAAACAAAAAAAAAAAAAAAAACGCTCGGTGTCAACTTATTATTATAAATATTCTTGGAAGTTAATTTTATTGCTGACACTGCGTTTCGGGGTTATCAACATGTTGTGCCCCCCCTGCCTCAAAAGTCAAACTCCACCTGTGTGAACTAACTTTTTTTTCCTGCTGTAAGAAGAGAGTCTAATCTTTCGTTTGGTGGGTTCCATGTTTATATAGCAATAGAAAAGAATTTTCTGTGGGCCTTGCAAAATCAGTCAAAATCCAGTAAAACGGCCAGGAGCGAAGGGGGTTCCACCGGTGAAAATGGCTGGGACTGAATGAGTAAATCAAAGTTCATAAAATGAATACCAACAATGAGGCAAATGCATTAATCAGAAATAAACGGATACAAATGATCCATAAAAGAACCCTCACACGTAGCAGCGTAAGTGCTGCATTAGGTGTTAAGTGAGTGAAAGATCGCCTTCCTCGCCAGCGGGCTCCTAATTAAGGCAGCCAAGAGATAATGAGCACGAGTGCGTGTGTGCACAGCTGACGCAACACAAAACTCCCGTGCAATGCTCAGAGCGGTGGGACAAATGACTCTGGCAAAGAGGAAGGCGAGCAGCAAATCAATGTGAGTTTATGGACGTGGAGCACGCTCCGGTGTTCCCGGTTGGTCGCGCTGGCTTCACGTCTCCTTTAATGAGAAAGCGGACAAGAGAAGATAGCTAAGATAGCTCCGACGCATCGCCACTGCAGAGTCAGGCTCAGTTACGCGTGAAACTGCACGCTGAATGGACAAAATTTGAAATCGGCGTGAGTGTAAAAGTTGGTCGACTCAAAATCGTGTTGATCTTAATGTGAGCAAAATGGAAGACTCATTGTTGGCCATGGCTTTTTTTTTGTCACGCGTCTACCAAATTTAATCTCATGCTACGGAGTGAAAACATGTCGGTTCCCTTTATGTGTGATATCACATATAAACAAGATCGGAAATTCGTTGCTAGAGCCAGTACGAGCATTCATCTATTATGCACCACAAAATTATGCATGCAAACACGCACAGCTAACACTGAGCCCTCGAAAATCCCTGTGGCGCCCCTCGTGTACGCTATGATCACTCAACCGCTGCCTGCATTCCAGTCAGACACACACACACACAATGTTGAGCCATCACAATGACAACACAATCTAAAAAGGCGACATTCCTACTGTACGAGCCAATTTCGCAGGTGTTATCCCAATACACACGCACATACACGCGCATAGACGTCCCTGCTTTCCTGCCAATAGCACACAACAGTGTGACCTTTGCATTACTTGCGCTGACTCAGCATTTAGCTGCCTTGCGCTAAGTGATTACACGGCTGCCTATGTTTGTGTGTGAGGTGTTTAATCCAGAAGGATTCAAACAACAACACACACTCATTGTGTGCGCAATTGAATGGGTCAGGGTGCTAATTGACCCTGCTAATGGAAGAATGCTAAAGATGTTAACGTTAAATTAATTGATTTTAGCATATAGACAAGCTTTCGTGAGAGAAAATTGGGCACCGCCATCTTTGAAATTTTCTGCTACGGACTTCCAGTTTAGACAGAACAACATGAATTGTGGTTGAAGTAGACAAATTTTTAAATTGCCCAATCAAACCAGAGGAACCCACTGAATCACCAAAAATAGATTCAGCGTGACATAGATGAGACTCCGGGAGTTTCAGTGCTGTGCGTGGCTGTGTGAACTCCTAGAAGCACCTATATATACAGTGCTGACCAAAAGTATTGGCACCCCTGCAATTCTGTCAGATAATGCTCAATTTCTCCCAGAAAATGATTGTAATTACAAATGCTTTAGTAAAACACAAAAACGAATGAAAAAAAAATATTGAATCATTATCATTTTACACAAAACTCAAAAATGGGACGGACAAAAGTATTGGCAAACTTTGAAAAATCATGTGATGCTTCTCTAATTTGTGTAATTAACAGAACCTGTTACTTACCTGTGGCACATAACAGGTGGTGGCAATTGCTAAATCACACTTCCAGCCAGTTAAAATGGATTTAAGGTGACTCAAGTTCTGTCCCGTGTCCTTGTGTGTACCACATTGAGCATGGAGAAAAGAAAGAAGACCAAAGAACTGTCTGAGGACTTGAGAAGCAAAATTGTGGGGAAGCATGGGCAATCTCAAGGGTACAAGTCCATCGCCAAAGATGCTCCTGTGTCTACCGTGCGCAGTGTCATCAATAAGTCTAAAGCCCGTGGCACTGTGGCTAACCTCCCTAGATGTGGACGGGGAAAAAAAATGACGAGAGATTTCAACGAAAGATTGTGCTGATGGTGGATAAAGAACCTCGACTAACATCCAAACAAGTTCAAGCTGTCCTGCAGTCCAAGGGTACAAGAGTGTCAACCCGTACTATCTGCCGGCGTATGAATGAAAAGGGACTCTTGGTAGGATACCCAGAAAGACTCCACTTCTGACCCAGAGACATAAAAAAAAAAGCCAGACTGGACTTTGCCAAAACTTACCAGAGAAAGCCAAAAACGTTTTGGAAGAATGTTCTCTGGTCAGATGAGACAAAAGTAGAGCTTTTTGGGAAAAAGCATCAACATAGAGTTTACAGGGGGGGGGGGGGGGGGGGGGACGAGGCCACGGGCCCCACAATCAAACATGGCGGAGGTTTCTTGATGTTTTGGGGCTGCTTTGCTGCCTCTGGCACTGGACTGCTTGACCATGTGCATGGCATTATGAAGTCTGAACACTACCAACAAATTTTGCAGCATAATGTAAGGCCAAGTGTGAGAAAGTATTGGCACCTTTGCAATTTTGTCAGATAATGCTCAATTTCTCCCATAAAATGATTGTAATTACAAATGCTTTGGTAGTAATATCTTCATTTATTTTGCTTGCAATGAAAAAAACACAAAAGAGAATGGAGAAGAAAAAAATAAAATCATTATCATTCTACACAAAAGTCCAAAAATGGGCTGGACAAAAGTATTGCCACCCTCAGCCTAATACTTGGTAGAACAACCTTTAGACAAAAATAACTGCAAAGAACTGCTTCCGGTATCCATGAATGAGTTTCGTACAATGCTCTGCTGGAATTTTAGACCATTCTTCTTTGGCCTACTGCTCCAGGCCTCTGGGATTTGAAAGGTGCCTTCTCCAAACTGCCATTTTCAGATCTCTCCACAGGTGTTCTACAGTATGAGATTCAGGTCTGGACGCATTGCTGGCCACTTTAGAAGTCTCCAGTGCTTTCTCTCAAACTGTTTTCTAGTGCTTTTTGAAGTGTGTTTTTGGGTCATTGTCCTGCTGTAAGACCCATGACCTCTGAGGGAGACCCATCTTTCTCACACTGGGCCCTACATTATGCTACAAAATTTGTTGGTAGTCTTCAGACTTCATAATGCCATGCACACGGTCAGGCAGTCCAGTGCCAGAGGGAGCAAAGCAACCCAAAAACATCAGGGAACCTCCGCCACGTTTGACTGTGAGGACCGTGTTCTTTTCTTTGAGGGCCCCGTTTTTTTCCCTGTAAACTGTATGTTAATGCCTTTTCCCAAAAAGCTCTACTTTTGTCTCATCTGACTAGAGAACATTCTTCTGAAACGTTTTTGGCTTTCTCAGTTAAGTTTTGGCAAACTCCAGCCTGGCTATTTTATGTCTCATGGTCAGAAGTGTGGTCTCCTTGGGTATCCTACCACATTATTATATACTGTATATTATATACCAGCATTATTTGACAGAATTGCAGGGGTGCAAATACTTCTGGCCAGCAATGTACATATGTAACCGGTTTCGAATTGAACCGCGCCACGCACCGCAATTTGTCCCTCTCGTCCAGATCGGGACTCGTACCTGCGCCGCACGACGCGCCAACACGGCAGGCTGAAGCGCTGACCACAATACCAAAAGCCCGGGCTAGCAGCTTTAGCTGCCAGCGCACCCACTTGAAGGCATCGGTCAGGAGGATTCCACACACCGCACACAACGGACCTGTGTGTACCCATTACACATATAAACACAAATAGTATGTCATCCTTTTTTATTGCAGATATTGATCGCAATAAAACTTTTGGACAACACGATTCCATTTTGTGTCAACAGCGCACCCGTTAGCGTCCTTACATGAAGGAATCAGCGGGGAGGTTTCCACGTGCTACAGCGGATACACTGTGGGTGTACCCGTTACACTCTCCCCCCGAAACCTTCGCTGCCGATTCCGGACGAGCCCCCATTTGCATCCCGAGTGTCAATGCCGCCCCGCGTTCCGCTCCCATCTCTGACCAGGCTGGGACGCGAACCCGCGCACCGCGACAAATCTGCTCAGCAGGAAAGGACGTTAACCACTGCGCCAATAAAGTTCAAGCCAACGGCGCAGCCGTTAGCGTCCTTACATGAAGGAATCGGCGGGGAGGTTTCCACGTGCTCTAACGGATACACTGTGTGTGTACCCGTTACATATGTCCAGCAACGTATTGAATGTAAGCGTTGTTGTGAGGCACATCAGTTGTCTTCCCTTGCCTAACAGGCTTTTCCACCTGTAAACAAACAAACAATAATGTATAACACTTGAATTTATGCATTTTGGTTAAAAAGCCAGTGTATGACTTGTAGTAGATGAGTGTTTTCGATTTCTTTATTGTTGAAGCTAATGCCAAGCTAATGATGTCTCAGCTGTGACGCAACACACAGAATTGTAGTCAAACTGAACATAAATGTACCTGTTACTGCTTTGTGGTGGCACTGTCTTGGTTCCACATCTGCCTTCATGAACACAAAATTCCCATGTTCATATATTACGACTAGGGGTGTCAAACGATTAAATTTTTTAATCGAGTTAATTACAGCTTAAAAATTAATTAATCGTAATTAATCGCAATTACTCGCAATTCAAACCACCTATAAAATATGCCATATTTTTCTGTAAATTATTGTTGGAATGGAAAGATAAGACACAAGATGGATATATACATTCAACATATGGTACATAAGTACTGTATTTCTTTATTATAACAATAAATCATCAAGATGGCATTACCATTATTAACATTCTGTTAAAGCGAGCCATGGATAGAAAGACTTGTAGTTCTTAAAAGATAAATGTTAGTACAAGTTATAGAAATTTTATATCAAAATCCCTCTTCATGTTTTTGATTTAATAAAATTTGTAAAATTTTCAATCAAAAAATAAACTAGTAGCCCGCCATTGTTGATGTCAATAATTACTTACACAATGCTCATGGGTGCTGAAGCCTATAAAATCAGTCGCACCCAAGCGCCAGCAGAGGGCGGCAAAACTAAAAAAAACCACAACAAGTACACCTTTCACTGTGCTCTCATTTTAATCTGTTTGAGCGGGGCATTTGTGCGTTAATTGCATCAAATATTTTAACGGGATTAATTTAAAAAATTAATTACCGCTCGTTAACGCGATAATTTTGACAGCCCTAATTACTACACATTCAAATGGATGCTTCGGGGATTTTCAGGTCCCCGATTGTGTATCCATCCACAGCCATTAAATCAGGTATGCCCAAAGTCCGGCCCGGGGGCCAAATGCGGCCCGCGGTCAAATTTTATCCGGCCCCCAGCCTCTGTCATAAATTCAATAACGTCTGGCCCGCACACAGACCTAATGAATTGGTCAGCAGTACTGCTACCAGCATATGAAGTTCCTTCCACACTAAATGCTTCTCCTCATTTACCCACTAAAAGGCAGCAGTACTCTAAGCAACATTACCCCGTGTGACCCTTTACTCCCAATTTTCTAAAATGGCGAGAATCAACAAAAAAAAGAAAGTTGACTGGAAATTCGAATATTTCTTCACTAAAACACGCAACAACTGTGTCTGCCTCATTTGCAAAGAAACAGTCGCTGTTTTTAAAGAGTTCAATGTGAGGCGATATTACCAACAGGCATGAAAATCTCTCACCTTTCGGTGAAATTCGCCGTTTTGAAGTCAAAAAGGGCGACCTACGTGAATTGCGTAGATCCGAGGAGAAATTCTTTTTGGGAGGAGGGGGGGTCGGGAGGTTTTATTTAATTATTATTATTATTATCATCATGTGATTAATTTAGTACGTAAACTGAGCACTTAAGAACACAGTCAGCAAATCCTTCTAGATGCTTCGCTGACGAGAACCAATCATCGGCCCAAGCTGCGTTCCATTATTCCAAACGTGCGCACTCCTTACTGTACATGGAGTGCTCGGAGAGCCTTTCGTTGCATTGCAAAGCTGCGAAAACAAAAAGCAGGCCTTATCCACACCGGGGCAGACCAGAGCGCAGCATACACACTTGCCTGTATTTGCCAGCAGATTGAAGTTGGTGAGTAATGGTTTCAATCGTTTTCACATTTTGCGATATAAAAAAGTTACTGCCATTCGTTGCAACTTGCGTTGAACACTGCCAGAGCTAGCCAAATCTCCCATGAAAAAAAATAGCTCCCGTTAAATTGGCGTCAAGCTTGTGTATTTAGCGGTAATACAAACGAAGAAACACATGTTGAGTCAAATTAAGCGGCATGCTCTCGGATGGAAGGGGCGCCTCACATCGCTCCCGTCGTCCGCCGGAGACGCGTTATTTTCGGCTTGGATTTGAGCTGACGGCCGGTGTCGGCACAACACCGGCCCGATGAGTGTTGGGAATGAGTCCTGCTTCTTAACTTTTCAGAAATAAAGGGATCCCTCATTTTTCGCGGTTAATGGGGACCAGAACCCGCCGCAATAAGTGAAAACCGCGAAGTAGCGCCCCCCCCCATTTTTTTTGTGCGTGTTCAATGCATTTATTCAGATTTTACATTGGAAAAAAGATACATATATATAAGACGTTTTTTCACTTTTTTCACCCAATTATCATTTATGAATGGTTTTCAAGCACTTCAAAATGTAAGAATTATGATAAGTTTTAAACATGTTACTGCCCCACCGAATTATTTTTAAACAAGAATAAAGTAGTAAGAAAATGCTTGGCTTTATTAAATGCTTCATAGTGAGTCTACTCAAACCCTCTCAGGCTTTGGTAAACGGTGATTGACACATGTGCAAAGTTTTTCTTTTTATATATATTTTTTTGTTTGAAGCAACTTCTTTGATTGAATAATAAAGACAGAAAATGTCCTAGCCAAAATGTGGCCCAAATGCAAAACAACATTACTTCAATGGAAAAATTTGTTTCAATCAAGAAAAATAGTTTTCAAATGCTTTTTTTGTCTCAAATTTAATTTTGCAATCAAAAACAATTTTTTTTATTGAAGTGACTTTTTGGGGATTAAAAGTATATACTGTATTTTGATTGTAGCAACTTTGTTTTTGATAGAAGTAACTTTGTTTTTTGATTGAATAATAAAAACACAAATCGTTATTGAGAGAGAAAGAAATTACGAAAGCTTTAAAACTAAAAACCACCGGGGAGTCTGTTTTTTAAAATATTTATATTTCATTACATAGACATGCGTCGTAGGGAAGGGAGATTGAGGGATAAAAAAAGGAGTTAGATGAGGCTGCTAAAGGCAGTGGATACCTCATCAGCTGGGTGAATAGCAGACCTGGTAAGAACAAGTTTGCAAGGATAGTTGGGTATTAAATACAATTATAAACACAATTACAATGTTATTTTTCTATAAGATTTTTATGTCATTGCTTTATTAATCATTAGGTGCTAGAGTTGTTAAGTATGGATAATAATGAAATAATAGTTTTAAGAAAACTGTGCTGTTGGTGGGTCAGTGACCATCTGATGTGGTTTGTTCTCAGATGAACAAGTTGAGGAAAGAAGTTTTGATGCAGAGGTTGAAGGAAGAAAAGAGGCAGACTGACTGAGTCACAGCCAGAAAGTGTTGATGACAGTTTTGATTTCTATTCACTGTTGCCCCCTCCCAATTAAAGTATGTCACAGTCGCAGCCAATTATTATCTAAAGCTGGTTAAAATTGAAGTTATGTTGTTTTAAGGCGTATTAAATACTTGTTCATGTGCTCCTTTTGATCTACGAGCACCGGCCCCTCCACCGGTCTCTGCACGGCCCTGCTGAAACACAGTGTGGGTCGACAGAGCTCAATATTTTGTTGGGGTGTACAGTGTACTGGAACATATTTCCTCCACACCCTTCTCACCTTTTTAACCACTGACCCATTTTCATGCCTGTACCAAACAAGACACGCTGACATGTACGACAAGATAACAGGGGAGATACGTAGCGAGAAATTGAAGCAACTTGAAGTTAGTTTAATTTTACAGCAGCAGTATTTCGCAAGAGCCCGAGAGATGAAAGAGAGTGCCACAAAGGCTAGTTGCGAGATTGTTGAAATTCTTAATTTAAAAAAATAATAACGCAAATGTGACACACAGAATGGCTAAAATTTGCTGAAATATATTTTGTTCTACATGAAGGACGTCAGTCAAGGTCGGCCCCCCACATTTTTACCACTCCAAATCTGGCCCCCTTTGCAAAAAGTTTGGACACCCCTGCATTAAATCAATAAAATACAAAACATTTTGGGTTGTGGCGACTCTTAGCCATTTCTCCATGTTGTCCTTCCATGTCCTCCCTACACCATGTCCAACAGATGGTTCCAAGTTGGTAATCAATCAACCGAAGCAAAAAGCCAGGAAAGCTTGTCTAGCTTAGCACAAGCGCTGAAAATGGGAAAATATAAATTTTACAGTTTTTAATCGAACAAGTACTAAGTATCATGAAGATAAATCAATGACATCGTACATGCTCACGAACAAGAAACAAGTAGAAACAGTCCATCTATATTAGAATTTATGCTATGCTAACCTGTATCATTAGCTTCGGTAAATAAATCAGTCTCATCGAATTGTGAATCGAGGCTTAAAACTGTCAGTCAGTGTTTTGGAAAGCGCATTTTTCCAGATGCAGGCGGAAAAGTGACGGCAGGGATCCAAAAAGTAAATCCTTAAACTGACTGGCGGGCCAAAGACTGAAGAAGCCCTAACAACAGGATACAGGCACAAAGCTGGAAACCTGAATGAACATCGACACAAACAGGAACAAGACGGGCTTCAGTGGTTGTGAGACAGGTTTAATACCCCTTGTGAGGAAGCCAGGTGGAACGCAAGAGTCACCAAACAAGAACCTTAAAGAAGCATTCTAAAAGAAAACAACTTAAGAACCTTTGGTTCTAAAGTTGGTTCTAAGTGTCACATTTAGGGTTTTGGTTCTTAAATAACACTGGCCCTTATAACCAGAGACCAAGCAGCCATATAGTTTATATAGGTCTCTGACTCTTTAGACCAGTAACACAAACCAATTACTGTACAGCCCCAAAACATCACTGCTCTAGAGGAGATCTGCATGGAGGAATGGGCCAAAATACCAGCAATAGTGTGTGAAAAGCTTGTGAAGAGTTACAGAAAACGTTTGGGCTCCGTTATTGCCAACAAAGGGTACATAACAATGTATTGAGATGAACTTTTGGTATTGACTAAATACTTATTTTCCACCATGATTTGCAAATAAATTCTTTAAAAATCAAACAATGTGATTTTCTGTTTTTTTTCCCCACATTCTCTCTCTCATGCTTGAGGTTTACCTGTGTTGACAATTACAGGCCTCTCTAATATTTTCAAGTGGGAGAACTTGCACAATTAGTGGTTGACTAAATACTTATTTACCCCACTGTATAAGAAAGACAGGCTGGTGGTAAAGGATAGCTTGTTGAAACAGGAGATTGTCATTGTCAGTCGCGTCGATAAAAAAGCTAAGGCTATGCTTAGGTCGGCTCGTTTTTTTTCGTCTTTTTCAGCCTTCGACACTCAAGCCATCTCTTTAACGGAACATTTTTATGTTCTTCCACATCTTTGCCAGTGAATTTGGCACCTGGGACATCATTTTCGGGGAGAATTGGTAGGTTTAGCTCTGTAAACATCTCCTTCGTACACGATTTCTTTTCATTTCCTATCAGGGACAAACGGTGGCGCCCCCCCCCCTTAGCAACAGTAGCTAATGTCATGAATATTAATGAGCGGTAGTGACGTGTTGCTTGCGGTACGCCATTGCTGCAACTGTTTATTTATTCTCATCAAGCTGCTTTCCAATTGTCTCGTAGCCTTTTCCAGCTTTGTGGAGCGCAACAATTTTTTCTCTGGTGTCTTTCGAAAGCTCTCTGGTCATGTCCACGGTAGTAGTTGGTAAATGGTGTTATACTTGTATAGCGCTTTTCCACCTTTTCAAGGCGCTCAAAGCGCTTTACACTACATCGCCATCCACGTACTGCTGACGCAGCACCAGGAGCAATTTGGGGTTCAGTATATTGCTCAAGGATACTTAGGCGAGTTCATCAGGGCAGATAATCGAACCCACAACCTCTGGGTTGGGGGAAAACTACTCTACGACTGAGCCACGCCATCCCCAGTTGGATTATAACCAGGGGTGCACATAAGTGGTCGGCATGCGCGCATGCGTACTGGACGTAGACAAACGCGCTGGGCCTCAACGGCTTCCATACGCTTTTGCGTACCGATGGCTGACCACTGTATTTGCGGCGGACACGAGAAAATAACTCAAAATGTCAAAGAGGCAGGCCACACTGAGTAATTACTTCCGTGTTCCCCCACCCCCGTCAAAAGACAAACAGACGACAGAGACGTCACCGGAGCTACCGAAAAAAAAAGACTTTTGCTGAAAAGTGGCTACAGGAGGTACCATGGCTAGAAGCAAATGATGCTCGCACGGAAATGTGGTACAAAATGTGCCGTGAGAATCCCAGTGTAGCCGATAAGAGCAGCGCATTTTATGTAGGGTCAAAGAATTTCAACCATCCAAACTTTGAAAAGCACGAAAAAAACAGCATGTGGCAATAAGCAAACTATCGATGTCCGACAGGACCCCACTCGCCCTATTCACAAGTGGCGGAATAAAGGTAATGAACAGCGACATGCACTGACAAACATGTTTTTGCTCGCATTTTACAAAGCTAAACATGCACGTTCAGTGAGGTCTTATGAGGAGGACATCCCACTTTTACAAAGGCTTGGAGTTAATGTGGGAGCCGCATAATGCCCTTTATTTTGAATTGGTGCTTTTATGTTTATTTCTTTACATTTCACTTCAAAGTAATGGCAATTTTGTTGTGCCAGTTGATGTTAATCAAGCATTAATTGTTAATGTAATTAATTAAAGTTAATTGGCTCTAAGTAAAGCTTGTCATAAATTTATCGCATCAGGCGGGTCGGCTCTCAAGCTCAATGAGGACCAAGTTACATCTCCAGGTCCTCCTCTGAGAACCTGGGCAAAAAAATGATGTGCACCCCTGATTATCACTGACTGTGGGGTATACGGGTAACAATAATGAGCTCAAACGGGTGGTTTGGTTACTCATGGAGTAAAGGTGGACATTTTTTTAAGGTAGACTGACAACTCTTTGAGTGTCATAATTATTGAAAATTCTCAGGGGTACAAATACTTATGAACAGTAAATTACAAATAAATTATTTTTAAAAAATCATTAAATGTGAGTTTCATTTAAAAAATTTTTTTTTTTGATTATGTCTAAGTAGAAATGCATCTATGATTGAAATTTCAGACCTCTACCTATTCTCTAAGTGGGTGGACTTGCATAATCACAAGAGGTGCAAATACTCTTGATCCTCACTGTATCTGTACCTAATCCGACTTGTATAGCCTTTGTACGAGTTCAATCAGTCAGCTGTTGTCCTGCCATCAACCCATAAATTTTGCCTCTTGAATCCAGGACTTGATCCTTCGGGTCACTGAAGTTTTTGACCCACTACTGTTGTCCACAAGATCCATCTTTGTATTTATTTCCTAAACCACACTTCCTGTTCAAGGTAATCATGGCAAACCTAGGGGCAAATGGTAGGCTAGGCCCTGGGCTGATCACCAGTCAACTCCAGGACTAGACACTTGGAAACCGTTGCATTCCCACCGACAGCCAATTTAAGAGTTTTCTGGCAACCAAACATACTATGTATGTTTTTGGACTACCCAGAAAGAACCCATTAAAGAAGCATGACAGTCAAGCCAGCCATATCCAGAACTACACCTTCCAATTGAAATTTTCCAACATTTGTAGTCATTTCAGGAACATTTGTCAAGATCACTGACACAACAACGCCAGCTGTCTTTCTGCCATTACTCTGAGGCCAAACCCCTTCTGGATCTGTTAGTATGAGATTGGCCAGCAGGGGGTGGCACTGTAGGATCATTACCGCCAATCAACCTGAGCACGCGTGAAAGTGTAACCTGACAGGGAGGATAAAGGTGGGACAAAAAGGTGCAATTTGGTGGTCCAGATGCAAAGTGGAGAACAGGATGAGGCCTTTTATCTGACAGTCGCGGAAAAACAGTTAATCAAGCGTCACCCTGCACCTCAGCGCCCCCTCTGCCCCCTACTTGCGCTTTGTTTTGTCTCCAGTTTGCCGTTCTTCTCTTCCTCGTCCAACTCCTGACCGTCGCAGCGTGACGTCAGAGTTAAGTCTCACTAATTAAGACTTCACGCTGCTAGACTTTAAACGCTGCTGTACGGGCCCCCCGCCGTCCGCTAACCCCTTCGGCTAAAAAGTCGTTGATTCGATTTGACGCCGGCCCCGCTTCACCTCACCCTCGACTCGGCCTTCCGCGCACGCCGCCGCCTGCCTGATAGGAACAATGGACTTCCTCTCGTCCTTTTGTCTGTTTTGCGAATTGGTTCCGTACGCGGCGTACGTTGTGACGGTTGCATTTAACGAAGTCAAAAGCGTCTTTGTTTAAAGACAGAACGTCTGATGTCAGGAAGTCATGTAGGCAGTGATTGTGTCTGAGATGAAGAGAAGGCGGACTTTCACACTGGAAAGAGAACTGATGTGATCTCGTCCGTGTTTAAACATATTCAGGGGTATTGTTGAATTGGCTTGGTACCTGTGTAGCTACTTGCCATCTCAAACATTTTTTAAAACAATATCACACTGTTTTCAAAGGGGCTTCCCGCAGTGGTTCACAGGTACTCGCGTGACGCCACTTAACGGTGCCGAGTCGTCCCGGTACGAGCCTGTAGCAGATGTCTGCAGACGGAACTGAGCAGGTGAAGTCGCAAACGCGTCCTTAAAAGTGATGGATGATGATGAGAGAAGTTTTTTTTCCCTACAACAACATTTGCTTTGCTGAGGGAATGTGACACTGCGGTGTCAAAGCAAAAAGTGGCCTTCACGTAGACGCCTGAAAAGTCACACAATTAGATTTCAATAGACGCACACAAAGGAAGTATGTTCGATAATTATCGAACTCAACCTTAGAAAAAAACATTAACATGGCCACATTTTATACTTTTTTAACCCAAGTTAAAATGACTTGTCTTCATCTAAACTTGCTATGTAGACACTGAAACAAAATAGAACGTGTTTATTACGATTCGGATGGCCACGATTCGATTCGATTCAGAGGATCACGATTCGGTTCGATTCGGCAATGCATCGCGATGCATTAAAGCCTGGGATGTATTAAAATTCTAAAGCAAAGCATATTTTTCGTGAATCATGAGGCAACACAAGCGGTCAGACATTAAACAACTTTTTATTGGCTCTTGTGTCACTCCTGGTTGAAGTCAAATGAAAATACTTTTAGATATATATATATTAAAAAAACATCACAGCATTTAATTAGTGCTTTGAATGAGACCAGGGCTTTCTCTTTTTTTTTTACACACAGTAGCAGCCTTTCACACAGTGCAACATCTGAGCTCCTGTGCAAAATCACTAATAACAGTCACTGTATTTTAGTCACAACGACCCATCAATAAAAATATTCAAGTAAATATTAAAGAAAACGACAAAGAAAATATTGTAGTGCAGCAGCATCTTTATCGCAATATCAATCCAGGGATAAGTTCAGTTGCAAACAAAACATCAACTAAATTGCAATGTAGAACAAAAGTAAAATGTAGGCCTAGCCCACTATTTATGTGCAATAGAGGTTAGATCGGGCCTAAAAAATCCAGCCCGACCCGACACGGCCCGCTGGTATTGAAGCCAACCCGGCCCGAGCCCGATCAATTAACTAGATTTGCAGGCCCAGCCCGAAAAACCCGAATTTTTTTGTTTTTTGTTTTTTTTTTTGGAGTGACGCGGGGGGGAAAAAAATGCAGCAGCAGCAATTTATTTTTATTTCTTCGGGTTTTCTTAATGTTTAAATAGTCTACATATTTTAATGATCATTATAAAAGCATTTACACAACGAAATAACGCTGGGAAAGTTTAATATAAAAAAAAAAAAAAACTTGGGTTTTGCAGACACACAGAGGAGAAGATTCAAAAGAATCACATTTCTGTTGCCTTTGTGTGCATAAATAAAAGTGTCCTTCGTAACGAATTCTCAGTTGGCAGAAAAAAAAAAAAAACGCAAGTTTTCTTAATGTTTAAATAGTCTACATATTTTTATGATCATTATAAAAGCATTTACACAACAAAATAACGCCAGGAAAGTTTAATTTATTTTTTTTTTTTTAAAAACATGCGGTTTTGCAGACACACAAAGGAGAAAATTCAAAAGGATCACATTTGTGTTGCCTTTGTGTGCATAAATAAAAGTGTCTTTCATAACGAATTCTCAGTTGGCAGAAAAAAACGCAAGTTTTCTTAATGTTTAAATAGTCTACATATTTTTATGATCATTATAAAAGCATTTACACAACGAAATAATGCTGGGAAAGTTTAATATAAAAAAAACCTTGGGTTTTGCAGACACACAGAGGAGAAGATTCAAAAGGATCACATTTCTGTTGCCTTTGTGTGCATAAATAAAAGTGTCCTTCGTAACGAATTCTCAGTTGGCAGAAAAAAAAAAAAACGCACGTTTTCTTAATGTTTAAATAGTCTACATATTTTTATGATCATTATAAAAGCATTTACACAACGAAATAACGCTGGGAAAGTTTAATATAAAAAAAAACATGCGGGCCACGGCATTCATGTGCGTGCACAAGCAAATGCACAATACAGAGAGCCTGCTCTCGGTTTTATCCCATTTTTTTTTCATAATTTATTAGTCCTGCGCGGCGGCCCGACCCGACCCGAACGTGAATGCTTAACATGTTGGGCCCGACCCGAAATGTTAATCGGGTTCGGGCACAAGATCTAACCTCTAAGAGATAGGACATAACATAACAATGGCTGAAGCGGAGAAAGAGGGAGCGGGAAAGATTATTGATGCACCTAAGACATTGAAAGCAGACATCTGGAGACATTTTCGCTTCTACGAGGTTGGTGGGAAACTTGACCAGAGTTATGTGGTGTGTAAAAAATGAAACATGAGAATAATAATACAAATGGGGAAACCAAATCTGTTGCATCATTTTTGAACGTACTTATATATTTTAAAATGCGCTGAATCGATTCGGTTTTTTGGCCGCACCGAATCGAATCGTTCATGCCCCGCATCGGGATGCATCGCCGCATCGATAATTGTTGACACCACTATACGTTTTTGGGAGCAAATGAGTTAAGAGCAGCTATCGGCCCGCTCTCAATGTTCTGGAGCAGGGCAATAGCGATAGTTGCTTCGCATGCAAAGTGATCACGTGTCATCACATCAGAGAGTGTAGTGAGTGTCAGGAAGAAAAAAAGGCTTCAGTCAAGTGTTATAATTCTGGACCGGTAAATGGGCCGATACTGATACAATCATTTCAGGCTGGATGGCAACCCCTGCCAATACTGGTATTGGTATCGGTGCATCTTCAGAAACGAACCATCCAATTGATGAGAGTTAAGACAAGTCGCATTGTATTAGCTTGTGCTTGCTAGCTGCCAGGTTGTTGTTGTTTTTTTTTTTGGTGCCACTTTTGTTCCCAGCCAGCCCGCGCAAAGCACCTCGTCGCTCAGGGCCTCCGAGTGAGTGCAGATTAGGCGATGCTTTCTAGCACGGCGGAATAATTCTCTAAGATGCAGACTCTCCCACACATCCGTCCGGGCTGAGGTGGCCGCCCACCCGCTGCGATCACAGCCTCGACCACCAATGAAGCACTCCAGCCCCAACAGAATCTACGAGCGCCACACTGTTACGACATTGTTACGACATGTGATTGGGTCGCGGTAATTCTGCAGAGTGATGAGGTGTTGGGAGGTTTCTCTTGTGCTGAACAGTATATTTTTCGCGAGAGAAAATTCATCAAGAGAAAGATTCAAAGCACGTCAACATGAGAACTTTTTCATTGTTATTTACGATGATGGACGGCAAAACAAGCTCTTTTTATGTCTGCTGTGAATTTAAATTTGTTTTTCTATAGACAGGTTTCCGAGGTACTTCCGTATTTCTGCTCGCGACTTCCGCTTTACACTTTCTCTAACCAAAACAACTGTAGAGCTGGAGTGGCATCACTGATCAAAATCTCTCAAAAAAGACCATTTGGAAATACCGCATCCATCTGCCATCATCACGACATGGGAGGACAACATGTTCATGTAGGCCAGTAAATGGTAAATGGTGTTATACTTATATAGCGCTTTTCCACCTTTCAAGGCGCTCAAAGCGCTTTACACTATCTCACTATTCACCTACTGGTGACGCAGTACTTCTCAAATAGTGGGGCGCGCCCCCCTGGGGGGGCGCAGAGCGATGCCGGGGGGGCGCATGTGACCTCGGGGAACATGTTTTTTTTTTGTTTTTTTTTGCCGTACTGGAATAAAGTGTACTTGCACATCCACTCAGTAGGTGGCAGTGGCGCTCTCATTTTCAGAGTGCGCGCAGTATTTTTGAACTAAGGAAGAGCACTCAGCACACACTGACAACAGATATGAAGAGCAGTGTGCCACCGCCGTTTTCGAAAGCCGTTTTCCGACCGGACTCACTCACGCAGCGACCCACTGTCTTGTCCGGTTCTCACGTCGCTGCCCGAGAAGTGCCATTTTCGGCTTGGGATCGTCACGACGACCGCCCTCACCTACGGTTCTACCTCGGCCGCCGTGAATGCACTTTTTTTCGTGCCGTTTGCCTTTTAGCTTTGACTTTTAATACAGTGGGTGATGATGAAAGACCACTGTTTACTGTGTCTAAAAATAATTATAGCAGACAGCCAGTAGCCAAATCAATTAAGACGCCACTTAAAGACATTAGACCCCAATCTCATTGTTAAGCCGCTTGATTTTTTTTCAGTGAAAACGTGCCGAATATTGCCAACAATCGTCCTGCTTTGTCAGTGTTATATCAGTAAGCCAGTGAGCATTGTTAGCACGCTCATTGCAAAATAACTCCACACCATTGCAAAGGAGGTAAATACTGTGAGCAGCAAAAATAAAAACTGTCCTGTCCAAGGACACTTTTTTTTTTCCTTTTATTCAGATTTGTTTTTTCGGTCAAATTTTTTGGCACATTGTCCTCATGAGTGAATGTTCCTAATCAATTTTAATTTTTTATTATTTACTGATTTTATTACATTTTATTTTTCTGTATCAAATGGTCAAAAATGTACCTTGAGTGTATTTTTTAGTTTGGATGTGAATTTTTTTTTTTTAATTCAGGCAAATTGATGCACGTAAAGTCTTCTCTGTTACAAACAAAACAATGTTAATAAAGTTATACTTTATTATAAGTTGATCTATGTTACTTTTTTTCTTTATTAGAAGAAAAGGACACAATGTTAGGCAGATGCGTATTTATAATAGTAATTTTATAGACAAATGATACTATTTACAGTGGCGGCAGAGAGTTTGGGGGGGCGCGAAACATTTACGTCTTCCTTGGGGGGGCATGACAGAAAATAATTGAGAAGCACTGATGTAGGCAGATGCGGAACCAAGCCCAGGCCACCACAAACACCGGGTGTTTGTATAGCCCTGTTGCCGCTGTGTTATGGGAGGTATGTTCTTCCTATCCCTGCATTTTCATGTGTCCGGTGTTCAAAAATACTAAAGATAAAAATCTTGTGCATGAAACGACTTGTTGTCTTTGATATTGTTATTACAATGATGATTGTAATTATGATGATGTTTAATATTATTTACTACAACTACTGTACTGCTGTGGCTGCAACACATGCTGTCTGCTGCTAGCCTGTTGCTAATCAGTACGTGTAGGATGGCACAATCATGACAATGCAAAAGTGTAACAAGTTTTTTTTTTTTTTTTTACAAGTTTGTTTGTGTTTGGTTTTGTGTTGGTTTTCTCCTAGTGTGACTTATCCCTGTGATTGCCCATTGATTTCACCTGTTGTACCTCCTAGTGTATCCTCCAACCTGCATCCTCCTGTGCTCACCTGTTCCTCGTTGTATCGTTACCCCTTGTGTGTGTGTGTGTGTGTGTGTGTATATAAGCTCCCAGTTTCTTTTCACTCCTTGTTGCATCATTGTCTAGGTCAATGTCAATGTAGATGTCGAAGTCCTGTCCAAGCTCTCGTGTATTAGTCCCTCCGATAAAGTAAGTTTTGTTTCAAATTTGCCTTTTTGATCCCCAGTCCTTTTGGTTGTACTTTGTGCTTTTTGTTAATTAAGACCTTTTTTGAGTTGTCTGCCACATGCCTTGCATTATTGATTCCCTGCATTTGGGTCCACACAACCTGCCTGCCCACGCCTTTCCTGACAGTTTGTTTACAGGTGGAAAATGCTGTTAGGCAAGGGAAGACAACTTGATTTGCCTCACAATAACACTTACTGTAAGTCGATAGACATATATACAGTGGGGCAAATAAGTATTTAGTCAACCACTAATTGTGCAAGTTCTCCCACTTGAAAATATTAAAGAGGCCTGTAATTGTCAACATGGGTAAATCTCAACCATGAGAGACAGAATGTGGAAAAAAAAAACAGAAAATCACATTTTTTGATTTTTAAAGAATTTATTTGCAGATCATGGTGGAAAATAAGTATTTGGTCAATACCAAAAGTTCATCTTAATGCTTTGTTATATACCCTTTGTTGGCAATAACGGAGGCCAAATGTTTTCTGTAAGTATAACACCATAACACCATAACTCTTCACAAGCCTTTCACACACTGATGCTGGTATTTTGGCCCATTCCCTCATGCAGATCTCCTCTAGAGCAGTGATGTTTTGGGACTGTCGTTGGGCAACACGGACTTTCAACTCCCTCCACAGATTTTCTATAGGGTTGAGCTCTGAAGACTGGCTAGGCCACTCCAGGACCTTGAAATGCTTCTTACGAAGCCACTCCTTTGTTGCCCTGGCTGTGTGTTTGGGATCATTGTCATGCTGAAAGACCCAGCCAGCCACGTCTCATCTTCAATGCCCTTGCTTGGAAGGAGATTTTCACTCAAAATCTCTCGATACATGGCCCCATTGATTCTTTCTTTTACACAGATCAGTCATCCTGGTCCATTTGCAGAAAAACAGCCCCAAAGCATGATGTTTCCACCCCCATGATTCACAGTGGGTATGGTGTTCTTCGGATGCAATTCAGTATTCTTTCTCCTCCAAACACGAGAACCTGTGTTTTTACCAAAAAGTTCTATTTTGGTTTCATCTGACCATAATACATTCTCCCAGTCCTCTTCTGGATCATCCAAATGCTCTCTAGCGAACCGTAGACGGGCCTGGACGTGTACTTTCTTCAGCAGAGGGACACGTCTAGCGGTGCAGGATTTGAGTCCCTGGCGGCGCATTGTGTTACTGATAGTAGCCTTTGTTACTGTGGTCCCAGCTCTCTGTAGGTCATTCACTAGGTCCCCCCGTGTGGTTCAGGGATTTTTGCTCACCGTTCTTGTTATCATTTTGATGCCATGGGGTGAGATCTTGCAGCTCAAGGGAGATTATCAGTGGTCTTGTATGTCTTCCATTATCTAATAATTGCTCCCACGGTTGATTTCTTTACACCAAGCGAAGAGTGAAGAGTTACAGAAAACGTTTGGCCTCTGTTATTGCCAACAAAGGGTACATAACAAAGTATTGAGATGAACTTTTGGTATTGACCAAATACTTATTTTCCACCATGATTTGCAAATAAATTCTTTAAAAATCAAACAATGAGATTTTCTGTTTTTTTCCCCACATTCTGTCTCTCATGGTTGAGGTTTAACCATCTTGACAATTACAGGCCTCTCTAATCTTTTCAAGTAGGAGAACTTGCACAATTGGCAGTTGACTAAATACTTATTTGACCCAATGTACAAGACTAAGTGCATTCTACTTTGATGATGCCAGGCTCAACTTATGCTCCACCTTTGTTAATATTTTTCTGATAATTTTAATTTCATTTTGTCATAAAGTTTTATTGAGATCAATATCTGCAATAAAAAAAGAATGACAAACTACTTGTTTTATATGAACTGTGCATACCTTGTAGTGTTTCCTTGTAACAACAAAATCCGTGTAAGCCCTTTTGTATTTGGCAACTGTAATTCTATTTGTCATTTTGGTCACTCATGTGGCCGGTGTCTCAATCTACTCCTCAGTCCAACACAGGCTGCAGAGGTTGTTATAATTTTGTCCACAATTGATCAACGAAGTGATAAGAAAAAACATACAATACATATAAGGTGGATCCTTAGGTTTAGCGTGCCCATGACAACATAAAAAAATCTTAAATAGCATTATTATGTAAATCAAAATCATATATTGAGACGATTTCACTATATACAACCATTTGGCAAAGTGTACATGACGAGAAATTAGTCTTTTAATCTGCTGTTTAGCCCCGCCTGTCATTATAGCACTCTAGCATCCCCAGCTGGGTCATGACGTCGGCAGGGTCATGATTTCATCTGATTTAGAATTCAGCCCATTGAGGGGGAAGATTCAGAATGAGGAAAATGCGACAGAGACTAGCAAAATGTCATGATTGTTTCAGTCTCTACTCAATTATTTTTACGGGATACTCTTTTTATCGAAGTATTTTTCCCCAATGGCTAAATAAGTCTTGTGCTAAATGGAATATGAAATATTAAAAATGAATTTAGTCAGTATGACAGGGCATAATTACTGCATAATGGTCAAAACTGCTGACTTCTTCCTCTCCTGAATGGTATTTTATGCCACAGGAGTCCGGTTTTTGTCATTTCCCTGCCCCGGCTTCGGAGATTGACGAAAGAGTGTAAACAAAACAGGAGGCGTGACAGCTAGCCGACATGCTGTCCCAAACCGAGCAGCTTTTCCAAATCTTTATTTTCGCCTTTCGAAAACGAAAAATCACACAAAACTACCCCAACTCATGTCACACACTGCGGCGGGGTTGATTGTCTTCACCGATCAGCCAGCCCCTGGCGGCGGGAAAGTTACGGTTCGTCGTTCTGCTGCGGCTCCGGCGGGCAGGCAGAGAGGGGAATGAACCTAGAAAATAGCGCATTCTCGGTGGACCAACCAGCCGACGTCCGAGCGGGGGGCAGCCCGAGCCCAAGCTGAGGATAGTGGTTTATTGGCTGCCACACAAAGATGACCAAGGGGTTGGAAGTGACCATGGTGTTTGACAAGCCGTAGTCGTCGGCTCAGTGGCCTTCTCGTTAGACAAGGAGCACTGTCACCCACAAAATGCATGCCACCTCCTTATTAAAACGTGTGCCATGATTCCAGTATTTGACATAATACAAAACACGTAGTTTACTCACTTCCTCGTCGGTACAATGGTCCCACAGTTGTCTGACTTGGCCATTCTCCACGGTGAACGGGAACTTTTTGAAACCCAAAAAGAGGCTCACACGCCTCTCCCTGGTGCAGCAATGAAAGCCTGCAGCACATAGGGCTGGTGTGATGCAAAAAAATAAACAATTCACAAATTCAGCTTAATCCGCATTCCATCTGCATGCTGTACAGCAATGGCTATATTGTCAAATGGTGACCCGGTTGACGTCAAATTCGCATTCATCCTCAATCCAGGAAGTTACTCATTTTCATGGCACGGGATTTTAAAAATGTAATAAATAAATCGATCGCTTCCACACACATCCAAGTCGTCCATTTCATTCAGGAGCATAAAATACCACGTGAAATGTGAAATAAACATGCTTTTTGCTTTCATAGGCACTTTAAAGCACATTTTAACTAATTTTCTGCTTCTGGTTTTGATTTAAAGCGTATGGCGAGGTCGCTCCACACTGGCCCATTGTAGCTACTAGCTGGTCGCTGATCAAAACATTCCACTTCCAACCATATTATAGGTGCTTCCAGTTCACACACAGCACAGAAAGTCTAGGAGACTCATCTACGTCGCGCTGAATCCATTTTTGGAGATTCGGTGGGTTCCTCTGGTTTGATTTTGCAGTTTTAATTTTGTCAACACATTGCTTACTTCAACCGCACTTCATGTTTTTCTGTCTTAACCGGACGTTCAGAGCAGAAATTGTCGGAGATGGCGCCGCCCATGTTTCGGTCAGGAAACTCGTCTATAAAGAACTAAATTTTTGAGACCTCCCTCTGAGTGGTCTAAAAATTATGACATTGTGATGTCAGGATGCACTTCAAGAACTTTGAAAGTTCCGCTGTTTTTCACAATGACTAAAACTGGACACTTTTGCTGACAGATTCATGAAGTGCCAACAGAAACCACATCTGCCGGACCGGCTGTGTAACCCGAACCCACGCCGACACGCAAAACATCAGCGGTGACGGATTAGCCACGTCGGAGAGTTATCGGAACGACATGCCACTGGGGATTAAGGATCTGCTTTCTCCTTCTAATCTGACGTTGGGGGTGGGAACATTTGTCATTTGGCTAAACAACACGTTTTGGTTTGATAGCGGGGCTGCAGGGTTAACGCTGTGGGGATTAAAGGCGGCCACTTAGAGCAGGACGGCCCGGATTAGGGACGCCATTGTTACGAGGCGTCGTTCCTGTTAAGAGCTCGTTGTGTTTACCCACCTCGTTTTAAGAGGAGGGAGTTTGTAGTGGGTGGTCGGACTAAATAGTGGTCAGATTATTATTATTATTTTTTTTTAAGAAAAACATTTAATAGTCCAAAAGATAATAAATCATGTAGGATTTGTTTTTTTTAATAGAATTGAATTGAATGCCTTTATTCTCGTCATTCAGTGGGGCAAATCAGTATTTGGTCAACCACCAATTGTGCAAGTTCTCCTACTTGAAAAGATTAGAGAGGCCTGTAATTGTCAACATAGGTAAACCTCAACCATGAGAGACAGAATGTGGAAAAAAACAAAATCACATTGTTTGATTTTTAAAGAATTTATTTCCAAATTAGAGTGGACAATAAGTATTTGGTCACCTACAAACAAGCAAGATTTCTGGCTGTCAAAGAGGTCTAACTTTTTCTAACTAGGTTTAACGACGTCTAACTAGGCTCCACTTGTGACCTGTATTAATGGCACCTGTTTTAACTCATTATCAGTATAAAAGACACCTGTCCACAACTTCAGTGAGTCACACTCCAAACTCCATCATGGCCAAGACCAAAGAGCTGTTGAAGGACACCAGAGACAAAATTGTAGACCTGCACCAGGCTGGGAAGACTGAATCTGCAATAGGTAAAACGCCTGGTGTAAAGAAATCAACTGTGGGAGCAATTATTAGAAAATGGAAGACATACAAGACCACTGATAATCTCCCTCGATCTGGGGCTCCATGCAAGATCTCACCCCGTGGTGTCAAAATGATAACAAGAAGGTGAGCAAAAATCCCAGAACAACAGGGGGGGACCTAATGAATGACCTACAGAGAGCTGGGACCACAGTAACAAAGGCTACTATCAGTAACACAATGCGCCGCCAGGGACTCAAATCCTGCACTGCCAGACGTGTCCCCCTACTGAAGCCAGTACACATCCAGGCCCGTCTGCGGTTCGCTAGAGAGCATTTGGATGATCCAGAAGAGGAATGGGAGAATGTGTTATGGTCAGATGAAACCAAAATAGAACTTTTTGGCTCGTGTTTGGAGGAGAAAGAATACTGAATTGCATCCGAAGAACACCATACCCACTGTGAAGCATGGAGGTGGGAACATCATACTTTGGAGCTGTTTTTCTGCAAAGGGACCAGGACGACTGATCTGCGTAAAGGAACGAATGAATGGGGCCATGTATCGAGAGATTTTGAGTGAAAATCTCCTTCCATCAGCAAGGGCATTGAAGATGAGATGTGGCTGGGTCTCTCAGCATGACAATGATCCCAAACACACAGCCAGGGCAACAAAGGAATGGCTTCGTAAGAAGCATTTCAAGGTCCTGGAGTGGCCTCGCCAGTCTCCAGATATCAACTTCATAGAAAATCTGTGGAGGGAGTTGAAAGTCCGAGTTGCCCAACGACAGCCCCAAATCATCACTGCTCTAGAGGATATCTGCATGGAGGAATGGACCGAAATACCAGCAATAGTGTGTGAAAAGCTTGTGAAGAGTTACAGAAAACGTTTGGGCTCCGTTATTGTCAACAAAGGGTACATAACAAAGTATTTAGATGAACTTTTTGTATTGACCAAATACTTATTTTCCACCATGATTTGCAAATAAATTCTTTAAAAATCAAACTGTGATTTTCTGTTTTTTTTCTTTTTTTGGGGGGGGCTGTTTCGCTTCCAAAAGCCCTGGGAACCTTGTTAGGGTGCATGGCATCATGAATGCTTTGAAATACCAAGACATTTTAAATCAAAATCTGTTGCCCTCTGCCCGAAAGCTGAAGATGGGTCGTCACTGGGTCTTTCAGCAAGACAATGACCCTAAACATATGGTCAAATCTACACCGAAATGGTTCAACAGACACAAAATCAAGCTCCTCCCATGGCCATCTCAGTCCCCAGACCTTGTTTTGTTGGCAAAAGCGGGTTGTACAAAGTATTAACACCAGGGGTGCTAATAATTGTGACACACATTATTTGATGTCAAATAAAGTGCTATCTATTAACCCAAATAAATCTACAAATAAGCCGCACTTGACTAAAAACCGCAGGATTCAAAATGAGGGGAAAAAAGTAGCGGCTTATAGTCTGAAAATTACGGTAAAATTTTTCGCCAACCAAAAAAATGACAATAAATTACAACATGTTCATTTCAGGCCATAGGAAAATGTCTTACTTAACTCAACACTATTACTTAGTGGAAAGATTGGCAGTGCATTGTAAACACTTCAAGAATTTGTGAGGGACAGGTGGTGTCAGAGGGATTTTGGGGGAAGTGTGCACTGATGTGGGTGGCCACCCGGCATCCAGGTGGGACAAAGAAAACGCCTTGGTGATGAAGAAGCTGCGATACGCTTCATTTAAGCAGCAGTGCAGGTGAGGACAGCTTTGACACAAGATGGACGACCGCCACAAAAATGGACAATAAAACGGCTAGTCGTTGATGGTGACAAAAGAACTGACAAAATGATTTGCACGAGCTGAAAAGAAGAGTTTTAGATTAGGAGTGGGAACCTCTTGGTACCTAACGATACGGGTTGCGACACAAATCTCACGATAACGATGATCTGACGATATGGCGTTACAACGATTATCGATACATTGGCCAGGAAATCATTTTAGGATATTGTAAAAACAACTAGTAAACAGAAAAAACAAGCTTCTGCTGTGAATTGGAATGAGTTTATCACTAGTAGACATCCAATCCGTTTGAAGTGGGAGGGATGGCAGCGAATGAACGAATGTTCATTCGCTGCCACCCTCCCACTTCAAACGGATTGAACGTCTATGGCCGTCAGTGGCAGCCAATGTTAGGCAATGAGGTAATTTTGGGACATTTAAGGTCATTTACCTGTTGGTTTTCAATTACTTCCTGTTGATTTTGGGGTATTTTATGGGTTACTTCCAGTTCATTTTGTGTTACAGAACAGGAAGTGACCTGGGAATCACCCAAATGAATAGGCAGTGACTCAAACTCAACAGGAAATGACCTGGAAATGCAAGGGCGTAGGTTTGGTCTCAATATTGGTAGGGACGATATAAGAGCCTAACCTGCATGCATAGGCTGATCTACTATTCAGGCGAAGTAGGCGATCACCTTAGGCCCCCAACCAGAAGGGGGCCCCCAACCAGCTGCCCTTGCCCCAACGAGCAAGGGCTTGGGCCACCGGAGCCAGCAGCACCTCCATCTATTCTTCATGTATTATTATGTCAGCATACCAAACAAACAAACAAACAACAAAACAAAAAAGATAGCAAAAAAGAATGCTGCATTTATATTATCTGTCCCCAACACACAAGCACTACAATGGACTGTTCCACGACAACGGACTGAGTATCAGTCGCTTGGCTTCATTTAGCGCCGTTTAGCATCGCTTAGCTCCGCTTAGCTGTTTCTTAGCTTCACTTATCTCTCTCGCGTTTTTCACGCTACTAAGCTCGCTATTTTTACAGCTCACTTGCTACTTTGCACGTCTGCTATCGTTTATTTCGAACACATGAGCGAACGTGCTCTCCATGAGAGCCATAGTGCAGTGAGGAAGAAGTTGAGAACAGGCTGCTAATGCTTCTTTTAACTTCTTCTTCACACCGAACATAAAATACACGACAGCACACCCTGTGGCGAAAAAATGCAGTACAGTTCAAATCAGTCAAACAATAACACTCAACAGCTGATGAACAGCATTTGCTAAAAATTAAATCTATTCGTGACATCACAAGCAATGACGAAGAATGTTTTTTTACGGAGTGTAAAGCTTTCGGTTAGCAGTTTAGCAAACTTACCTCCGGTGAACATTTCAAAATAAAAGCACGTCATGTTCGTCATATAGATAACGATTTCTGGAGTTAATCCCACATACTTCAGAATTATTATTATAAAATGTAGAGAAAATACTACAGAATACAGATTCTACACTAAGAATAGCTTTCAAATTACACTTTATGTCATTTACTATTATACACTCACCAGCCACTTTATTAGGTACACCATGCTAGTAAGGGGTTGCACCCCCTTTTGCCTTCAGAACTGCCTCAATTCTTAGTGGCATAGATTCAACAAGGTGCTGGAAGCATTCCTCAGAGAGTTTGGTCCATATTGACATGATGGCATCACACAGTTGGTGCAGATTTGTTGGCTGCACATCCATGATGTGAATCTCCCGTTCCACCACATCCCAAAGATGCTCTATTGGGTTGAGATCTGGTGACTGTGGAGGCCATTTGAGCAGAGGCGTAGCGTCCCATTAGGCATACGCAGGCAATTGCCTAGGGCCCCCAGCCAGCAGGGGCCCCCAGAGAGCCAACAGATTTGGCACACAAAGAGTTAGCACACTCAGCTTCACCGCACTGTCGTAGCTACAAGTATTGGGAGTGATTCAATACCATGGAATCATTTGGCAGATTATCTAACAATACTGTTATCAGTCCCAATTAGCATTCATGTTTAAGCAAGTCCTATCAGTTTTAACACTACATGTATGTGCAAAGAGTGATTCACCAAGAACTTTATGAAAAGTTCTTGCTGTAATATTTTATGTTGGTTGACACAGGCCACCTCATTATTCATGTGACTACTTAAAGAAATGGTGAGTTTTCCAAAAAAGTCTATTAATGGGTCTATTGTATTCCTCGTTGAATACTCCATAAGAAAATATAACATATATGCATCTAAAATAATCTTATGTATGTCCTAATGTAGTAGAAGCCGGGCACTTTGAGTGTCCTAAAAAGCACTCTATGAGACTGAGGCGTTATTTTACTTTTATTAAATATGCTATTGCTCCAAGTCCAACTGTCCCCCTTACTTGCACACGCTCAAAGGGCCCCATGTTGCTTGTTGCCTGGGGCCCCCTGGGACCCTTGCTACGCCTCTGCATTTGAGTACAGTGAACTCATTGTCATGTTCAAGAAACCAGTCTGAGATGATTCCATGGCGCATTATCCTGCTGAAAGTAGCCATCAGAAGTTGGGTACATTGTGGTCATAAAGGGATGGACATGGTCAGCAACAATACTCAGGTAGGCTGTGGCGTTCCAACGATGCTCAATTGGTACCAAGGGGCCCAAACAGTGCCAAGAAAATATTCCCCACACCATTACAACACCACCACCAGCCCTTACCGTTGATACAAGGCAGGATGGAGCCATGCTTTCATGTTGTTGACACCAAATTCTGACCCTACCATCCGAATGTCGGAGCAGAAATCGAGGCAGGCAACTCATCGGACCAGGCAATGTTTTTCCAATCTTCTATTGTCCAATTTCAATGAGCTTGTGCAAATTGTAGCCTCAGTTTCCTGTTCTTACCTGAAAGGAGTAGCACCCGGCGTGGTCTTTTGCTGCTGTAGCCCATCCACCTCAAAGCTCGACGTACTGTGCTATATTTTGTCACACCCCTATTTTAGATGACGTTTTTGTATGTTCTTCTGTAGTCATGAATAAAAGATTTTTTTTGTGGGTAAAAATAAGTCATTGGGAGAATCACAATTTTACAAGATGAGTGTCTTGCAAGTTTTGAAGGTGCTTGCTTGATTTGGAAGATTGTTTTCATTGTTATTTTCAAAATGTTAATGAGCTTAAGCCACAAAATGGCAGCACTTGGGCCCTAAAGCAGTACTTTGGCACAAAATCCCACCAAATCCTTGTCAAAACAACTGGAGTATTTGGCCGTATCAAGGATGCCTGCCGCTCAAGAGCTGCTTGTTGAAAATCTTAATGTTAAATCACTGAAAGAAAACGTTGTCCTTCCGTTCCATTCCAGTAAAAAAAAGCCTTCAGCCTTCACTAAGAAAAATGATGTTATCTTGTCAGCTTGGCCAAAATGGATGAAACATCGATCGGCATCAATGGTAGTGGATTTTGAGGATTTCTTCTTCTGGCAGAAGAGATTTTTTTTTTAAGCCTTAAGTGCAATATACTTCGGAAAATGTGTTTCTTTGTTGTATTATTATTATTATTATTTTTTTTACTAATACAGTTTATTTCAAGAAATTGCTATAAGTTTTCTTTTCTTTTTTAAAAAATATTAACCATGTTGTATTAATAACTAGAAAATGCAATTTCTGGAGAAATTGCGATGGTAGCTTTGCCGTGGTAGGTAAACACCTGAGACACTTCCCTTTGATTTTTGGTTAAAGTCTCTTCAGGTGATATCGAGTCACTTCCTGTTTATTTGAGGGCATTCTGGAGTCACTTCCTATTGATATTAGGTCACTTGTTGACATCAGTTCACTTCCTGTTCCGATGTAGATTTGAAGGTGTGGTTTGGAAATCAACAGGAGGGAATAGACGTATTTGTGCCATTGAAATGAATGGGAAATTTTGTCCATTGGCTATGAATGATTGAATTTTGCCCTCTAGAAATGAATGAGTATGTTTTTGGCAACTTTCGGCCAAACCGTAAGTTTTTGGTAAAAACTGTATACAGCTTTTGTACCCCTTAAGGGGCCATTTACATGGTGACTCTAGAGCAGGGGTGTCCAAACTTTTTGCAAAGGGGGCCAGATTTGGCGTGGTAAAAATGTGGGGGGGGCGACCTTGGCTGACGTCCTTTACGTAGAACAATATATTTAAGCAAAAATTAGCAAGCCATTCAGTGTGTCACATTTACTTTATTATGTTTTTTAATGAATAATCTCAACAATCTCGCAACTAGCCTTTGCGGCGTTCTCTTTCGACTCTCGGGCTCTTGCGAAATACTACTGCTATAAAATCAAACTAGCTTCAAGTTGCTTCAATTTCTCGCTGCGTATCTTCCCTGTAATCGTACATGTCAGCGTGTCTTGTTTGGTAATATCGCCTCATTGAAATCTTTAAAAACAGCGACTGTCTCTTTGCAAATGAGGCAAGACACAGTTGTTGTGAAGAAATAGTCCAATTTCCATCTATCCTTGAAGCGTCGGCCATCACAGTCAACTTTTTTTGGTTGATTGTCACCATTTTAGAAAATTGGAAGTAATGGGTCACACGGAGTAATGTTGCTTAGCCCTTAAATACCTGCAACATGAAGCAATTATTAGAGAATCCCAAAATTTGAATAATAAGGTCCTAATGAAACCTTTTTTTTTCAAATTTATGAACAGAAAAGTCCAAATGAATATGTGTAATAAGCGCTCTAATGTCTATAACACATGCTAAATCATGTTTTTTTCTCATGGAACCTGCAGATGCATGTGTTGACTTGCATCCATATTTTTTTTTTTCAAAACGAAATGTCAAAATTCTAAATTAGTCTGAAAATCATGAAATTTTAGGTGTATCAAATGTGATACATTTGGCAATAAAGGGTTAAAGTGCTGCTGCCTTTTAGTGGGTAAATGAGGAGCAGCATTTCATGTGTAAGCTACTTCATATGTTGATTGCAGTACTGCTGACCAAATTATTAAGTCTGTGTTGTGCGGGCCAGATGTTATTGATTTTATGACAGAGGCTGGGGGCCGGATGAAATTTGACCACGGGCCGCATTTGGCCCCCGGGCCGAACTTTGGACATGTCTCCTCTAGAGAATACGAAAAATTTCAAGTTTGCATTTATATGGTTCCGTCTCCATTCGAACAATGTCGCAATTCCGCATGAAAACGATGTAGTATTCATGCCAGGCCCTAGGGGGCAGTGCAGATTTACATGGCGACAGCGAATGATGCACTTTGACCCCACCAAGCTCCTCAGCCTGGAAAAAAACATGCCCGCCGACTCCAAGCAGTGGCATTTTCCTTTTGCTCCAAAAGGCACAAAAAATGGAAACATTCAATATATTTAAATTTAAAAAATATTATTAAAACAGTAAATTAAAGCCGACGTTCCGCCATTTGCTGTTTTTAATGTTTAATAGCACCGCTGCGCACGCCCATGTGATATGTGCGAGTGCCTATGTCTTCGAAGCGAAAGCGGGTTCCATTCATATGAATGCGCTGCGACCCCCATAATCGAATTCTTCCACTTTGGAGGCAGGATTCAGAATTTTTCGTCTTCGCCGACATCATATGCACGCGAGGCCATTCCGCTACTCAGTCATTGAGTCTTCGTGTCACAGAGTCGCCATGTAAACTGCCCCTTACTAGTGTCCTGAATTTTTTTTATGTGTAAATGATGTGATTTGAACAAAAACTGTAGGAAAAATGACCTTTTGAATGACCCTACACCCCTAACACACAAAGACAGCATTTTTGGGCAAACGGTCATTTTTGGGCTGTCAAACGAAAGCAAGCCGTGAAAATTCAGGACATTTTTTTGTTTGAACTGTATCAGTTGGTCAAATGGTTTTGGATGGGTTGCGCGCTGAGTAACGCCATTGGAAAAAATACGGAATATTATAGACCAGGGGTCCTCAAATACAAATCTTGAAGGTCCACAATTGTTTTCATACAAGCATGGGTCCATTTATTAATGTCGGTCAAGTACAAGTAGGGATGGGAATTGATATGATTTTTACGATTCCGATTCCATTATCGATGGTCGGTCCACACTAACTAGTAGCATGGAGGCTCTCTCAGCCAATCAGCGCATCCATGCACGCTCTCAGCCAATCAGCGCATCCATGCACGCTCTCAGCCAATCAGCGCATCCGTGCACGCGCTGTCAGCCAATCAGTGCATCCACGCACGCTCTCAGCCAATCAGCACATCCACGCAGGCTCTCTGCCAATCAGCGCATCATTGTCATATAGATGACAACAGAAGTCAGAACATGGACGATATTTGACTAAAAATGAAACAGAATTTAGCGATAATAGTACAATAATAGTAGCACATAGTGACAGATTGGCGATTCATACAAAGGATATATGTTGAAAAAAAGTTTTTTTGTTTTTTCGTTCGTCCGTGGGTCCGCAGAGAGGTGTGCCGTGGTCCGGTCGTGGACCGCGCTCTGCTAATTGAGGACCCCTGTTATAGATGGTAGCATCAACTATTTGACAAAAACATTTCCAAGATTTGAGAAAGCTGCCCCAAGCCGAGCTCTCCTATTTTAATGCATACACTGCACTACCCTCCCCATACAATCCCATCACAGTGCTAGGTCATGGCTGCCAGTCGGGGACCTGGCAGCCACAGTAATAAGGGGGTAGGTGGGTCCCCACACTTTTTCTCTATGGCGTGGCTTCCGGGGCGTGGCCTCCCCTCTGCCTGGGCTGTCAGCCGCGGGAGTGGGGGGAGTTTGGGGCTCCGATCCTGCGTCTCCCTGTGGCGGCTCCTCTGCGTTCTCCTGCTTCCACCTTCCTCCCTCTTCTCTGGCTGGGTGTCCGCCCTGTACTCCGGTGTGGATCGCTGGCTGGATGTCGCCTACTCCGGCGGGGGGCCCTGCCCTGGGCTTGGTGGGCCGTTAAGGGTCTCGCGATGTGCTGTGCCGGTTGGGGGCTGCAGCTGTGGCTCGTGGGCCGGCGGGTGTGGGCATGAGGGTTGGTGGTGCGTCCCCTCTTTCCATCCCTGAAGGCCAGTTGATGGGGGCGCGGGTGGCCTGGGGGACCACCCTGGATCCCTGGGGCTCCTTTTCTGGGCTGCGCTGGCTCGCCCCGCAAGTATTGGCTAGGGAAGGGCCATGGACCTGGGGTGGCACCAACGTGGCATCCACACTCGTCTGCGGGGACTATCACGTTAGATGGGACTCACGCATGACAAGGTGAAATTAGACACACATCTTTACATCAATAATCGATTTATAATCGAATCGGAAACTCTGGATCGTTATCGAATCCTTAGGTGCCCCAAGATCCCACCTCAAGATGAGACAGCATAGAATAGGATGCCAACATGCACTCGTAAAGGATTTACACAAATACTGGGTTCTAGACCACATGGCTGATCTAAGTGCACTTCACCCCTCCCAATCACTTATCTCTTAGACCCCCCCCCCCAACCTCTCATTGGTCATCATGCCCCCCACATGGTGTCAACCGGAAATAGCTAACGGTAGCTCCAACATAGTTAGAATATGCGTTTAATGTATTTCTTGTTGTTGTTTGTGCTTTTTCTGTCTCTCCCTCTTTTCTTTTGTTCCCCCATAACCCCTTCCTGTTCGCTGCTGTCTCCTAATAAACGAGGTTCGTTGAATAATCCCAATGGATGTATTTTATACTCCCATATGATATTAAAACTGTTCAGATCAATCGGACACTCAGATCTCCATTGTCCGTGTCAAGTAGCTGAACAGGTTAGATTTGATAAAGCAACATGATAAATCAATTCGAATTTTCTTCCATTAATATAAGTAATTTGAGGATATTGGGAAAAGGAGGGAGAAAAGTTTGTAATAATAAAGGTATTGTCATTTTTCTTGGGTCGGTCAAGGGATGAAGTGTTTGGGGGGGAAAAGGCAATAACATTCATAGAGTGTATATGTAAGATATGCTTGATTGTATGACCATTATACTCTGCGGGTTATACAAGTTTGCTCTCCCACAGCTATTATACGCGCTCTCCCAAGCTATTATGAAGAATACAGTTTAAGCCCATAATCATGTGCTTACATTTTTATTACCGGCAATTGCTCACATTCTGCTGATAAATAGATACACACACATATGTTGATTCATCACACGTCGTCTCAGTACTTTTCCACCAAGCTACTTCGAGTGCAAATGTGTGTTCAAAACAAAGTTATCTTGCTCGCTCAAGAGTGTGACTGTTAATTTAATCAATGAGTGTGACTGTTAATTTGATCAATGACTAAAATAAGGAACTTGCCTGATCGAAACTGCCACGTTGAACAACAGTGTTGTAACTATATTCTGCCTAGCAACAAGCCCTAAATAAAAGTCAGCAGCGCGGGGAGCTCTGAGAGGGACTTCGATGAGACGCTCTTAGTCACGTTGCCCGATCTCAGACCTCTCCCCAAACTGCAGTTGGTAAAGTCTACTCTCTGACTCCTGCCTCCTTGTGTCCTGCATTTGTCACCTCGCTCTGGGTCAACAGCTAAATTGAAGAAGGTGTTTTAGACTCAACAGTATATATAATTTTATAATAAAACATTTTGATATTTGAGGATGCAATATAATAAAAGGGACAAATGATTTTGCTAGTCTTTAATTTTTTTTTTTTTTTTTAAATGAATGCATACTATTCTGTTAGTAAAAGCAGTAATATTAGGATATTGTCATATTGAGGAAAGGTAAAAAAGTTTGGGCAACAAAAAAAAAAAAGTACTACTGTATTGGCCCGTATATAAGACGGTGTTTTTGCATTGAAATAAGATTGAAAAAGAGGGGGTCGTTTTATATTCGCAGTCTAGACATTATACCCATTCACGACGCTAGATAGTGCCAGATATCGTTGAAGCGATGTTCTGTCATGACAGATCACAGCTACTAGTTTAACCAGTTTGCATTATTTTATTGCAATGTTTTTCCTTATTCAGATTTGTTTCAAGACTACAGTTACAGTTAGACCTCACTTTGATCGTTAATGCAGTTATTGCAATTGTGTTATTTTATCACAAAAGATTGGTTTATTTAAAACCAAGAAGCCATTCATTTACGAATGTGATTGCACTTTAGTTTACATTAGGGCTGTCAAACGATTAAAATTTTTATTCGAGTTAATCACAGCTTAAAAATTAATTAATCGTAATTAATCGCAATTCAAACCATCTATAAAATATGCCAAATTTTTCTGTAAATTATTGTTGGAATTGAAAGATAAGACACGAGACGGATATATACATTCAACACTGTACATAAGTACTGTATTTGTTTATTATAACAATAAATCAACAAGATGGCATTAACATTATTAACATTCTGTTAAAGCGATCCATGGATAGAAAGACTTGTAGTTAAAAGATAAATGTTAGTACAAGTTATGGAAATTCTATATTAAAACCCCTCTTAATGTTTTCGTTTTAATAAAGTTTGTAAAATTTTCAATCAAAAACATAAACTAGTAGCTCGCCATTGTTGATGTCAATAATAATTATGGTGCTGAAGCCTGAAACCCATAAAATCAGTCGTACCCAAGCGCCAGCAGAGGGTGGAAAAACACAAGTAACAAGTGGAAATGACACTTTGCTGTCATTTTAATCTGTTTGAGCGGGGCATGTGCGTTAAGTGCGTCAAATATTTGAACGTAATTTAAAAAATTAATTAACACCCGTTAATGCAATAATTTTGACAGCCCTAGTTTACATATTTAAATGTTCAGATACTAAGATTTGAATGAGGCAAAATAACATGCTTTTTCTCTCAAATATATTGTTATAATAATTTGTTTCAGATGTATTGTAATTATTTTCTGTATAAAAATTAATTTGGAGTTCAAAAAGTCTTTTTTTAAACTTGAGTCTTGAAAAAGAGGGGGTCGTCTTATAAACAGGACCGTCTTATATTCGGGCCAATACGGTAAAAACATTTTTGGGTTCAAATTGCATATTAAATGCATAAAGTTGTGATATTGTTTCTTTTTTATATGATAATTTCAAATTAACAACTTTTTAATATTTGAGAAAGCAACAGAATACATGGGGGAATTTTGTGTAAAACAAAAAAATGTTGGGGAAGCAAACTTTACACATAAAAAAAATCATATTGAGTTATATCTAACTAGGTGGCTGTCGAAAATCTTAAAAAGTTAATGTTGATTCTTGTTTCCCGTTAATTTTTCCTCGCAGCCCAAATACCCTCAGCCCCCAAATCCACGCATTTAACGCTAATGGCCATACTTTGGCTGAAATCCTCGTCAATCTTCGTGAGAAAGAAAATCAGTGCCATCCTTTTACGCTCCCTCGACAATGCGGCTAAACGAAAACCAAGCCTGACAAGCATGAATTTGTCTGAACAAAAAGCACGCGTGCCATTAAAGGTCAAAAACTTTTATTGCAAACAAAGAACCAAAAAAGCAAACACACACCCGCAGCACTCCGTACAAAAAGATTGGTCAACAACAACAAAAAAATCTTCAATATTACAGATAGAAAACAGTAAAAAAGTGGTGAGCTTATTATTTACAAGACAATATTTCCTGCCGTTGTGGCTCAAGAGTTCCACGCGTCATCCGTTTACAAAATGTCCTTTTGTCCCGGTTTTAACTTTAAATAGCAAACACCTCGTTAGCTTAAGGCACCTTCTACTCAGCAACAACAGCTGATGCTGATCCAATGCCTTCGTGCTCTCAACACAAACCGGAATAACTTCATTTTGGTGAACACACTATTTTAGTGGAGTTGACGGGAGATCATGTTCAATCCATTTGGGAGGGGTTGGCCGCGAACAACTATCAATGAGTTAATTTATGAAATAACTACTACTTGAGTCCTGAATTTACATTTTACTCTGTCAGTGTTATTGACGATGCTAGACCATTTGGGGTCCTTTTGACCTCTGTGAAGTGGCCCAAATTTATATGCTATTGTTTTTGAGATATCATCAATTGTTTTACAGGTCAATCTGAGGTCAACCAGCCCTGCATTTGGATTAAAAATGGCTAAAAACGGCGTCAATCGTTTGTGCTTGGTTTGTGCTGTAAAAATGTTTGTTTCTGCCACTATCGTTTTTGAGATTGAGATATCGAATGTAGGACTGCGGCAGACGAATATTTTAGTAATTGAGTATTCGACTAAAAATTCTATCGATTAATTGAGTATTCGGATTCGTGCTGCAACGTTTAATCGATGAACTCGAGTATTCGATCAAAAAAAACGGTTGAATTAAATTTTGCTGCTTCGAGTATTTGTTTAATTAAAGTGGCGTTGTAATGGTTTGTTTTGAAAGTGTTTGCATTTAGTTTTATTGATTTGGGTGCATACACGGCCCTCTAGTCTACCTCATTTCACATGGCTGAATCCATCTGCTCCCCGTTAAGACCAACATAAGCTAGGTTTTTGTTTCAGCTAACGTTTTTTTTAATGCATTTGTAGTTTAGTCTGTTGGTATATTTAGCCATTTTTTGTGGAAATATGTGCCTGAACTATTTGTTTAGAGCATTGTAAAAAAAAAAAAAATTACCATTTTATATAGGGGTGTAACGGTACACAAAAATCTCGGTTCGGTATGTACCTCAGTTTTGAGGTCACGGTTCGGCTCATTTTCGGTACGGTTAAGAAAACAAAATGCAAAATATAAATGTGCTAGTTGTTTATTACACACCTTTGTGCTTTCAACAATAGGAACATTAGCCTATACAAAGCTAGAATTCTGCTCAAAAAGTAGGGGGTATTTAAAGATAATCCAACAACAATTTGCCATTCAGACCCCGCGTATTGGTCAGCTTTCTTTCTGAAAGAAAAGAAAAAAGTCCTGTGCTAAAGAGAAAAGCAATCCCAATGACAACGATTTTAACATGTATTTTACAAATGAAATGTCTCAATGAATCATTTTTTCCCCCTTATGAACGGTTTTCAAAAGCTTTATTCGTAGATTTTCACAGAAATTAATAAATGTAATTGTGTAAGCAGGATCTGTGTATTATTTAATTACAGGTGTTTTAGCTCATTTCAATTTATTTTATTTAAATGGGCTATTTATTTAATTATGTGTTTATATTTTACAAATGTGATGTAGTATTCCTTTATATTGTATATTTTATGTTGTATAACTTTAGTTCCTATGTGAATATTAGTTCCTACTTGTTTTGTTGTGGTAGGAGGGTTTTGTATTGAACACGGGGCTGCGTTGGTTATTATAGCAGAGAAGACAGCAGTAAATCAACAAAGACAAGTCAACTGTGCCCTGATCTACCACTCAAGAGATCTGATGGACTCAAAAAGTGGGTTATGATTGCATATTAGTTTGAAAATCGACCGGATCCACCATATTTTTACACGAGTGACTTCCGGTCTGCCCGATCCTAGCTACCGGTAGTAGTATTGACGCAGGAGGGTCGCGTCTCGCGTCAAATAATAAACTCTGCCGTTCTTTTCGCGTGCGTCATGTTGAGCCGCTTCTGGAACGCGTCTAACACGCGGCCGCACTGCGACTGGTGTGCATTGGCGGATTGACTTTAACGCCCGCGTTTCACTGCGTTCTCGCGCCGTTGACGTTTCTGGGCTATACTGTCATACCGTGTTGGTCCTCATTATAGTCGAGAAAACGGAGTAAATATAATCTCCACCAATAAACTGTAACCCGATCGACTCACAGCCTCGAAAAGTAAGGGTTACATTACGGTACGCCTCCGTTCCGAACCGAGCACCACGTACCGGAACGGTTCAATACATGTACCATTACACCCTTAATTTTATAGCATTTAAGCTAGCAGACTTTTTCTATGTAAGTTGGCCAACTGTTCTTTTTCTGTACATAGATCCTCATATATATATATTTTTAAATATAGTTTGAGGCTCAGCTCAGGTATTTAAATATTTTATGTTCCTTATCCGATTAATCGATTTTTCGAACTAAATAGTTTGATTATTCGACTACTAAAATAATCAGTAGCTGCAGGCCTAAATCGGATAAAACATTTTTTTAGGTAAAGAGCAGTTATAAATATACAAGAGAAAAGACATTTCATCGAATACTGAACCATTTTCAGTCAATCATTGTCTTCATTTTCTACGTACATTGTTGAAAACAGCCAACAAGTGCATCTCAGATGTAACTAGAAAAAAAACTATTTCACCGCTTTCACTTCAACTTCTAGATCTTATAAAAGAAAATTAAAAATCTTATTACGCTTGATAACATCGCTTAAAAGTTAGGTGTTACTCCCATGTGTTTCAATTGAATTTCCATTTGTGTCAAGCCATTTTTAAGTTCTAGTTTAGTCCAAACTAAGTCTTGATAGGATTTTGAGTTTGAAGTGTTCAAAATAAATGTATGATACCAGCTGTATTGGAGCACATTGGGGACCAGTGCTACTTGTGTTTTATCCAGCAATGACTACCGAGCTAAAATTGACAGCTTTATTATGTTTTTATTTTACACCCTCATCCCTCTACAGCACTGTTTTTACAGATTAAATAAAGCCTGTATGTAAGACACGTTAGCCACGCATCGACAGTAGTCGTAATTAATAGAAACCTAGCCCTCCACAGGGCCAACGTTACATGAGCAAGGGACAGTAACGTTTGGAGAGTATTTATTAAAGGTAAAGGTTTAAGATGGGGGCTGTTTACTAACGCCGCATCGTATCTAGTTCTGATATCTATGAGAGGCATCAGACGCTACCTGCTACCAACGTAGCATCATTCGGGCGTAGTTTTTAGCAACGTTGGAATAGTTTGGAGTAGGGGTGTGACAAAATATTGAAATGGTGATATATCGGGATACTTTGTATCCCAAAAGTTTATCGAGATATCGTTTTAAAAAGGTGTTTCTGAAGTAATGTAACCCTTACTTGAGTCGATCGGGTTACAGTTTCTTTGTGTTGATTATATTTACTCCGTCTTCCCTGCTATAATGAGGACCAACACGGTAGGACAGTAAGAAACGCCAACGGCGCAACAATGTGGCCGCCGCGAGAACGCAGTGAAACGCGGCCGTTAAAGTTAATCAGCGAATGCACACCAGTCGCAGTGCGGCCGCGTGTTGAGTCCCAGAAGCAGCTCAACGCGATGCACGCAAAAACAACGGCAGAGTTTATGATTTGACGCGAGACACGGCCCTCGTGCGTCAATACTACTAGCTAGCAAACCGGGCAGACCGGAAGTCACTCGTGTAAAAATATGGTGGATCCGGTCGATTTTCAAACTAATATGCAATCGTAACCCACTTTTTGAGTCAATCATATCTCTTGAGTGCTAGATCGGGGCACAGTTGACTTGTTTTTGTTGATTTACAGTTGTCTTCTCTGCTATAATAACCAACACGGCCCCATATTCAATACAAAACCCTCCTACCACAACATAACAAGTAGGAACTAATATTCACATAGGAACTAAAGTTATACAACATAAAATATACAATATAAATGAATACTACATCACATTTGTAAAATACAAACACATAGTAAAATAAATAATAGCCCATTTAGACAAAATAAATTGAAATGAGCTAAAACACCTGTATTTAAATAACAAGAATATACAGATCCTGCTTAGACAATTAAATTTATTAATTTCTGTGTGGCGCTTTACCTTGAGAAAATCCACCAATAAAGCGTTTGAAAACCGTTCATAAGAAAAAAAAAATCATTGAGGCATTTCATTTGTAAAGTACATGTTAAAATCTTTGTCATTGGGATTGCTTTTCTGTTTAGCACAGGACTTCTTTTCTCTTCTTGCTTTCAGAAAGAAAGCTGACCAATACGCGGGGTCTGAAAGGCAAATTGTTGTTGGATTATTATCTTTAAATAACCGCTACTTTTTGAGCAGAATTCTAGCTTTGTATAGGCTACTGTTCATATTGTTGAAAGCACAAAAGTGTGTAATAAAAAAGTAGCACATTTATATTTTGCATTTTGTTTTCTTACTGTACCGAAAATGAACGGAACCATGACCTCAAAACCGAGGTACTTACCGAACCGAGATTTTTGTGTACCGTTACACCCCTACTGCATATGTTGTTTTTTTTATTGGCATGCTTAGGGTGACCAAACGTCCTCTTTTGCCCGGACAAGTCCTACTTTCACGCAGTATCCTCGTTGTCCGGGCGGGTTTTATAAATTCATAAAAATGTCCCGGTTTTTATGATTTTTTTTACGAGACCAACTTGAAGAGAATTCCTCCGGTCGCTAGAGGGCAGGGCTTGCCTGCGTTGACGTTGCTCCGACTAGTTGGGGCGGGAGAAGGGAGTAGATCTTCTTCTTTTTTGTTGGCAGTACACCCTTTGTTTCATGGGGAATTACCACCATCTACTGACGGTTTGGCGAGAGCTCAGAGTACAGTAAGGAGTTCAATAAGAAGTTCTAAAAGACGTGGCTCCATACACCTTTCTGTAAGTTTCTCCTGTTAATGTCGATTACATGTCTTCTGTTGTACATAGGGTTATATGTGTACACAGAGATGCAGTATATTGTATGAGTCTTGTAATTGTTCTGCGTTAGTGGTTGAATGCTAGTAAAGCTAAATAGCTGTGTGGCTTATGAGTTTTTTTTTTTTTACGATAAATACGTATATAATGGCAACTGTTGACTTCTGTCGGAGATTTGTACTGGTGTAACCTGTAAAATCCCGTTTGTTGTCGCATCTTTGCGCTGCCGATGGAAGTAAACTTTTATAGCAAAGTCTGATTTTGCCTCGGCTCCCGTATACACTAATAGGGTAGCAATTTTTGAGCTGCGCTAGGCATTATGGGCAATGTAGTTTTGAATTTGAACTGCTGCGTTTGGAAACATGCTGGTTGAATCGCTTGTCAGTTTATTTCAGTTATTGTTTGCGTACAATTTAAAACATTATATGAGAATTGAGTGGGAATAACATTTTGTTAACGACAATTGTCGTGATCGTAATTTTAAAAAATGTTGAGTTGGCACATAGCCAACTGTGTGTGTGTTTATTAACTGGACTACATTTCCAGGAGTCTGCATTATATTATTTTTTAAATAATAATAATAATAATAATAATTATTTTTTTTTTATTGTTTGATTATTTTTTAGGAAGAATAAAGCCTGTTGAGTAAAAAAAAAGTGGGAGATATACGCATCTTTGAGTGATCTTCGAGTAAAATTCAAGTATCTCGAAGCCGGGCCGAGTGTCCTTTTTTGAAAATCAAAATATGGTCACCCTAGGCATGCTAAACCAGCAAACTACAGTTGAAATCAACTCCTCTGACTAATTAGGCCCTCGCTAACTCTAAGATTAAGCCTGATGTCAAAAATTCTGCCTTTAAAGCCATTATAATAGTCGTGAGGTTGTCAATGTGTTCTCTTAAGTGTCAGAAGTTACTGCGTGGTCAATGTAAAAAAAAAAAAATATATATATATATATATATATATATATATCATTTTTGGAGTAACTCTGGTTTGTCAAAGACAGAAAATGAATAAACAATACAACTCCCTAAAAACTTTTTTTTTTTTTTTTTAACTTCCGTCATCTTCCGTCCAGGCGCAGATGCGCCGCAAGCGACCGATTTAGCCAGAGGCTAAGTAGGAAATTTGAGGCAAGGGCCGCTCCCCCGATGTGGGCGCCGCGCGGACGCTCGTGCAACATTAAAGCGGTTTATTCTCAGCGAGGGCGGGGCCGAGATGCGCCCACAAGCGGCAGTGCGCAAAACCCCAAACGGGCGGCGACGCCCGGACGCACTCACCCTGACTAAATAGCTGAAATTGGTCTTTGTGTCTCATGTCAAGGCATTTCTGTATTTTGATTTTAGTCCAATTTGACATAAGCCCATCCTCTTTGATAGCAGCTAAGAAAGTGCTGGTTTGTTCAGAGCTCCCAAGTGGTGATGTCAGTGCTTTTATGTGAGTTGTGTTTTGGAGAGAAGAAAAAAAAAAAGTCTTCTTGGGAGCTTTTCCGTGCTTCTTCCCCTCCCGACGGCGGATCACGTTTCCTTTGACTTTTTTTCCCGTGACGAGCGAGCGAACTGTTCCGCGATGGGCGGTGATGTCAGCGGCTAACAATGTTTCCGCCAAGATGTCGTCCCGGCAAACTTTTTCTTACTCGCCGACGCTGGTGCGGCGCGGCGGGAGAAAATGACGACGGTTTACATGGTAGCAAAAAAAAAAAAAAACCTTCAACAGATGGCGGCGTCACATCTGCAACGCGGCACTTTGATGGGAAATTACATAAACATTGATTTTAGGGTGATGAGTGAGCTGCATTAAATATGATGAGAAAGTGAAGTTCACCACAGAGTGCAAGCCTTTCACATTTAGACTTGGTGAATGTACGCAAAAATCCTCCGAAAATTTTCAAACAAAATTCTTAAATAAGTATGAACAAAACACTGATAGGCCAAAAAACAATGTACAGTGGGATGAAAAAGTATCTAAACCTTTGGGAATTTCTCAAATTTCGGCATAAAATCACTATCAAATGTGATCTGATCTTTGTCAAAATCATACAGATGAAAATACAGTGTCTGCTTTAACTAAAACCACCCTAACATTTATAGGTTTTCATATTTTAATGAGGATAACATGCAAACAATGACGGGGGGAAAAAATAAGTAAGTGAACTAGGGGTGTGACAAAATATCGAAATGGTGATATAAAAAAAAAGGCTATCGATATGCTCCTGCCAAGAATGGAGATATCGTTTAAAAAAGGTGTCAATGTCTCAAAAAAATAAAAACGAACCAGCAAGTTGCTACCAAAATCTTCTACCATAATAGTGTCTCAGTTAATTCTAAGGCTGCATTGACGGTGCTCGACCCCCCATCCATTTAGACTGGGAACATTCGTTCATTCAAAACCAGATCATTCACAGTCATTCTGTCCGATTTTCAGGCATTTACAGGTCACTTGCTGTTCATTTTAGGGCATTTCAGGTAATTTCCTGTTGAGTTTAAGTCACTGCATATTCATTTGGGTGATTCCCTGGTCATTTCCTGTTCTGTAAGTCAAAACAAACAGGAAGAGGCCCCTAAAATACCCCAAAATCAACAGGAAGTAACTGAAAATCAACTGGGAAATTACCTTAAATGGCCCAAAATTACCTCATTGCCTGGCATTGGCTGCCACCGACCGCCATAGACGTTCAATCCGTTTGAAGTGGGAGGGTGGCAGCGAATGAACATTCGTTCATTCGCTGCCACCCTCCCACTTCAAACGGATTGGACGTCTACTAGTGATGAACTCATTCCAATTCACAGCAGAAGCTTGTTTTTCTGTTTATTAGTTGTTTGTAGAATATACTAGAATCATTTCCTGACCGATGTATCGATAATCGTTGTATCGCCATATCGTCAGATCATCGTTATCGTGAGCTTTGTATCAAAAATCGTTTCGTGAGGTACCAAGAAGTTCCCACTCCTAAAGTGAACCCTCTGCCAAAGGAGACTTAAAAGAGCAATTGAAACCAATTTTTATCA